>NC_137793.1:15535208-15990844 GCF_963383645.1 Muscardinus avellanarius
ATTAAATAATAGACCTTGTCTTTTGACCACTCACGAATAAATATGTACTGCGAGCATGTAATAATATTTGGTTTTCTTGTACTTATTCCTCCTTTTGTTGTTTTGTTTTCTTCTTCGTGGTGCTAGTGATTGAATCCAGAGGCATTCCACCTCTGAGCTACACTGCAGCTTTATTTTTTATTTGAAAATGTTTTATGTTGTGGGGCGTGGTGGCACACGCTTGTAATCCCCGCGCTTGGGAGGCTGAGACAGGAGGACCACACAAGTTCGAAGCCAGCCTCAGCTACTTAGTGAGGCTTTCAGCAACTTAGTGAAACCCTGTTTCCAAATAAAATATAAAATCGGTCTGGGAGTGTAGCCCGGAGGTAGAAAGCCTCTGGGTTCCACCCCCAGTACCACCAAAAAAATAAAAAATAAAAAATAAATAAATAAATATAAATAAATAAACTAATGAGTGAGATTTAAGAAAATGTTTTATGTTGCTGAGACTAGCTTTGCACCTGCAGTCCTCCTGTCTCAGCCTCCCAAGTACCGGAATTTCAGCTGTGTACCACCACACCTGGCTCATTTACTTTTTTTTGGTACTGGGGATGCAACCAGGGTACATTCTACCTCTGAGCTACACTCCATCCTTTATTTTTTGAAACGGTCTTGCTAGGTTGCTGAGGCTGTCCTTGAACCTGTGGTCCTCCTGTTTCAGCTTCCCAAGTACTGTGATTACAGGTGTGCAACACCACACCAGGCTTATATTTTTAAAGATAAGGACCAAGCCAGGCATGGTGCCGCATTTTTATATTTCTAGTACTTGGACTCAGAAGTATGGCAGGTTCAAGTTCGGCCTCGGCAATTTAGCAGGACGCTATTTCAAAATAAAATTAAGAGCTGGGTGTGGTGGTGCGAGCTTGTAATTCCAGTACTTGGGAGACTGAGACAGGAGGATTGCAGGTTTGCATCCAGCCTCAGCTACTTAATGAGGCTCTCTGCAACTTGGCGAAACCCTGTTTCAAAATAAAGAATACAGAGCCAAGTGTGGTGGTGTACACTTGTAATCGCAGCATTTGGGAGGCTGAGATAGGATCGTGATTCAAGGACAGCCTCAGTTACTTAGGCCCTTAGCAACTCAGTGAGACCCTGTTTCAAAATAAAGAATAAAAAGTAGGACTGGGAGTATAGTTCGAAGATAGAATGCCTCTGGGTTCAATTCCCAATAATGCAAAAAAAAAGTGCCTGAGGATGTAGCTGGAGGTAAAACACCCATGGGTGCAAACCCCAGTACCTGTGTGTGTGTGTGTGTGTGTGAGAGAGAGAGAGAGAGAGAGAGAGAGAGAGAGAGAGAGAGAGAGAGAGAGACAGAGACAGAGACAGAGACACACACAAGCAAGTATCTAAATTAATTGTTCTTTTGTTACTTTTTAATGCTAGGAATTGAAGCCAGGGGGGTTCTACCTTGTGAGCTGTACCCTCAGCCCCTTTTATTGGAAACGGTTTCTCCTAGCTTACCAAGTCTTGCTAAGTTCTGGGACTAACTTTGAACCTGGCATCCTCCTGTCTCTCCCAAGTATTTTAAGACTTTGTAAAAATTACTTTTTTTTTTTTTTAATTACTGGGGATTCTACCTCTGAGCTACACCCCCAGCCCTATTTTACTTTTTATTTTGAAACTGTGTCACTAAGTTGCAAAGGGCTCCACTAAGTAGTAGCTGAGGCTGTCTGCGAACCACAATCTTATCTCAACCTCCCAAATGCTGGGATTACAAGCATGTGCCACTGTGCCGGGCTTAAAAATTACATTTTTAACGTAACATCTGATGTATACTAAAAATAGAAAAGCACTGATAAAATGATTGAAGGCACTGATGAATCTACCACTTGAGGTCTAGAAAGTTACAGATTATGTATTTGTACCAATTGATTAATTACATTATACATTACATGGAATATGTCTTCTGAAGATGTAGAAGATTTGAATATATTGTCTTAGGTTTAATATATTTTTATTGTTATTTTAGGCTTAACAGTATTTTAGGTCCTTAGTAAAGACAGTGATACATTAGGTTACATTAGGTTGATTTGCCTAATCAGGCTTCTTGTATTCATGGCTCACTGAAGATACACTCATTTTTTTCTCTTTTTTTTTTTTTTTTTTTTTTTTTGTGGTACTGGGGTTCCTGGAAGCCCTTCTACCTCCGGGCTACACTCCCAGACCTATTTTTACATTTTTATTTGGAAACAGGGTCTCCTAAGCCAGCGCGCACGGCTGGCTTTGAACCTGCGAGATCCTCCTGTCTCTGCCTCCCAAGCGTGGGGATTACAAGTGTGCGCCACCACGCCCGGCCCTATTTTTTATTTTGAAATAGTCTCATTGAGTTGTAAAGGGCCTCACTAAGTAGCTGAGGCTGTCCGCGAACCGCGATCCTCTGGTCTCGATCCTCTGGTCTTGGCCTCCCGAATGTTGGGATTACAAGCGTGCGGCACCACACCCGGCTTATTGGCACCTTTTTTTTTTTTTTGGTGGTGGTACTGGGGGTAGAACCTAGAGGCTTTATACCTCCGGGTTATACTCCCAGACCTTTTTTATATTTTATTTGGAAACAGGGTCTCACTAAGTTGCTGAGAGCCTCACTAAGTAGCTGAGGCTGGCTTCAAACCTGTGCGATCCTCCTGTCTCAGCCTCCCAAGCGTGGGGATTACAAATGTGCGCCACCACGCCCGGCTTTATTTGCACCTTTTAATTGTACATCATAATGAGATTGAAAGTGAAACAGACACGCATGGGCATAGCACACGGTTATTTCCCCCTGTCTTCCCCTCCCTTTTCTTTCCTCCCCACTCAGATTGATCATGATACCTTCTCATAGGGACATAAACTTGTTGGAACTTTTCTCTTTCTCAATCCTCATTTTTTCTCCTCCTAATATTCCTCTGCCAATCACCTTCCACTGTCCTACTGATTTCTCTCCTTGTTTAACTAAAGTCCTGTTTGTTTCTATTTCTGTTGTAGCTTCCACATGAGAAAATATATGACCCTTGACGTTCTTACAACTGGCTGGTCTCACCAATATACTCTAGTTCCATCAACTTTGCTGCAGTTTTGACATAATTTTGTATGTTAGGGCTGAGTAAGATTGCTTTGTGTGTATATATTACAATTTTATTATCCATTCATCTCTTGACAGATGCCTAGGTTGATTCTGCGGTGTGGCTGTTGTAATTTGTGCTGTTGCACACATGTCTATGGGTATATCACTGTAGTAAGGTAACTTTAATTTTTTCGTAAACATACTGATGAGTTTTATGGGCTGGCTCATATGATGGTTCCATTCCGAGTCTTTTATGGATCCTCCATGGTAGTTGCAGTCATTTACAATCCCACCAACAGTGTGTAAGAGATCTTGTGTCCCTGTGTCCTCACCAGCGTTACTGTTTGTGTTCTTGATTATCATTCTAATTAGAGTTAGATGGAATTTCAGGGTAATTTTGATTTGCATTTCCCTGATTGCTGAGGATATTGAACATACTTTCTTATTTGTTGGCCATTTGTATTTCTTCTTTAGAGAAGCTGTCTGTTAAATAGCAACATTTGTTAATTGGGGTTTTTTCTTGGTGTTAGGGTTTTTTGTTTGTTTGTTTGTTCTCTATATAGTCTAGATATTAGTCCTCTTTCAAAGTACTCGGCAAAGGTTTTCTCCCAATCTGTAGCATTGGGGTTGTATATCCTTTGCTATTCAGAGTTTTAATTTGATGGCCCCCTATATATTCTCTTTTATCTCTTGAGCTTTAGGGGTTTCATTGAAAAAGTCTCTACCAATGCCTATATGTTGGAGTTAATCTAATAATTTCAAAACTTCTTGTTAAGTCTTTGATGCACTTTGAGTTGATTTTTGTGCAGTGTGAGAGAAGAGTTTAATTTTATGATATGCAAATATCCAGGTTTTACAACATTTGTTGAAAAGACTATCTTTTCTCCAGTGTATGTTTCTGGCACCTTTTGTCAAAAAATCAGCCGGCTAGAAGTGTTAGGATTTTTCTCTATACCTTCTATTGCATTGGTCTGTTTTTTGTCTGTGCCAGTATCAAGCTGGTTTGTTACCGTATAATTTGAAATCAGGCACTGTGATGCGTCCTGTGTGATTCTTGTTACTCAGGATTGCTTTGGTTATTCTCAGTCTTTGTTCGTCCATGTGAATTTTAGGACCTTTTTTTTTTTATTTCTAGCTCTGTGAAATAACATTGGTATTATAATAGGAATTGCACTGAATCTGTAGAATCCATTTGATACTATGACCATTTTTATAATATTAATTCTGCCTATTCAAGAACATGTTTTTTTATCTTCTAAGGTCTTCAATTTCTTTCTTCGGTGTTCTATAATTTTTGCTGTAGAGTTCTTTTACCTCATTAGTTAGAATTACTCCTAGGTATATTATTTTGGGGCAAAAGGCTATAGTGAATGGAATTGGATTTTGCATTTCTTTTTCAGTGGATTTGACAGTTACTTTAATTTCCTAATTTGCTTGAAATTTTGGTATTAAAATGAATCACACTTAGGTGACTTGGTTAAAGCAGCAATTTCTAAACTACGTGTTTTGGAATTAACTGGGGAAATTTTTACTGATACTGAGTCTTATCACTGGACCCACTGAAATAGAATTTTGAAAAGAAGCCGGCTGCTGATCTAGCTTTTAACATATCCTAGGTCTGTCTTTCTTTTTTTTTAATTTTACAGGTTTGGGGATGGAACCCAGGGGCATTCGGCCTCTGAACTACACCCCCTGTCCTATTTTTATTCTTTATTTAGAAACAGGGTCTCACTAAGTTGTGGAGGAACTCACTAAGTAGCTGAAGCTGTCTGTGAACCATGATCCTCCGGTCTCAGCCTCCCAAATGCTGGGATTACAAGCATGTGCTACCACGCATGGCCTTTCTGGGTATTTCTAAAGTAGCCAGCATAACATTTGCATTTGGCAGCCACTGAGTTTTAAAGTATTCTTTTTTTTTTTTTTTTTTAATCTATCTATCTGTTTTGTGGGTTTTTTTGGCGGTACTGGTGATTGAACCCAGAGACATCCTACCTCCGAGCTACATGCCCAGCCCCATATTTTATTCTTTATATTGAAACAGAGTCTCACTAAGTTGTGGAGGGCCTCAGGACATAGCTGAGGCTGGCTGCAAACCTCAATCCTCCGATCTCAGCCTCCCAAGTACTGGGATTACAAGTGTGCGCCACCACGCCTGGCTTGTTATATATTTTTAAGTTGCTACCTTTCATATATTACAACATTTAAAAGTTTGAGAGACTAAGAAAAAATGAATTCTCTACCCAATTTCCATTTCTGTGTGAGAAACCAGTGTAGATCAGTTCCTTGCATATGTTTCTAGGTACTTTGCATATATGAGAATATGCTCACATAAAATAAATATGTGTTGAATATATCTTCACACTCTCACCATCCTTATTTACTTGCAAAAAGAGAAGCATAAATACACATTTTTATGCACTTTTTACCCCACTTGGAATTTGTTCTATTTTAGTTGTAAAAAAAAAAAATTTTTTTTTCAACACTGGAGATAGAACCCAGGAGCATTCTACCTCTGAGCTACACACCCAGCCCTATTTTTTATTCTTTATTTTGAAAGAGAGTCTCACTGAATTGCAAAGTGCTTTGCTAAGTAGCTGAGGCTGGATACAAGCCGCGACCCTTCAGTCTCAGCCTCCCAAATGCTGGGATTACAAGCCTGAGAAGAATGTCTTTTTTATAAACTACTCATTGTTTTTTAGAGCCAGGCGCATTGGCGCACTTACCCTTCACTGATGCCAGTGGCCACGTGGACCTCTGGGTCAAGGGGTCCCCCCAAAAAAGCCACGGGCACTACACCAGTGGCCACGTGGGCCAGCATGCAGTGCACCGAGCAGGAAGGAGCTGGTGTTCCTTTGGGGAGGGCTACATTTGTTCAAGTTGTGTCAGTGAATGAAACACTATTTAATCATTCGATTACTAATGTACTTTAGGGCCTGGTATGATGGCGCACACTTGTAGTCCCCGTGTTTGGGAGGCTGAGACTGGAGGATAGCACAGGTTCAAAGCCAGCCTCAGCTACTTAGTGAGGCTCTCGGCAACTTAGTGAGACCCTGTTTCCAAATAAAGTATAAAATAGGGCTGGGAGTATAGCCCAGAGGTAGAAAGCTTCTGGGATCCACCCACCAGTACCATGAACAAACAATTTTTTTTACAGTACTGGGGATAGAACCCCGGGGATTCTACTTCTGAGCTAAGCCCCCACCCCTATTTTTCATTTTTTATTTTGAAACAAGGTTTCACTGAGTTGCAAAGGACCTCACTAAGTAGCTGAGGCTGTCTGCAAACCAGGATAGGGATCCTCCAGTTTCAGTCTCCTCCCCATCTCAGCCTCCCAAATGCTGAGATTACAAGCTTGCTCTAGCACGCCTGGCTCTTTCCTTTTTTTTTTTTTTTTTAAGTCTGGGGATGAAATCTAGAGGCATTTGACCTCTGAGCTACACCCCCTGCCCTATTTTTTATTTTTTATTTTGAAACAGTCACACTGAGTGGCAAAGGGCCTCACTAAGGTAGCTGAGGCTGTCCGTGAACCACGATCCTCGTCTCAGCCTCCCGAATGCTGGGATTACAAGCGTGCGCCACCACACCTGGCTCTTTAGAGACATGTTAAGGAGCTGTATAAAGCATTCAAGTTCATTGCCGGGTGTGGTGGCACATGCTTGTAATCCCCGCACTTGGGAGGCGGAGACAGGAGGATCGCGCAGGTTCAAAGCCAGCCACGCTGGGTTTAAGAGACCCTGTTTCCAAATAAAAAAGTATAAAATAGGTCTGGGAGTGTAGCCCGTGGGAGTGTAGCCCGGAGGTAAAAGGGCTTCCAGGAACCTCAGTACCACCAAAATAAATAAATAAATAAATAAATAAAGCATTCAAGTTCATGAGACATTTTATTCTGTGTGTCCACGTATACATATCTACACTACAGGTCCCAAATCTTTATCAGTCTACTAAAGAAACCAGAAAACTATTTACGGAATAGGGAACAAGAATGAGACACAGTGCATCTGAATATGTGAGGAATTTACTGTCTCGTGTAAAGGTATATTCGTGGGTTGTAATGCAGAATACAATCATTTTGACACTTAGAAAAAAGCGGGAAACATCAAGCTGTCCAGTAGCAAAACTTTTGGGAGAGCCGGACGTGGTGACACATGCTTGTAATCCCAGCATTTGGGAGGCTGAGACAGGAGGATCCGGGTTTGCAGACAGCCTGAGCTACTACTTAGTGAGGCCCTTTGCAACTCAGTGAGACCCTGTTTCAAAATAAAGAATAAACCTGGGTGTGGATTGAGGTTCACAGACAGCCTCAGCTACTTTGTGAGGCTCTTGGCAATTGAGTGAGACCCTGTCTCAAAATAAAGAATAAAAAATAGGGCAGGGGGTGTAGCTCAGAGGTTGAAAATCCCTGGGTTCCATCCCCAGACCCACAAAAAACAAAACAATAAGATAAAGAATAGAAAATAGGGCTGGGGTGTTGCCTGGGTTCCATCCCTGGTACTGCAAAAACAAAACAAACCAACAAAACAAAACAAAAGACCTTTGGAAGAAACTCTTGGCATTTAAATTACACCTCTTTGAAAACAAATGATAACTTTAACAGTATGACAAGTTTTTACTTCAAATGCAGGCTAGCCAAAACATGTTTGACTTGCCAGGCATGGTGGCGCATGCTTGTAATCACCATGCTGAGACAGGAGGATCGCACAGGTTTGAAGCCAGCCTCAACTACTTAGTGAGGCTTTCAGCAACTTAGTGAGACTCTGTTTCCAAATAAAATATAAAATAGGTCTGGGAGTATACCTTGGAGGCAGAAGGTCCCTGGGTTCCATCCCCAGTACCACCAAAAAAAAAAAAAAAAAAAAAAAAAAGACATGTTTGACTTGACAGCATTATGTATAGTAAAAGGAAATAATCAGATTGTGATTTGAAATGAGTTTTGCGTGGTGGTAGTGCAAGTGTATAAGTTAGCTTTATGTTACTATAACCAAATACTGGAGTCAGTTAAACCTTTTAAGAGAAAAGGTTTATTTTGGCTCACTGAAGTTGTAGTCCAAGATCAGATCGCACCAGGACTCTGTCTCAAGCAAGGCTTACACTGTGAGCCCCGTAGAAGAGCCAGAACAGGGAGAGAGGAGTCTCCCGGAGCCCTTTAAGGGCAGGCCTCCAATGACCTCTCACCAGGACCCCTTTCCAAAGGCCCACCACTGAATAGCACCTCCCTGTCCACCAAACCTTTAACACACAGGCCTTGGGGAACAGTTGACATCCACAATGCAGCACTGTTACTTTTCCTTTCTGAGCTTCAAGTTCTTTTAAGGGTTAAATAAAAGGCACATTCCCCATTTCACATTTCTGGAAATTGTGGAAATGTCTGAAGCAGGGATATTTGCAAGGTATCTGAGCTTACCAAGTGCTTAAGGGAGAGAGGCTTTTCAGAAAGGGTGCTAGGCTTGTTCCCATCCATATTACCTTCGCTTTTATTTTTTATATTTATTTATTTATTGTGGAACTGGGGATTGAACCCAAAGGCATTCTACCTCCGAGCTACAACCCTGGCCCTATTTTATTTTTAAATTCATTTTGAGACAGGGTCTCTCTAAGATGCAGAAGGCCTACTAAGTAGCTGAGGCTGGCCGAGAACCTGTGATCCTACTGTCTCAACCTCCCATGTACTAGGATTACAAGCTTGCACCAACACACTCGGCTACCTTCACTTTTAATCATTAGACATTGGTTAAGAGTTTCATAAATGCTGGGCATGGTGGCACATGCTTGTAATCCCCACGCTTGGGAGGCTGAGACTGGAGGATTGCACAGGTTCAAAGCCAGCCTCAGCTACTTAGTGAGGCTCTCAGAAACTTATTGAGACCCTGTTTCCAAATAAAATATAAAATAGGTCTGAGAGTGTACCCCGGAAGTAGAAAGCCCCTGGGTTCCACCCCCAGTACCACCAAAAGCAAAAAGTTTCATAAATAAGATTATCAGTGGTTTTTATTTTCTTCCTGGTTTGAAAATATTTCCAGGTTTTCTGCAATGAGCATATTTTTAATATTTTGGAAATGAATTTAAAAAGATTTCAAAAAAGATAATTTTTTTTTTTTTTTTTTGGTGGTACTGGGGTTCCTGGAAGCCCTTCTACCTCCGGGCTACACTCCCAGACCTATTTTTACATTTTCATTTTGGAAACAGGGTCTCCTAAGCCAGCGCACGCGGCTGGCTTCGAACCTGCGCGATCCTCCTGTCTCCGCCTCCCAAGCGCGGGGATTACAAGCGTGCGCCACCACTCCCGGCAAAGATAAATTATTTTTGTAGTATTTTTTGCCTAACAGCTTCTGGAAGTTCTGTATTTTTGAATTTATATGCACATAATTATGTCACTGGAAATTGAGATACATTCAGATTCATGTATTTACTTGAAGTGATTTATATTAAAAGATGGTTATAAAAATGCTCAGCTCTACCCACATTGGCATTGCTTTTCACAGTTCCCATTTGATTCTAGTGTGTGTGTGTGTGTGTGTGTGTGTGTGTGTGTGTGTGTGTGTGTGTGTTATTGGGAATTGAACCCAGAGGCATTCTACTAACGAGCTATGTTCCCAGACCAATTTTATTTCTTATTTGGAAACAGGGTCTCATTAGGTTGCTGAGAGCCTCACTAAATTGCCGAGGCTCTCCTCAAACCTGCGATCCTCCTGTCTCAGTCTCCCAAGTACTAAGATTACAAGTGGGCACCATCATGCCTAGCTTTGATTTGAATTCTTACCATATATACAGACTACATATTTTATTATTATTTGTTTTGCGGTACTGGGGATGGAACCTAGAGGCATTCTACCTCTGAGCTACACCCCCAGCCCTACTTTTCATTCCTTATTTATTTATTTATTTATTTATTTTCGGTGGTACTGGGGTTCCTGGAAACCCTTCTACCTCCGGGCTACGTTCCCAGACCTATTTTTATACTTTTTAAATTTGGAAACAGGGTCTCTTAAGCCAGCGCGTCTGGCTTTGAACCTGCGAGATCCTCCTGTCTCCACCTCCCAAGGGGAGGGATTACAAGTGTGTGCCGCCACAGCCGGCATTCATTCTTTATTTTAAAACAGGGTCTCACTGGGTTGTAAAAAGCCTCACTAAGTGGCGGAATCAGCAAACCTGGATCCTCCTGTCTCCACCTCTCAAATGCTGGGATTACAAGCGTGAACCACCATGCCCGGCTTGAGACTAATATTCTTGAACAATTCCAATTTGTCAGTCTGTTATAGAACTCAAAATATGTTGACTTTGAGATACAAATTTTGTAGAAAGGATTCAAAATGTTCTAATGTGAGATGTTGACGCTTATTTGGGATAAATCTAGCACTTTGGCATATTGGAGTGTTGGGAATATATATATATTCTCATTAGTGTCACTCCCAGGCGTTATTTGTTCAATACAAAAGTTGAGAAGGTGATGATGGTCTGGCCTTTAGAAGTGGTCCTCCATATTTAGGATTCACCTAAAACTCAAGATGAGGCTGAATGTTGGACAACATACATGCTGTGACAGGACACCATCTGGAATGACACTGTTAATTATCTATCTAAATAATGGTCTCTCAGCAGCATGAGGGATCGTTATCATTCATTGTCTTTACTCATATTTTTCCTCAGAGACATTATTAATTTCTCTTTTTTATCATCTATTATCTGCAAAAGCCTGCCAAAATTAAAGTATTACATTAAATATGATCTCTGGGTTTAGAAGAATTTATCAGGCTCGGGTTATTATTTTTATTTAAAATCTTGAAACACAGGCATGGTGACGCACACTTGTAATCCCAATCCTTAGGAGGCTAAGACAGGAGAATCCCGGTTTGCACACAGCCTCAGCTACTTAGTGAGGCCCTCCACAATTCACTGAGACTGTTTCAAAATGAAGAATAAAAAATAGGGCTGGGGGTGTAGCTTGGAGGTAGAATGGCCCTGGGTTCTAACCCTAGCAACACACACACACACACACACACACACGCACAGAAAAGAAAAGAAAAAAATGGTGGTGTGATGAATATGGGATGTCTCTCAAAGGCTCCTCTATTAAAGGCTTGGACCTCTGGGCAGCAATGCTCTGAGGTGAGCTTTTGAAAAGGGATAGGATCATAAGATCTGTGAATTTATCAGATTAAATCCTTGACAGCTCAGTGGATTATGGGAGCTAGTGGAAACGATGGGGATGAGGCAAGATATAGGTAGTAGGTCTCTGGGAGCGTGCCCTGGACTGACTCTCTCTCTCTCTCTTCTCTCTCTTCTCTCTCTCTCTCTCCCTCCCTCCCTCCCCCTCTCTCTCCCTTTCGCTCTCTCCTTCCTGGCTGCCATGAACTGACCAGCTTTCTTCCATCACACCACCATGATTTTCTGCCACCTCAGGCCCAAAGCAGTGGATCCTTTGACCATGGACCGGAGCCTCTGAAACCATGAGCCAAAGCACAGCCTTTGTGCTTTAAGCTGCACATACCAGGTATCATTTCAGAGAATGCAAAGCTGGCTCACACCGTGGTCCAATGGAGGAAGCCCCCTGGCTTACTCTCTAGCCTTTTCCCAATCTGGACTTGTTGCCTTGCATTTCTTTTTAAAACTCCCTTCACCACTACCCCAGAATTTCCTCGTCTCCTCTGTGTTAGGTCTACCATTGCCTCTATTTTACTTTTCTCACTTTCTGTTCTGGGTTGTATGTTCTTCATTAGCTTCCTGGGAAAGGACCATAGGTGATGCAAGTTTCAAGACTTAGGCCAGGCGTGGTGGCGCACACTTATAATCCCAGCGCTAGGTTCGAAGCCAGCCTCAGCTACTGAGTGAGGCTCTCAGCAACTTAGTGAGATGCTGTTTCCAAATAAAGTATAAAATAGGTCTGGAGTGTAGCCTGGAGGTAGAAAAGCTCCTGGGTTCCAACCCCAGCACCACCACCAAAAAAAAAAAAAAAAAAAAAAAAAAATCAAGACTTAAGTGAGGGCCTAGATATAAGATTTTGGTTGAGAAATCATTTAACCCCCCCCAAATTTGGAAACATTGTTCCATTGTTTGGGCTTCCCCTGTTGCTTTTGGGAACTCACGAGCCATTATGATTTCTGTTCCTTGAATGCCCCCCCACCCCAAGATTGTCAGACCTTCTCTTTGTCTTAAGATTCTGAAATTTTGCAGTTGGGTGCTTTGTTGTATGTTTATTTTCATTTCTCTTGCTTTGCACTTGGTAGACACCCTTACTCTTTAAGCTTAAATCCTAACCAGGCATGGTGGTGCACGCTTGTAATCTCAGCATCTGGGAAGCTGAGACCAGAGGATTGCGGTTCATGGCCAGCCTCAGCTACTTAGGCCCTTTACAATTCAATGAGATCCTGTTTCAAAATAAAGAATAAAAATAGGGCTGGGGGTGTAGCTCGAAGGTAGAATGCCCCTAGGTTCCATCCCTACTACAGAAAAAAATAAAAATAAAATAAAATAAACTTACATCTTTCACTATTTCATTGTTATTTTCTCCTTATTTTTATTTTTATTTTTTATTTTTTATTTTGTGTAGTACTGGGGGTGGAACCCAGGGGCTTTTCTACCTCCGGGCTATACTCAGACCTATTTTATACTTTATTTAGAAACAGGGTCTCACTAAGTTGCTAAGAGCCTCACTAAGTAGCTGAGGCTGGCTT
The DNA here is from genome assembly GCF_963383645.1 of Muscardinus avellanarius. Classification (NCBI taxonomy): domain Eukaryota; kingdom Metazoa; phylum Chordata; class Mammalia; order Rodentia; family Gliridae; genus Muscardinus; species Muscardinus avellanarius. The sequence continues at coordinate 15,547,956 of NC_137793.1, forward strand.
CGAATCTGCGCGATCCTCTTGTCTCAGGCTCCCAAGCGCAGGCATTACAAGCATGTGCCACCACACCCAGCTAACATCTTCTATTATAATTGTGGTAGGCTAAATAATGCCCCCAGCCCTGAGATGTCCAATTCTAAGAACCCAGAATGTTTGGCTGCTATTGTACATGGCAAAAAGGACTTTGAATTAAAAATCTAAAGATGACAGCATTTACCTGAATTATGTTGGTATTGTAGGACCAAAGCAGGGCCATGACAGGCTTCATCCATACAGTAAACACGCTAGGCCTAAGTTTCAGTTTCCCAGGAATACAACTAACAGTTAAGTGCCAGTTTTGGTACCTGGGACAGGATGAAAAACTCCCAACTAACCCCAGGAGGCACGAACCAAATGGGAGTACCAAATATCCTGTCCTTGCTTGTGATAACAACAGTAAAAATTCCTTTTGGTTTAAAGATAACTCTTTTGTGAATCACAGCCCGAGTGACTGAAATGTATAAAACTGCCTTGGAACAAAGACTCAGTGTCCTTGTCAAGACTCCATTGCATTGGAGGGACTTGGACCCCAGCCTCAGCTAGTTCCCCATTATACCCCTTCCTGTGTTTGCATTATTGTGTGTGGTGGTCTCTGTCACTCTGGGGTCCCGGACTTTGAGTATAACAGTATGTTCAAGGATCCTTTTAAGAGAAAGACCAGAAATCAAGGAGGAAGTAGGAAATGGATGAACTTTATATAAAGCTTTGTTGACTTTGTATCTTTTTAAAAAACAAGCCAGGCATGGTGGCACAAGCTTGTAACCCCAGTACTTGGGAGGTAAGACAGGAGGATCGCAGGTTTGAAGATAGCCCTAACAAAATAGTGAAAATTCTCAGCAATCTAGTAAGATTGTTTCAAGATAAAAAATTAAAAATAGGGCTTGGGGTGTAACTTGGAGGTAGAATACTCTTGGGCTCAATCTTCGGTACCACAAAAATAAATAAATACTTCCAAAAATAAAAAACAAGCCGGGTGTGGTGGCACACACGTGTAATCCCCGCGCTTGGGAGGCGGAGACAGGAGAATTGCGCTGGTTCGAGGCCAGCCTCACTGGCTTAAGAGATCCTGTTTCCAAATAAAAATATAAAATGAGTTTGGACTGTAGCCCGGAGGTAGAAGGGTTTCCAGGAACCCCAGTACCACCAAAATAAAAACAAACAAACAAACAAACAAACAAATAAATAAATAAATAAAGTCTTAGTTTTGTTGATCTTTTCTACTGGTTTTCTAGTATCTATATGATATATTTCTGCTCTGATCTTTATTCTTTTCTTCCTTCTTCTAACTCCGAGCTTCATCTGTTTGCATTGTGGTGTTTCCTCAGTATTAGCACTTGGTCTTTTATTTGAGAAGCAAAGGGTTGAAGACATGCGAGAAAGACATCAGGTCGTGAGTCATGGCAGTCAGGCCTCCTCCAAAACTAGAAAAGGAAGCGGATTCATTCAAGAGCCCCTGAAGGGTGTACCACCCTGCTAAGACTTTGGTTGTGATCCAGTGAAACCCGTTTCAGACCAATGACCTTCAAAACCCTACAATAATAAATTGTCATTATTTAAATCACCAACTTAAACTGGGCATGGTGGTGCATGATTGTAATCCCAGCATTTGGGAGGCTGAGACAGACTCAGTGAGACTCTGTTGCAAAATAAAGAATAATAGGCCGGGTGTGGTGGCGCACACTTGTAATCCCCACGCTTGGGAGGCGGAGACAGGAGGATGGCGCAGGTTCGAAGCCAGCCGCGCTGGCGTGAGAGACCCTGTTTCAAAAAAATATAAAATAGGTCTGGGAGTGTAGCCCGGAGGTAGAAGGGCTTCCAGGAACCCCAGTACCACCAAAAAAAAAAAAAAAAAAAGAATAATAATAAAAATAAAAAGGGCTGGTGGTTTAGCTTGAAGGTAAAAGGCCCCTGGGTTCCACCCCTAATACTGCAAAAAAAAAAAAAAACAAGTTAGTGGGACTATGTTATAACATCAGTAGAAAACTAATAACTGATTTTTTGGGGGGGTACAATCCAGGGATGTTTTACTTCTGAACTATACTACAGCCCTTTTGTTTTTTATTTTATTTATTTAATGTGGTGCTGGGGAGATTGAATCTGGGGGCATTCTACCTCTAAGTTATACCGTGGCCCTATTTTTTTTTTTTTTGAAACAGGGTCTCACTCGGTTGATGATAGTCTTACTACTTGCGGAAGCTGTCCTCAAACCCGTGATCCTCCTGTATCAGCCTCCCAAGTACTGGGATTTCAGGCATGCGCCACCAGGCCTGGCTTATTTTTTAGTGTTAGGAGTGTGCAATTCATCCTGTGGAGTCCTAGTCATGTGACAGGGGGTAGACACTTCTTGCTGGATAGTGTTAGAGCTCTACTCAGCCAGGTCACGGTTACTGTAATGAGCCCCAGCCTTTATCGAGATGGTTATTCCTACTTTTGTTGTGGTACCTCGAGCTTCAGCCTGCCCATCTGTGGGTGCTGGGGAGGAGTTCAGGAAATCTGATTTTATTATTTTTTAATTCATCACTTCCCCTTATCCAAGACTCTGATGTGTCTGTTTCTGAGGGTTTTCAGAGTTAAGTTTGTCCTCTGGCAAACAGTTGGGTTTTTTGTTGTTGTTTTTGTTAGCGAAATGCTTTACCATCAGTTTCTTTGCTTACCAGCTTCCAAAAATGTGTCTTTTTTTCCTGTTCTCTTTTTTTTTTTTTTTTTTTTTTTTTTTTTAATGGTGCTAGGGATTGAACCCAGAGGCATTCTATTTCTGAGCTACATTCCTAGCCCTATTTTTTATTCTTTGTTTTAAAACAAGATTTCAAGCCGGGTGTGGTGGCTCACGCTTGTAATCCCAGCACTTGGGAGGCTGAGACGGGAGGATCGCACGGGTTCTAAGCCAGCCTCAGCTACTTTGTGAGGCTCTCAGCAACTTAATGAGACCTGTTTCCAAATAAAATATAAAAATAGGTCTGAGAGTATAGCCCAGAAGTAGAAAAGCCCCTGGGTTCCACTCCCAGTACCAAAATAAAAAATAAAATAAAATAAAATAATAATAAATAAAACAGGGTTTCACTCTTCACTGAAGTTGGCCAAGAACCTAGATCCTCTTGTCTCAGCTTTCCAAATACTGGGATTACAAGCATGCGCCACCACGCTCAGATTCTCTGTTCTTTATTTCATGTCTTTAAAAAGCTTTTTTCCCCAGCTGAGTGTAGTGGCACACGCTTGTAATCTAAATACTTGGGAGGCAAAGACAGGAGGATTGCAGGTTCAAGGCTAGCCTCAGTAACTTAAGGAAGTCCTCTGCAACTTAGTGAGATCCTGCTTTAGAAAAGGAAAAAAGAGGCCGGGCGTGGTGGCGCACGCTTGTAATCCCCGCGCTTGGGAGGCGGAGACAGGAGGATCGCGCAGGTTCGAAGCCAGCCATGCTGGCGTAAGAGACCCTGTTTCAAAAATATAAAATAGGTCTGGGAGTGTAGCCCGGAGGAAGGAGGGCTTCCAGGAACCCCAGTACCACCAAAAAAAAAAAAAAAAAAAAAAAAAAAGAAAAGGAAAAAAGATGGCCGGGCGTGGTGGTTTAGAGACCCTGTTTCCAAAAATTAAAAAAAAGTATAAAATAGGTCTGGGAGTGTAGCCCGAGGTACAAGGGCTTCAGCAGAGATAGAATGTCCCCGGGTTCAATCTCCAGTACCCCCATCCCCACCCACTACACACACAATTTCTTTCCACTGGGATTTTAGCAGACACCAAGATTTGATATATGTGTCCAACCTACTCTCTTCACACGGAATACTATTCCATTATTGATGTTATGGGCTTGGATCCTGAACTTCCTCCTAACCTGCTTTATGAGCTGAAACTCATGTATTTCTTTACCTCAATACCTTACATAGCAGTTTGTGATCCTCCACCTACCTTGAATTATTGTTCTTTGCCAACGTGTCTTTGGGAAAGTTAATTAACCACAACTGGCACATTAAGCATCTTAAATCAGGGCATACTCACTGTTTTATTTCTGGCTATTAATGTGGACTGCCTTCACCTGGAAAAAGAAATGCTCTTATCAGCTCCTATTCCTATAGTTTCTGGCGCATCTCTAGTTAAAAAAGATCTAACTGTTCCTTGAACTCCTGTGGACTTCCATTACAGACCCTCAAGGCTAAGCTTTGAATTAGAGAATAATCAATTCTCTGATCCTGCCAAGAGCAATTTTTGGAAGATAATTAAGGATCAACATGCATATCAGTGTTGTTGGTCTAAAACCAAGCTATTAGCCGGGCGTGGTGGCACGTGCTTTTAAGCCCAGCATTTGGGAGACTGAGACAGGAGAATCATGGTTTGAGGACAGCCTCGGCTACTTGGTGAGGCCCTTTGCTTTCTGAAATGAGACTAGAATCTTTATAGCTTCCATTCATAAAGTACAGTTTGATTTGACTTTAGCAAGCAAGTGTACATTCAAATACTTGAATACAGTGGTGCTAACTAAATGCTAAATACAATAAGTGCATACTGTATCTTTTATGTTTGGGTACTTCAAGGATAATCAAGATACAAAAATAAGTTATTATTATTATTTGTGTGTTTGTATGTGTGGTGTTGGAGGGTGAAATCAGGGGCATTCTACCTCTGAGCTACACCCTCGGCATGATTTTTTATTTTTAATTTTTTAAAATTTTTGCAGTACTGGGGATGGAACCCAGGGGGATTCTACCTCTGAGCTATACTCCCTGCCCTATTTTTCTTTTTCTTTTCTTTTTTTTTGCGGGTCTGGGATGGAACCCAGGGGAATTTGACCTCTGAGCTACATCCTCTGCCCTATTTTTTATTCTTTATTTTGAAACCAGGTCTCACTGAGTTGCAGAGGGCCTCACTAAGTAGCTGAGGCTGTCCGTGAACCACGATCCTCAGGTCTCAGTCTCCCGAATGCTGGGATTACAAGCATGCGCCACCACGCCTGGCTCCCTGCCCTATTTTTTTATTCTTTATTTTGAAACAGGGTCTCACTGAGTTGTGGAGAGCCTCACTAAGTAGCTGAGGCTGGCTGAGAACCACGATCCTCCTGTTTCAGCCTCCCAAATGCTGGAATTACAAGCGTGTGCCACCACGCAGCTTTTTTTTTTTTTTTTTCAGCTCTGGGGATGGAACCCAGGGTCATTCTACCTCCGAGCTACACCCCAGCCCTACTTTTTAGTCTTTATTTTGAAGCAGGGGGTGAGTAAGTTTCGGAGGGCTTCACTAAGTAGCTGAGGCTGTCTGCGAACCTCAATCCTCCTGTCTCAGCCTCCGGAATGCTGGGATTACAAGCGTGCGCCACCACACTGGGCTGACACAAACAGCTTTTAATGGTATTTCTTTTCCTCACCAGATCTGATTATTTTATTTTCGGTTTCATCTTTATTTAGTCCTTGGTTTAGATTCTTAAGAATAACAAAGGTTGCAATTTCATCCTTTTTTAAATACTGACTGTACCTACCTCCAAACTGACAGCCAAATGCGATGGGCAGATTAAATTGGGGCACTTTCTCCCTGCTCTTCTTAGGCACCAACAAGGTCAATTAAATGGGAAGCAATTGAAAATGCAGATACTATAAAGCTTAAGAGACAAGTATTGCCTTTCTTTCCTATCTCTTGCCCAAAAACTTCAGCATATGATCCTAAGACAGACTGGTAATATTGTCTACTGTCTTTTATCATGCTCCAAAAAGCAGTTGATTATCTTGGAAGGGCTTCAAAAGCAATTAAGAAAATCCCTTATGTCAAGTTACATTTCAGACAGGATAAATTAGATGTATGGGGAAATGTCCTGATAAAGTACTCTAGAAATAATGAATCTGTGTACAATTTGTAATTGCTCCTGCAAAAAAAAAAAAAAAAAGAATTTACAACATAAAAGGGCCTGTTAACCTGAGACTGGAAGCTCAGTGATGGATTTTTCCCCCGCTTTCATTACAAATGCAAATGTCTTATGAAATTGAGCCCAGAGCATTTTTAAATGTCCAAAATGTAATTCAGAACATTGTTTATTACACTGCTGTCTGGGCTCTTCACCGCATGGCAAGCTGCTTCGTAATTGTCGATTTTTCAGCCAGCAGGTCCGCGGTGAAGAATGGCTGGTTTGGCTGGTTAATGCACAGAACCCGTGCTGCGGGGCAGCTCTGCGCCAGAAAGAGGGGTCGGGGTTAACTCAAATGCCACACAAGGATGGCGATGGATGGCCACTGGACAGACATTTCAGTTTGTCAGGTGTCCCCAAGATCGTTGTGTTTGGTTTCCACTGTATGCATGAAAGACAGATGCTCTTCAATCTGCAAAGCCCTCCCGTCACTAGAGAACAATGCAACCTCTGTGGATCAGATGACGAGTTGGTGGGACAGGGGTTGGTAGGTTGGGTGCTAGAGGCTGGGATGCTGAATTAGAACCAGGTATCTTCTAGAGAGATAGAGTGCCTTGATCGCAATGCTGGGACACTCAAATGCAATTCCCTTCCCTCATGAACTGCTATTTCCCCTCCGAGGAAAATGATTCCAACTACTCCAAACGACTTATATTTTTATTGTCAATTTCCTAACTTTTGAAGTATGGGTGTGCCCATTGCCAGCTTCTCCCCTCACGATAAACATTAGCAAGTAGAAAGTTATTACGGGGGTTATTATACAATATTTATAGACCACTTTTTATTTGCGAAGTGTTCGAAGGTCTCTTAAATAGGAACTGTTTCCAAATAACCTTGGGCACATTTTTCATCTTGATCCAAATCCCACAGAAGCAAACCAATCATGAAACTCTCTGAAAAAGTCATAGGGAGCCCCAGGCTCAGAACCCAGCTGTGCAGCATGAACTATTAGGCCCAGGGCTGCTGGAAGCTCTGAGTAACTGAGCCATGGGGAATGATGCTCATTTAGGAATCAAAGTTGGCGCTTTGTTTCCTAAAGCTTTTGCCTGAGCTGAACAAGTGAAATAAATCTCTCATAGGGGTTCAAATTGTAGAGACTTTGTTTTGTACACAGTGCCTCTTGAGATGGTTCAATAAAGTGGTGGCTTGTTGTTTAAAGACTAGGAAACAACAACCAAGCCAATAAAAAAAGGTAAACTTCAGGGTATCCTAATCGACACGATGAGTCTAATTTTAAGTTTGCCTTCACTAATGTTCAATTCTACCGTCATTGGTTTTGGTGAGATTTCTCTTTCCCACCTTCAAAGATTCCAACACTGAAACCTCTCCATTACGGCTCTACCTCAATCTCAGATTTACAACCCGGTCGTATTCGTTCTATCTCTCACCAAAGTTCGTTTTTCTTGATTCTCTTAAAATTCATCAGTTGATGTAATATTGGTGCTTACTTAATATCTAAGTACTTTTCTTGTATAAGTTCATTTATTATTATTATTTGCTTAATATACCCCTACTGAATAGCTACTTTTTTTTTTTTTTTTTTTTTTTTGCAGTATAGGAATTGAATTCAGGGGCATTCTACTTCAGAGCAACAACCCAAACCCTATATATTTTTTTTTCAGTACTAGGGATTGAACCCAAGGGCATTCTACCTCTAAGCTATATCCCCAGCCCTATTTTTTATTCTTTATTTTGAAACAGGGTGTCACTGAGTTTCAAAGGGCCTCACTAAGTAGTAGTTGAGGCTGCCCCACAATCCTCCTGTCTCAGCCTCCCAAATGCTGGAATTACAAGCGCGTGCCACCACACCTGGCTTGAATGGCTACTCTCAAGTAACCATTTCTACAAGTGGAACAGCCTGAGCTCTGATTCTTCCTCAGCTCAGCTGGGTCATGGCAAAGGTAGCTCTGTTGGGATTGCTTGTGGACCAGTGGTAGAGTCTGTCTTTATACCCATATGACCGGGGAGGCAGAGCCCATACTGTGTATTGCCTGGTGCTGGGAGAACATCTGCTTAATGTAGATCCTGACTCTTACACAGAAGCATCATAGAGTTTTGACCATGAGCAAGGTAAGTAATTTCTCTGAGCTTTAGTTTAGTTATAGTTTGGATATGAAATGTCTCCCGAGGTCGTATATATAGTTAAAGGTGTGGTCTCTATCTGGAAGGGTTATCTGGATTGGTGAAACCTTTTAAGATGCAGGGGCTTTATGGAAAAAACGAGTTCACATAGTGCTCCTTAAGGAGGTATTGGGACCCCTTCCCCTTCCTGTTTCTTTATTTGCTTCCTAGCCACCAAGAGGTGAACAGGCTTCCCCCGACCACAGCCTCCTGCTTGAAGGTGACACAGCAAGGGGCTGAAACGGGCTAATGAAACCTCTTCCCTATTGATCTTGATTGTATTAGGTGTTCTGTTATGGTAACAGAAAGCTGCCTAAGAAAAGTCTCTGGTCATAACAAGTGCTGGATAAAGTTTGTTAGCAAACAAACTCATTCTCAGTGTTCTCTCCTCAAATATACGATTTGCAAGTGAAATAAGCTGGGGTGTGTGTGTGTGTGTGTGTGTGTGTGTGTGTGTGTGTGTGTGTGTAAGGCAGTTTATTTCATTGCTTCTTTTGTTTTGAGTTAATTTCAAACATCATGGCTCTTCTGGTTGATAGAATTTTCAACACGCTAATCCAACCTGCCAAAGGCCTTCTACCTTCTCCGAGGTTGTAGCAAGTCCCATGTCCTTGGGTGTACTTCTTTTTGATCCGGAACTTTTCTGTTTTACTTATATGTGCTCATTAACGTGATCTTCAGAAAAATGTTTTGCGTGGAGAAATGAACTGAAGCAGCGGCCACCTGCTGTGGGTTTGTATCACAACACGGGGAGCTGGTGGGCTGGGCGGAAGCTTCAGCAAGGGTAACGGCCCATGGCAAATGCTCCGGCTGCAGTCAGAATCTTCTTGGCCAGGCATCCAGCTGTTTCTAACTGCACACCGTGCGGTGGGATGTTCCCTTTCCAAGCTGGATCTTTTCTGGGAACCACACGGTCTATTAATTTTACAGTGGCAAATATAATGCAGATGGCAGCGTGCAAGACCAGGTTACAGGATGAACAGGAGTCTGTACACATTCTGGAATCAAAATGGAAAGTTCTGTGTTTTCCAAAACACAATGGCAGTTGGAATTGTAGCAATTTACAGGTTTTGCTAATCTTACTTGTATGAGATAAGCAGGGCATGGAAAGTTTGTTGTAATCAAATACTTCCTCAGTTATGACTATTTTCTGATTATTTCCTGATCAGTTCATATAAATCTTTCTCTGTACCCTTGGCTTACAGTGGAGCCTTACTTGGCTCTACCATACATAAACCTGAGCATATTTATCTCACAGATATTTATTGGAGATCTACTATATGTAGATACTCAATGTGGGCATACCAAGAAGAATAAAGCAGGACCCTTGGTTTTAGAATCTTGAAGGCTAGCCAGGTGTGGCGGCGCACGATTGTAATCCCAGCACTTGGAGGCTGACAGAAGGATTGCACAGTTTCGAAGACAGCCTCAGCTACTTAGTGAGACACTATTTCCAAATAAAATATAAAAGAGGTCTGGGGATGTAACCTCTGGGTAGAAAGCCTCTGGGTTCCACCCTCAGTACCACACAAAAAAAAAAATGCCCTTAAGGTTTCTGGTGTATTTTCCAGGTCCTCGATCCATTTTAAATGGACTCTTGTGAGCCAGGCATGGTGGCGCACGCTTGTAATCCCCGCACTTGGGAGGCTGAAACAGGAGGATCACACAGGTTCAAAGCCAGCCTCAGCTGGCTTAAGAGACCCTGTTTCCAAATAAAATATAAAATAGGTCTGGGAGTGTAGCCCGGAGGTAGAAGGCCCATGGGTTCCATTCCCAGTACCACCAAAAATAAATAAATAAATAAATAAATAAATAAATAAATAAATATATAAATAAAATAAATAAAAAAATAAAAAATAAATAAAATAAAATAAAAAGAAAAAAATAAATTGACTCTTGTGGAAGGTGAGAAATTGGGATCCCCCCCTATTTTTCTGCATATAAATAATGAGGTTTTTTTTTGAAGATTTAAAGAAGTTTATTAGAAAGATAGAAATACAGAAAATAGAAATACAGCTCCATATCAGACTGGCATGGAGGGGTGACTTGAAATGAATACACCCTAAATAATGAGTTTTAAGCCAGGCATGGTGGCACACACTTGCAATCCCCGCATTTAGGAGACTGAGACAGGAGGACTGTGGTTTGAAGACAGCATCAGCTAACTAGTGAGGACCTTTGCAACTCAAAGAGAGACTCTGTTTCAAAAAATAAAAAAATAGGGCTGGGGGTGTCACTCAGAGGTAGAATGCCCTTGGATTCCATCCCCAGTACCGCAAAAAAAAAAAAAAAAAAAAGCTTTTTTTCCAGTGTGTGTTTTGGCCCCTTTGTCAAAAAGCGATTCACTGTAAGTATGTGGATTTGTTTCTGAGGCTTCTATTCTGCTCCACTGGTATATCTGTCTGCTTTTGTGCTAATAACATACCGTTCTTATTACTATGTCTCGGTAGTATAGTTTGAAGTCAGGTATTGTGATGCATCCTGCATGGTTCTTCTTATTTTTTTGTGGTACTGGGGATGGAACCCAGGGGCATTCTACCTTCAAGCTATACCCCCAGTCCTATTTTTTATTCTTTATTTTGAAACCGGGTCTCACTGAGTTGCAGAGGGCCTCACTAAGTAGCTGAGGCTGTCCTCGAACCGTGATCCTCCTGTCTCAGCCTCCCAAATGCTGGGATTACAAGCGTGCGCCACCACGCCCGGCTTTGCATGGCTTTTATTTCTGAGAAGTAGTTTGGCTATTTTGGTTTTTTTTGTTGTTGTTGTTCCAAGTAAGTTTAAAGACTGATTTTCTTTTATATCTGAGAAGAATGACCATGGTATTTTAATGAAGATTACATTCAATCTGTAAAACACTTTTGGAAGAATGGCCACTTTGATGATATTTATTCTGCCTATCCAAGAGTATGGGAGATCCTTCCATCTTCTAAGATCTTCTTCAATTTCCTTTTTTAATGTTTTATAATCATAGGGCCAACACTCCAACATATAGATATAGGCAAAGATTTCCTCAATAAGACCCCAAAGGCACAAGAAATTAAAACAAGGGTTAATACATAGGATTACATTAAACTGAAGAGCTTCTGTGCAGCAAATAAAACTATCAAGATTCTCAAGAGAGTCAGGCGTGGTGGCGCACACTCGTAATCCCAGCATTCAGGAGGCAGAGATCAGAGAACCGCATTTTGCGGACACCCTCAGCTACTTAGTGAGGCCCTCCACAACTTAGTGAGATCTTGTTTCAAAATAAAGAATAAAAAATAGGGCAGAGGATGTAGCTCGGAGGTCGAATGCCCCTGTGTTCCGTCCCCAGACCCATAAAATTATATATTCTCAAGAGAGAGCCAACAGAATGGGAGATCTCTGCCAGCTACTCCTCTGACAGAGGACTAATATCTAGATTATACAAAGAACTCAAGAAACTCACTGCCAAAAGAACAAATAATTCAATCAAAAAAATAGAAAAAAGAACTAAATAGACATTTCACAAAAGAAGAAGTACAAATAGCCAATAAATGTATGAAAAAGTTAAAGTTCAAAAATGTCTGAAAAAAGTTCATCATTAGCAGTCAGAGAGATGCAAATCAAAACTACCCTGAAATTTCATCTAATCTCAATCTCAATTAGAATGGCAATCATCTAAAAACAGAAACAATATTAAATGCTGGCGAGGATGTGCAAATGAGTGCAACAACTTTGAAAAACAGTGTGAAGATCCTAAGAAGAATGGGAATGAACCAACTCTATGACCCAGCTCTACCATTCCTGAGTACCTACCCAAAATAATTGAAACCAAACTACCAGAGTAATGCATGCATAGCTATGTTAATAGCTGCACAATTCATAATTGCTAAAGTATGGAACCAGCAGAGATGTCCATCAACACATGCATGGATTACAAAACTATGGTATATATACACAATGGAATTCTGTTCAGCCATACAGAAGAACAAAATTATGTCATTTGCAGGGAAATGGATGTAACGGGACAACTTTATGTGAAGTGAGATTAGTCAGTCACAAAAAGTGAAGGGTTGTATGCTCTCCCTCATATGTGGAAGCTCAGGAGAAATTGAGACATGGGAAGGACTCCGGAGAAAGGAGAAGAAACCTTAGTGGACTGTAGGAGGGAACCTAACTGAGGGAGCCGCGAGGGGAGAAGTCTTGAAAAGGAAAACACCTCAATGGTCATGATGTACGTACACAAACTTATCAAAGCCAAGCAATGTGCTGAGCTTGGAAAGATGAGGAGGGAGGAATGGGGTGGGAACCGGGGGAGAGCTCAGAAAGTGCTGTGTGCACGTATGCCTCTATCACCCTGAACTCCATCAAGATGTATGATTACAGTGCACTAATAAAAAAAATAATAAAATGCCCTTAATGGAGGAGATTTTAGTGGTACTGAAGATTTAATTTTTATTTTTTATTATTATTTTTTCGGTACTGGGGATGGAACCCAGGGCATTCGACCTTCGAGCTACACCCCCAACACCTGTTTTCTTCCTTCCTTCCTTCCGTTCATCCTTCCTTCCTTCCTTCCTTCCTCTCTCTCTCCCTCTCCCTCTTTCTTTCTTTCTTTCTTTCTTTCTTTCTTTCTTTCTTTCTTTCTTTCTTTCTTCTCTCCCCTTCCTTCCCTCCCTCTTTTTCTTTCCTTCCTCCCTCCCTCCCTACACCCTCTCTTCTTTCTTTCTTTCTTTCTTTCTTTCTTTCTTTCTTTCTTTCTTTCTTTCTTTCTTTCTTTCTTTCTTTCTTTCTTCTGGCGGTACTGGGGCTCCTGGAAGCCCTCCTACCTCCGGGCTATACTCCCCAACCTATTTTATATTTTTATTTGGAATCAGGGTCTCTTAAGCCAGTGCGGCTGGCTTAAGAACCAGCATGATCTTCATGTCTCTGCCTCCCAAGCGCAGGGATTACAAGCATGCACCACCACGCCCAGCTTTATTCTTTATTTTGAAACAGGGTCTCACTGAGTTGCAGAGCTAAGTAGCTGAGGCTGGCTTCTGCACTCCTCCTGTCTCAGCCTCCCAAGCACAGGGATTACAAGCATGTGCCACCACGCCTGGCAGTTGAAGATTTTGATAGAGAAGATTTGGAACATTACTGAAACTAATTACCTAAAATCCTGGTGTGAGGGTACATACTTAAAATTCCAGCTACTCAGGAAACAGGCAGCAGGATCACAAGTTCAAGGCCAGCCTGGGCAATTTAGCAAGATCCTTTCTTAAAATAAAACAAAAAGGACTGGGGATGTAGTTCGGTGACAGCGTGTTGCCTAGTATGTGTACTGAGGCTCTGGGCTCAATACCAAGAAATGCAAAGTAAACAAACAAGTAGCTCTGTCTTTTTTCTCTGTAACTATTTTGAAGTGAATGACATTTATTTGGATTTATGTTCTGGCTATTTATTTTTATTTCTTGTAGCATTGGGGATTGAACCAGAGGCATTTTGACACTGAGCTATGTCCTTTTAACCTTGACTAGGGTCTTGCTACATGGCTGAGGATGGCCTCAGACCTGCAGTCCTCCTGTCTTAGCCTACAAGTACTGGAATTACAGGCATGAGCCACCACATCTGGCTTGCTTTTTTTTTTTCTTTGGTACTGGGGATGGAACCCAGGGCGTTTCATCTTGGAGCTACAACCCCCCCCCCAGCCCTATTGTTTTCTTTCTTTTACTTTTTTTTTTTAGGAACTAGGGATGGAATCCAGAGGCATTCTACATCTGAGCTACACCCCCAGCCCTATATTTTTATTCTTTTTTTTGAAACAGGGTCTCACAGCTGAGGCTGTCCGTGAACTACGATCCTCCTATCTCAGCTTCCCAAATGCTGGGATTACAAGCGTGCACCACCACGCCCGGTGCTCAGACCTATTTTCTACTTTATTTGGAAACAGGGTCTCACTAAGCTGCTGAGAGCCTCACTAAGTAGCTGAGGCTGGCTTCAAACCTGTGTGATCCTCCTGTCTTGGCCTCCCAAGTGCTGGGATTACAAGTGTGCACCACCATGCCCGGCTTGTCTTTTCACTTTAAAACTTGTGTTCAGCAATACCATCAGGCAATTAATTTGGTAATTATTATTATTTTTTTTGTGGTTCTGGGGCTGGAACCCAGGGGCTTTCTACCTCCAAGCTACATCCTTAGCCCTATTTTTTATTCTTTATTTTGAAACAGGGTCTCACTGAGTTGCAAAGGGCCCCACTAAGTAACTGAGGCTGTCTTGCAAACCAGGATCCTCCTGTCTCAGCCTCCCAAATGCTGGGATTACAAGCGTGCACTACCATGCCCGGCTAATTTGATGATTTTATGTCGCCCTCAGATTTGTTTGTTTTGGAGTTGAGTTGATGAGAGGAGTTGATGGAGAAGTTATATGTGGTCTTCATTATGTGATATTCCGAGGAGAGAGCTTTGTAGCCATAGTGCACGATGGGAGCCACTTATGTTACATCAAAGCTGCTCTTTTTGAGGAAACCTATTCCATGTAGTTCCCAGAGGATGAACACCTTCCCCCCCCCAGTCTGTCAGGGGCTAGTCATATTATATTCACCTGAGCAGGGTACCCAATTTTTTGGCTGAGCGGACTGAATCAGGGATGAGCATCCAACCTAAGTTGTATTAATTTGATCTCTCCTGGAGACCTTTGCTATAACTGTCAGGAGAGGAATTTTCTCTTTTTTTTTTCTCTCTTTTAGAAAAACTAGTTTAAGGGTAATCATAGTGACCATCTCAGCCACCACATCCAGGCCCTTGTCTAAGAATAAAGCTCTGAAAGGCAGAGCTAAGAGTTTTGGAGGAAGATCTGCACACTTAATGACATCGTCGAACCCTTTGATTTAGCTGTTCTTGAAGGCAGCTTTGCTGCCTTGAACTTTTCCATGACATATGTCTCTTTCGAGAAATGGCTCGTTTTAGGGCTAGAAGTATAAGATGAGTATAGAAGAGAGAAAATGAGGAAGTGCTTAGAAAATAATGGAGGCATGCCCCAAAGACCAGGGAACTAGCTTGAAAAATCTCCCCATGGCCAAATGGAGGGTAATTTTAGCAAAAAGAATTAATAATAATAGTAATGGGTTAAGCCAGGCGTGGTGGCGCACACTTGTAATCCCAGAATTTGGGAGGCTGGAATGGGAGGAACACGATTTGCAGACAGCCTCAGCTACTTAGTAAGGCCCTTTGCATCACGGTGAGACCCTATTTCAAAATAAAGGATGATAAAAAAAATAGCGCTGGGAGTATAGCTCCAAGGTAGAATGTTCCTGAGTTCAATCCTTGGTTCCACAAAAAATAATAATGTATTCTGAGCCATAGAATAATTATCTATGAGTCCATGCTGATATAAATATGTGACACGAGTATGTTAGTGTATGCCTGTAATCCTAGTATTTGGGAGGCTGAGATAGAAGGATCGTCGTAGGTTCAAGGCTAGCCTCAGTAATTCAGTGAGACACTCACAACTTAGAGACCATTTCAAAACAAAAAATAAAAAAAGGCCTGGGGGGATAGATCAGAAGTAGAATGTCCTTGGGCTCAATCCTTTGTACAATAAAAATAAATATATAAACAAACAAATAAATGAGGGAGATAGAACAGCCTTTTCTTATTCTATGCCTCCAATGAATAAAGGTAAGCTTCTGGTGAAAATAGAAACTCATCATTCGTTTGTGCTAAGCACCTCAGTGATGATTTTGTAGGCAGTAGTCATTAGTGGCTGATAAAGTGAGTGGACACAAACGTGGTGAGAAATGGCATGATCGTCTCATCTCAATTTATCGCCCCACAAAATACTTGCTCTTTAAAATGAAAACAATTGTAATTGTGCAGTGAAGAAGCCTGGTAGAAACCATCCTGCCCAAGTGATCGAGGGCTCATCGCTTGCATGGTATCTGACTCAAAATGCATAATCTAGGTCCGTCAGATGAGACCAAGCTCAAATTGACCTACTTCTACATAATTACTGTTCCATATTCTTCAAGTTTTGCAAGGTCAAGAAAAAGATAAAGAATCTCAAATTAGAGGAGGCCCAATTAATCGGGGATTAGGCAAATAATAAATCATTAGATATGAAATCTAAATTCAATATGGTATTCTGGACCAGAAAAAGAACATTAGGACTGGTGTGGTGGCACCTGCCTATAATTCCAGTATTTGGGAGGCAGAGACGGGAGGATCACAAGTTTGAGTGTTTGGTAACTTAGTGAGATTCTGTTTCAAAAATAAAAACTAAAAAAGGGCAGGTGATATAGCTCACAACAGAATGCTCCTGGTTCAATAACTTGTACAACAAAATGAAACAAAATGAAAGAAAGAAAGAAAGAAAGAGAGAGAGAAAGAAAGAAAGAGAGAAAGGAAGGAAGGAAGGAAGAAAGAAAGGAGAAAGAAAAAAGAAAGAAAGGGAGTGAGGGAGAAAAAAGAATAGTTGTCCAAATTCCAAAATTTAAGTCAGATCTATAGATTAAGAGCATTTTATCAGGCTGGGGGTGTAGCTCAGTGGTAGAGTGCTTGCCTAGCATGTCAAAGACCTGGATTCAATCAAAAGAATTGAAAATAAAAACCACACACATTCACACACACACACACACACACACACACACACACACACACATACACACACACACACACACACCTCCCTCTACAGTATTATACCAATGTTAATTTCTTTGGGTTTTCTTTTTTCCTCTTTTTCTCTTTTTTTTTCTTACTAGTAATTGAACCCAAGGGAGTTCTAACTTTGAGTTACACTCACTCATAGCTCTCCTCCCCACTCTCTTTTAATTTTGAAACAGGGCCTCATTAAGTTACTGAGGGTCTTTCTGAGTTGTTGAGGCTGGTTTCGAACCTACAGTCCTCTAG
The DNA here is from genome assembly GCF_963383645.1 of Muscardinus avellanarius. NCBI lineage: Eukaryota > Metazoa > Chordata > Mammalia > Rodentia > Gliridae > Muscardinus > Muscardinus avellanarius. The sequence goes on from NC_137793.1 coordinate 15,564,840, forward strand.
CCTCAGCCTCTCAAGTACTGGTATTACAGGTGTGTGCCACTAGGCCTAGCTAATATCACTTTTTTTTGGATGCTGGGGATTGAACCCAGGGGTATTTTACCTCTGATCTACACCCCCAGCCCAATTTTTTATTCTTTATTTTGAAACAGGGTCTCACTAAGTTGCAGAGGGCCTCACTGAGTAGCTGAAGCTAGCACTGAACCTGTGATTCTCCTGGCTCATCCTCCCAAGTACTGGGAGATTATAAGCGTGCGCCACCACACCCAGATTATTATCACATTTTGGCAGAAAACAAGTCATTTGTATTTAAGGAATCCAGATGAATGGTATGTAGAAGTTGTATGCTCTTCCTGTGTTTTAATATATCTTAAGTAATTCTAAATAGAAAGTTATTTCCATTTTGTTGTCATTTTAAATGATTTCAGGCTGAGTTCCTCTTATGTGAAACTCAAAATGCCCTAATTAATTTTATTTAGTAATTTATTTTATGGTACTGGGAATGAAACACAGAGGTGCTCTACCACTAAACTACCCACCCAACCCTTTCTATTTTTATTTTTGTTTTCAGACAGGATCTCGCTGAGTTTCCCAGGCTGGTCTTAAATTTGTCATCTCCCTACCTCAGCCTCTGAGTAGCTGGGATTACGGGCGTGCACCACCATGCCTGACTAAAATGTCCTGCTTTAATGAAATATGCTGAACCTGTCTAGTTTTTTTTTATCACAAGGCTTTAATGTTAGGCTTATAATCCTCAATTACTGATAATGAAACTAAGTCTTAGGCAGTTTAAGCAATTTTCCCAATGTCACATAGTAAATAATAAAGTGTGAGCTAGGTCCTATCCCTGTCTGATTTCAAAATATGTATATTTTAAAAACAACCAGTTAACTGCATAAGGCATCCTTCTTATGTTAAAATTCACTATATTTTCGGTCGGGTGCAGTGGCCCATTCTTGTAATCCCAGTGCTTGAGAGGCTGAGACAGGAGGACTACGGGGTTAAGAATAGCCTCAGCAAGTTAGTAAGACTCTCATCAGCCTAGTGAGGCCTTGTTTCAAAATAAATAAATAAAATAGGGCTGGAAGTATAGCTCAAAGGTAGAATAGCCCTGGGTTCACACACACCCACACACACACAAAACGGTATTTTCAAAAACTCCCTTTTTACACAGAACACTTGAGGCAAAATACTTGAGTGCTGGCCGTAGGTTAGAAGAAATAATGGCAAAATACTAGAAAACATTTGAGTGCTGTGTCTTACAAGCATACAGTAGGACTTGGTAATTACATGGTGCAGGGGGGCAGGCCAATTAACCTCAATTTGGACTTCTAAAAATAATTAACATTTGACAAATAGTATTATCAAATAAACCAGATAAAAGAGGCATCCCTCCCCCAATGGGACAGCTACTCCATTTGAATCTTTGATGCACTATTTTTCTATATTGGAGTAGTTTAAATGTAAGGAAAAGCAAACAGTAAGGCATGTTAAAATATCCATTAACTAAACATCCTGAAAGGGTATAAAATGCCTCCAGCTGCCAAAAAACAATTAGGCTGCAAATATGCCTTTGGTTACCTACCCGCACATTCCCTAAACATTTAGTTCTAATTAATTTTCTTCATTACACAACAATGCCTCTCCTAATTACACTAGAGAAATTCTCTAAACCTACTAGCTATTCAGAGTCTTTATTGCACAAATTATTCTGGTAGGTCTCTCTTAGAAGCAAGTCCTCACTCTCTAATTTATACATACCCCATCTCAGTGGACACGAGCTACTTAGTAAACCCTTGACAGCCAGGCAAACTAATCCTGTATGTGACATTATTGCAAATTAGTAGTTTTAGGGAGATGGAACATCACGGATGAATAATGTAAAGCATGTCAAGGTAAAGGTGGAAAGGACAAGCCGAGGAAGTGTGTAGCGTGTGTATTCGTACACGTGTCGCCAAGGCCTCCGATCCCTGAGTCAGCAACAGCGTCTGACCCAAATGAACAGAGCTCTGCTCCGGCATCATCACTGAATTCAGAAGGGGAGAGGGTAAGAAGAGCAAGCTTCAGACACCAGAAGCAATCCAGCAAGTACAGCGATATAACAGACGGAATGGGTCATAGCACCAAAGACTTTTAAGGGCAGGCAAAGCCCCTCACTCAATAAAATATATATATATATATATTTTTTTTAATTTATTTTTTACCATCTACTCCTCCAGTAGAGGGCAAATATCTAGAATATACAGAGAACTCAAGAAACTTAGCCCTAAGAAAACATATAACCTAATAAAAAAACATGGGCAAGTGAACTAAATGGATACTTCACAAAGGAAGAAATTCAAATGACCAATAAATGCATGAAAAAATGCTTGCCATCATTAGCAATCAGAGAGATGCAAATCAAAACTACCCTGAGATTTCACCTAACTCCAATTAGAATGGCAACTATTAAAAAAAAAACAAAAAACAAAAAACAAACAAAACAAAACAAAAAAAAACTAATGCTGGCGAGGATGTGGAGACGTGGGAACTCTCCTTTGAAAAACAGTATGGAGGAGTCTCAGAAGAATGGGAACAAACTTACCATGTGATCCAGCAATACAACTTCTGGGTGTCTACCCCAAAGAATGGAAATCAAAATACCAAACTAATGCATGTGTACCTATGTTCATAGCTGCACAATTCACAATTGCCAAACTATGGAACCAGCTAAGATGTCCATCAACAGATGAATGGGTTACAAAACTATGGGATATGGCCGGGTGTGGTGGCACACGCTTGTAATCCCAGCACTTGGGAGGCTGAGACAGGAGGATCGATCGCACAGGCTCAAAGCCAGTCTCAGCTACTTAGTGAGGCTCTCAGCAACTTAGTGAGACCCTGTTTCCAAATAAAGTATAAAATAGGTCTGGAAGTGTAGCCCGGAGGTAGAAACGTTCCTGGATTCCACCCTCAGTACCGCAAAACAATAACCGACCAACCAACAACAACAAAAAACTATGGTATATGTACACAATAGAATTCTACTCAGCCATAAAGAAAAACACAATTACATCATTTACAGGGAAATGGAGGGAACTGGAGAACATTATGCTAAGTGAGATTAGTCAGTCACAAAAAATAAGAAATCGGATGATCTCCCTAATATGCGGAAGCTGGGGAGGAAATGGGTCATAGGAAGAACTCTAGATGAAGGAGAAACTATACATGAGCAAATAAAGCGACCTAACTGAGGGCGATGGGAGGGGAGAAGAGAAGAGGGAAATTCTCTAATACAAAATACATTAACTAACATATCAAAGCCAATCACTAAGCCAAACATGAGAAGGAGGCAGAGGGAGGGAATCGGGCAGGAATTGGGTAAGGGTTAACTGGGTGATGTGTGCATGTATGTCTCCACCATCTTATATCCCATTAAGATGTATGATTACAATGCACCAATAAAAATTAAAAAAATAAACGAGGGAGTACAAGTATCACTGTCCAAGCTCCACACCAAAGCCATCTACCCTCTTTACAAACTGTTGAGAACAATTTGTCAGAGTTGATAAGCTGGCTCATAACATGTTTATACGTTGGGCAAAAGATAGACTCGAACCATTTTTAGTTTTCTTTCCTAGACATATAAAAGTGTCTGACCTTACTCGTCAAGAGTTTTGGAGGATGACACATTGGCCAATCAGTACCAACACATCTCCATGCTTAAAACTCAGAGCCAATCAATGGTGTTTTAGCAGCTTCCCTTTCTAGGCCTAGAGTATGCTGATGAACTGGCCACATCGACCCAGGCTTGTGAACCCAGGGCTATTCTACATTTGACTTATATCGCCAGCCCTTTTTATTTTTAATTTTGAAGTGGAATCAAGCTAAGTGGCTAAGACTTTTTTTTAATTAAAAAAAATTTTTTTTGCAGTACTGGGGATGGAACCCAGGGCTATTCTACCTCCCAGCTACACCTCAGCCCTAGTTTTTATTCTTTATTTTGAAACAGGGTCTCACTGAGTTGTGGAGGACCTCACTAAATAGCTGAGGCTGTCTGTGCACCTGAGCTCCTCCTGTCTCAGCCTCCCAAGTTCTGAGATTACAAGCCCGAGGCTGTCTGAGAACCTGTGATCCTCCTGTATCAGCCTTCCAAGTACTGGGATTATAGCCATGTGCCACCATGCCTGGCTTTTTGTTGTTATTGTTATGAATTTTTCTTCATGATCTTAGGTGAAACATTAACTTATGAGTTTTACTACTCAAACTGTAACCCATGAATCAGCAGCATCAGTAACAGTTGGGACACTATTCCTAAGGTTAGAAAAAGATTTTGCATTATTTTGTTTGTTTGTTTTTTTGTGGTACTGGGGATGGAACCCAGAGGCATTCTACTTTCGAGCTACACTTCCAGACCTATTTTTTAATTTTTTATTTTGAAACAGGGTCTCACTGAGTTGCAGAGGGCCTCACTAAGTAGCTGAGATCCTCCTATCTCAGCCTCCCGAAAGCTGGGATTACAAGTGTGTGCTACGACATCTGGCTAAGAATTTGCATTCTTTTATTTTTTGTGGTACGGGGGATGGAACCCAGGGGCATTCTACCTCCAAGCTACACCTGCCAAATGCTGGGATTACAAGAGTGCAGCACCATGCCCGGCTGTAGATTTGCATCTTTAACGGGACCCTTTGGTAATGAAAATTTATACTGAAGTGTGAGCCACATGGGTTTGAAGCGGTTATGACTCATGCAGAAGGCGCTCCATCCCAGAGCTTCTGGAGGGTCTGAGCTGGAGGCTGAGAGTTTACAATTAAAACAAGTGTTCCAGGAGATTTCTGAGACGAAATCTTGGCTTCTGTAGTAGATTCTGCTTTATCTAGAGTTCTAAGATTTTGGAGATCTGATTGATGAGGGTTTTAGTAGCCGAAGACATAACCAGGATTCTTGTCCACACAATGGGTGTGGATTTGTAAACTCTTCTTGGATGTTTTCAGAAATTCCACCTATCGGCCGGGCGTGGTGGTGCACGTGGACAGCCTCAGCTACGTAGTGAGGCCCTTTGAAACTCAGTGAGTCCCTGTTTCAAAATAAAGAATAAAAAATAGGGCTAGGGGTGTAGCTTAAAGGTAGAATGCCTCTGGGTTCCATTCTGAATACTGCATTAAAAAAAAAAAAGAAATTCCACCTATCTAAGGACAGCAATGAGTCAGTAGTTTAGTGTTAAAGGGAGCTTATTAAATGATGCAGATTTCTGATCCCCACTGCCACAAACAATGCCCCTCTCCATCAAGAGAAGCCTACATTAGTGGGTCCTGAAGAGGATCCGAGATCTGTATCATCCAGATGATGCTGAGGCAGGTGACCAATGTCTGCAATCCAAGGAGCATCAAAGTGAACCCCAAAGGGACCGAGCAGAACCTGTTCCCTCCCAGCAGCTGTGCCAGCATCCCTCCAGTGTGGCAGCAAGTGCGGCTCAGGATTTAGCAACTGGAGCAGCATTAGGAAATCAGTCGACTGGGCCTTTCTCTCACGGATGCCCCAGCAGAACTTGCAAACTCCCCCTTTCTTAATTATGTCTGGCCAGCAGTGAGCGCACCAGCCACCGTGCTCTTTAATCTGTTTATCCGTCTCACAACTCCAATTAACCAGGTGCAGCCATCCATCTGGCTAATATGAGACAAGCTGTTAATTTGTGAGCGAAGAGAAAGGTCTGCAGACTACAAACAAACTGGCGAGGGGCTCTGGAAGGCAGCTCTGAACCCCATCTTTGCAAAGCAGAGTGAGGGAACGGGGGCTTAACTTGTCTTAAGAAAAGAAAGGAATGTTCTCTGGTGGTGGGAAGGGGATATGGAATGTGGACAGCTTTTGGCATCCATGCAATTTCCCCCATTTGTCTCTGAATATCTCTAGCCATAAAATAGGAAGATAATAGTACTTAGTCTTCATCTCTGGGAAGTTAGAAGACTTCATGAGATCAAATGAGAGCAAATAGAAATATTTTGTTAATTTTTTTTGTAGTACTGGATATAGAACCCAGAGGCATTCTATCTCCAAGCTACACTCCTAGACCTATTTTATTTTAGTTTTATTTTGAAACAGGATCTCAGTAGATTGATGAGAGTGTCACACTACTTCCTGAGGATGTCCTCAAATCTACGATCCTGCTGTCGCCGCCTCCCAAGTACTGGGATCACAAGTGTGCACCACCATGCCAAGTGTTTTGTTAAATTTTTAGTAGATTTCTTTCTATTTTATTTGATAAAAGTATGCAAGAGAATCTGTTGATATTTCCTGCATACCTGACAGTTTACAATTGGTGTTTTCTATTAGGCAGATTATACCCTTTTTTTTGGTGATACTGGGGGTGGAACCGAGAGGCTTTCTACCTCTGGGCTACACTCCCAGACCTTTTTTTTATATTTTATTTGGAAACAGGGTCTCACTAAGTTGCTGGAAGCCTCACTGAGTAGCTGAGGCTGGCTTCGAACCTGTGTGATCCTCCTGTTTTAGCCTCCCAAGCGCGGGGATTACAAGCGTGCGCCACCACGCCTGGCCCAGATTATATCCTTTGATTACAGGGTAGCATTACTATTTCTAGTCTTTCAAGTAAGTTTTGTTTTGCTTTCAATTTCTTCTTCTTTTTCTTTTTTCTTTTTTTGGTGGTACTGGGGGGTGGAACCCAGGGGCTTTCTACCTCTGGGCTATACTCCCAGACCTTTTTTATATTTCATTTGGAAACAGGGTCTCACTAAGTTGCTGAGAGCCTCACTAAGTAGCTGAGGCTGGCTTCGAGCTCGTGTGATCCTCCTGTCTCAGCCTCCCAAGTGCGGGGATTACAAGCATGCGCCACCATGCCTGGCTACAATTGGTGTTTTCTATTAGGCAGATTTACCCTTTGATTACAGGGTAGCTTTACTATTTCTAGTCTTTCAAGTAGGTTTTGTTTTGCTTTCAACTTCTTCTTCTTCTTCTTCTTCTTCTTCTTCTTCTTCTTCTTCTTCTTCTTCTTCTTCTTCTTCTTTTTTTTTTTGGTACTGGGGATGGGACCCAGGGGCATTCTACCTCTGAGCTACATCCTCAGTCCTATTTTTTATTCTTTATTTTGAAACAGGGTCTCACTAAATTGCAGAGGGCCTCACTAAGTAGCTGAGGCTGGCCTTGAACCGGGATCCTCTGTTCTCAGCCTCCCAAATGCTTGGATTACAAGTGTGCACCACCACACCATTGAAAGCTCTTGCTTTCAATATCTAAAGTAACAATAGAACAGATTTGATTTCTTTGGTCACATCTCTAACTTATTTTTTTAGTACTGGGAATTGAACCCGGGGGCATTCTATCGCCAAGCTACACTCTTTGCTCTTTTTTACTTTTTGGTTTAAAATAAAGTCTTTTTAAGTTGCCGAGGATCTCAGTAAATCGTCCAGGTTGGCCTTGAATATGCGATCCTTCTATCTGAGCCTCCCAAGTACTGGGATTAGAGGCCTGTGCTACTAAACGTCAACCTGCAGTAGTTTCTTCAGGAGAACGTGTTGAGCCCACCAGGCTGTGCTCCAAGTTTAGAGTGTCTGATTCAGGTGGTCTGGACGGGGCCTGAGAACTTTCACTTTTTACTAGGTTACTTTTTAAAAATTTATGCCTGTTGTAGACCACATTTTGAGAATTTCATTTAAACAACACATCGCCTGATTATAAAATACAGGTTCAGTACCCCAGTCTGAAAGTGGGAGTTCTCCAAAATCTGAACCTTTGTGAGTGCTGACATGACATCTCTCATGGGACATTCTACACCAGGCCTCATGGCATGGGCCGCAGTCACAATCCTGGCTCACAGCCGGGCGTGGTGGCCCACGCTTGTAATCCCCAGCTTTCCAGAGGCTGAGACAGGAGGATCGAAGTTCAAGGCCAGCCTCAGCTACTTAGTGAGGCCCTTTGCGACTCAGTGAGACCCTGTTTCAAAATAAAGAATAAAAATAGGACTGAGGATGTAGCTTGGAGGTAGAATGCCCCCGGGGTTCCATCCCCAGTAACGAAAAAAAAAAAAAAATTAATATCCTCCACTTAAAATTTCTACTCTGGGTGTAAATTTGGAGCTGGATGAAACAGCAGCATACAAACCCCCATGACCCTGGGTGCACATCGGTGAACAACACTGTGCTGGGCATGCTTTCTCTCTATGTGTTCTTTTAATTTTTTAAGAGCCTTCCAAACACCCCTGGAGTTTATGTTCGAGCTGGGGGATACCAAGTAGACCCCATAAAACACTTTGTGGATAATTACTGAGCAAAATAAGCTATAAATGTAAAACAGCACTGCCTGATGCTCCCAGGTGAGATTTCAGTCACGTTCCCAAAAGGAAAAATTGGGATTTAAATCCCAAATGCTGAGAAAAGCTACTTCATCATTTCAACCTCGCTCCCCACCCCCTCTCTCTTTACAGCCAGCTAGAGCCAAACCTCCCAACTTCATCTCAGAGATGGGATAAAATTTAGACCTTCCTGTCTGTACGGTGTAATTACATAAAGTTTGAAAGGAATGCTCTTGGGATACGGTCTGTGTCCTGTTTGAAGCAGAATTGCCATTCAGAGCTATTCAGTGTGTATATTAATGTTATCTACCAGCTTTCTGTCTGCCAGAGCAAACAGTCGAGGGTGCTGTGACTACCTTAACCTGTTGCGGCAGTACAAATATCCAGAAAAAAAAATGACCCACTAAAATAAAATATTGGAAGCAAGGTCTTTTGTAGCAACTCATGTAACCAGTACCTCAAGTAGGTATTGCTTGTTTAGGTTTTTTTTTCCCCCTCTTTGGGTGAAACTGAAAATTAAGCCCAGAAATGTTCTTCCTCAGAGCTAAATCTCCAGCTTGCTTTATTTATTTATTTATTTATTTATTTATTTATTTATTTATTTATTTATTTTTATTTATTTCTGAGGAACTGGGGATGGAACCCAGAGGCATTCTACTTCTGAGCAACACCCCAGCTCTATTTTTTATTCTTTTATTTTTAAACAGGGTCTCACTAGGTGGACCGCACGGGTTTAAAGCCAGCCTCAGCTACTTAGTGAGGCTTTCAGCAACTTAGTGAGACCCTGTTTCCAAATAAAATAGAAAAAAATAGGACTGGGAGGGTAGCCTGGAGGTAGAAAGCCTCTGGGTTCTACCCCCAGTACTACCAAAAACAAACAAACAAACAAACAAACAAACAAACAAATAAAATAGGGTCTCACTGAGTTGCAAAGGGCTTCACTAAGTAGCTGAGGTTGTCTGCAAACCGCAATCCTCCTGTTTTAGGCTCCCAAATGCTGGGATTACAAGCATGCGTCACCACATCAAGCTATTATTTATTTTGAAATAGGATCTTGCTAAATTTCCATATTCTGCCCTCAAACCTTTCTTCTCCCTGTCTCAGCCCTCCAGGCACTGGGATTACAGGCATGCACCATTGTACTCAGCCCATTTGTTTACTTTGAGAGGCATCCTCTGGAAACTTTGCCCCAACCCATCCATCACATTAAACTTTGAGATTACAAGATCACATTGTCCTTGAGGCCACTCTTTTTCTTTATAAGCTGGCAGCTGTAAAAAGGTGTTTAGTTTTTAATAGGTCTTCAGTGTCTGGGAAGCCGTAAGTCTCCAGCAGGAACTTGATCCTACCTGTGACAGGAGGCTAACTTCCACACATGCAAATAACTCAGAAATCTATGCTGGACAAATGGGAGAGGGTGAGGAAATACTCTCATACACCAGAAGAGAAAAGGAATTCAAAGAGAAACAGATCCTGGTCTGAAGGCGATTGGAAAAGCCATGCTGCAATGATTGGGTCTAGGGAGCGTAACAGCCTAAAGAAGCAAAACTGCTTCTGTTTGTTTTCTTAGAGAATTTGATTTTTATAAAGAAAATTACTCTCATTAGTAAGTGCTCTCTCCAAAAAGTAGATGCCATGATATGATTTGACAGCGGCAATGTGGTTGATTGTGAGCTTTGGGTGGGGCCAAGTCTTTCTTCTTGAATTCTACTGAGTTTATTTCTGATTATGAAATTAATACATATTCAGTACAAACTCCTGTAGAACTACCAGTAAGTACAAAGATATCTAGTGTTTATGCATGTTTAAATAATTCTAATGTTTATATAGGAGTCATCGATGACAGGAAGTAGTGTCCTTCAGTGATTTCCAACAAGACTTTTTAAAAAAAGTGTGTGCATGTGCGTGTGTGTGTGCATGTGTGTGTGTGTGTGTGTGTGTTTCTAGAGATTGAACCTTGTGCATGCTAGGCAGATGCTTTGCCACGGAGCGTCATCCCCAGGCCATACCACAAGACTTTATTTTATACTAAATTGCTTTTCTTAGCTCTTGCCTAATGATCAGAGGATAATATTCTGATTATTCTAGTTGCTCCATTTCCTTCCCTCCAGACCACTTGGGTTTTCATTTTATCATTAGAGGCCTGCTGAGAGCAAATACAACAATCCAAACTCTGGGTATTTAATTAATTAATTAATTAGTTCAACTGACATTAATAAAATATTGATGGCCGAGTCATAAATCTCACTACCATGGGTTTCGTTTTGGTGAAATTCATGGACAGTTTATAAGTAAAAATAAACATGAAGAGTCAGGCATGCTGGCACACCCTTCTAATCCCAGCGTTTGGGAGGCTGAAATGGGGAGATCGCGGATCGTGGACAGCCTCAGCTATTTAGTGAGGCCCTCCTCAACTTAGTGAGACCCCATTTCAAATTAAAAAGAATAAAAAATAGGGCAGGAGGTGTAGCTCGGAGGTCGAATGCCCCTGGTTCCAACCCTAGACCTGCAAAAAAAAAAAAAGTAATGCAATCTCAGGTACTGATAAAAATCACCTAAAGGGGTCAGACTTATTGCTGTTAGATCGAAAGACATCTGAAGTAGTACCAATATTATAATTGTCCTCAAGTTCAGAGCAGCAGGCAGAGGTCAGGTGTGGCAGTTCAAGGGAAGGGCTGGAGGCCGCTGCCTGCCAACATCTAACATGTCTTGACCAGACACTGAGGAATTTCCTGGTTCCCCTCTTATCTACTGTCTAAAGAGATATTATCACTTAATGCATGGTAAGTTTTAAATTTGGTGGAGATTACCATATCTGTTTTCTAAAGCAATCCTTTTGTGTGCCGTGGCTTATGCCTTTGACTTGGTATCTATTGTTTATGTAGGTTTCTTTGTTTTTGATTGTGTTACTTTTTCTTTCTTTAGAAAAAAAATCAATGAAGGGTTTCTATTGGCATGGGCGATGTTAGGAGTCCAGTTTCTCTTTTCACGTTGCACAGAATGCTATTTACTGTGTATTTCTGGGGTCAAGGGAATCAATAAAAGAGGTCAACCAAACTGTCCTTCAGGAGGCACGGGCTCACTGCGTGCATGCTGCGACCAAAGCTGGACCTCCATCACAAGAGAAAGGGACAGATACCCAAAGTGTCTGCTCTGTAGGACCACAGACGAAGAGCAACCTTTCCAAAGAGCGGTTATCATTTCTCATTGGACTTTCAGATGTCTGTTCATATGACCTTCTAATTCACCAGAAATACTGCTCCTGGAAGGTCAACAAAGACGGACACTTTCTCAGAAGTAAATTATAGAGTGACTGTTGGGTCATTTTAGAGGGCATTGAAGCATTTTGCTTTCCAGTAGAAGTACTTTTCCATTAGCACTAAAGGTAAAATCTCTATGATCCTTTATGTGTTTTTAAGTACCATCGCTAAACATCGCAAAGAATTTTTTCATTCACAACTTGACAAGCTTAAAGGAAATGATAGTGATATCTAGGACTTGTGTGTGTAGACTCAGATGCCTTTTGCATATTTTTGTTACACTGAATACTTATTTGGTAATCAGAAGTTATTTTGACTCATACAAATATTTTCTCTGACAAACAGAAAAGTCAGAATAAAGTAAGAACCATCACACATTATGAATATCCCCATATTATTATTTAAAAAAATTTTTTTATTGGTGCATTGTGTTTATTATTCCCATATTATTAAAAATGTTTTTTTAGTACTGAGGGTTGGATCTAGGGATCAACCCTAGATCAGTACTGGGGATGGAACCAAGGGGCTTTTTACCTCCGAGCGACACCCCCAGCCCTAATTTTTTACTCTTTATTTTGAAATAGGGTCTCATTAAGTTGCAAAGGGCCTCACTAAGTAGCTGAGGTTTCCCTGCAAACTGAGATCCTCCTGTCTCAGCCTCCCAAATGGAAGGATTACATGCTTGGGCCACCAAGCCCGGCTCTGATGTTATATCTTTGCTTTGCACTCCCAGCCCTTTTATTTATTTATTTTTTGAAACAAGGTCTTGCTATGTTGCTGAATGTCTCACTAAATTGCCTTGCTGGCCTGGAACCTACAGTCCTTCTGTCTCAATCTCCTAAGTAACTAGGATTACTAGAAAGTGCCACCACATCTGGCTGAATATTTCCATATTAGAAGAATATATCTTTTTAGCCTAATCTTTGAGGAAAGGAAGTCAGGAAAAGCAAGTTCAAAACTTGGTTAGTCTGGGCCAAGCATGGTGGTGCATGCTTGTAATCCCAGCGCATGAGAGGTTGGGACAGAGGATTGTGCAGGTTTGAAACCAGTCTCAGCTACTTGGTGAGGGTCTCAGCAACGTAGTGAGACCCTGTTTCTGAATAAAATATAAAAATAGGACTGGGAGTGTAGCCCAGAGGTAGAAGGCCCCTGGGTTCCATCCCCACTACCACACACACACACACACACACACACACACACACACACACACATAAAAAAACTTGGTTTGTCTGATGATTGTAGGTTCTATTTTCTTAATGTGGCATTATTAAATTTTTATGGGTTAAAAAATGGTTGGATAAAGTCCTGAGAAACTTTGCATGGTACCTTTGCAGAAGGGATTGTGCCAGGTGTGAAAGCTCTTTGACCAGATGGGGATGGAAATGACAACTGAAGGGAGAATTTGCAGAAGTTTTGACAGAGCCTCAGACCCGATCGTCCATGCTGACATGGGACACCTGTTCCCTGCTCAGGAACTTGATGGTTCTTCCTAAGCTAGATATATGAATGTAAAGAGGTCAAACTCAAGCCTGCAGCATTTCCACAGAGAAATGGGATGCTTGAGGTTTTCAAAAGCTCCTTTTAACAGGATAAGCCGAAAATCTGTTTATTAATATCCAGCCCTCTCTTTCCTTTGTGTCAATTGCCAACCAAACTAAATACATGTCTCTGAATTTTGGATTTAATGCATATCTAGCAACTGGTTTTGTCAAGAAGTTATTCTGTCTTCCTTGTGTTCTTTTAGAACGTCTTGTAGAAGTCTCTACCAATAGATGAATGGATTATAAAATTTTGGGAAATACACACAATGGAATTCTACTCAGCAACAAAGAAGAACAAAATTATGTCATTTGTAAGAAGATGGAAAGACCTGGAGAATATTATGTTAAGTGAGATCAGCCAAGCACAGAAAGAGAAGGGACGTATGTTTTCTCTAATATGCTCAAGCTAGAGAGTATTGTGGGATACCGGAGGGATTCCAGATAATGGAGGAGACCCTCAATAGAGTCAGGGAAAAAGGGTAGGGGAGAAGGGATACTGAGGTCCATTAATGGAAATGCTACCTTCGACTAAGTCTATACAAGTGAATATGACATAGTCAACCTGGACACTTGGTATTGAAAGGAAGGAAATGGAGAGGCAAGGCGGGGGCACCAAGCACCGTGTGCATGCCTGTCATTTTAAATATGATCTACATTATGATGTGAGACTTTAATGCACCAATAAAAAAATAGAGAAAAAAGAAGTCTCTTTCCATCTCTCTGTCTCTCTCTGCTCCTTCTCTACTTTATATATGTCAAGCTTCTCAGCCTTCATTAGGGAATAACTGTGCTCTCTTTGGACATAAATGCTAAGGCTGCCAGTGAAATTAGGCCTATTGGTTCAATTATAGAACCCTCTCTGGATGCCTATAATTGAACAGGAGATCAGATCAATTTTTGGTCCTTTAATTTTCAGATGAAACTAGCATGGCCAGGAGATAAAAAGTTACCTTTTTTTCCTATTTTTTTTTTTTTTGAGAAAACTTATCTACACTCATTGTAAAACACAGGAAAAAGCAAACCATGCATATAAGAAGAAAAATAAAAAAAAGCTCACAATCTCACTATGCAGAGATAATCATTGTTAACACTTGGGCTTATTTTTATTCAATCTTTGTTTTAATAATAGATTAATAGAGTGTTTGCCATGCGCTAAGTACTTTGCATTCATTGAGAAATAGCCATTTTTCCCCTAAGTTTTAGGAACTGCGGTGCCATGTACATATCAGAGATGGGCTAAACATACCTACTTATCCACATGCTGTTATCAACTATGCATAAACATGCAGAATGCTGGTTCCTCTCTCTGGGTGTCTTTGTACCTTATTTTACTCAACATGTTACCATAAACAGTTACCCAGGGAGACAGAGAATCTTTAGAGGTGTTTTTTGAAGGCCTACTGGCTGGTTCCCAGTAGAGCGGGACCTCACCTATTTCATCACTGTCCTGTCACTGGGTTTTTAGATTGTGCTTCTCTTTTTTCTGTTTCTTCCAGCACACTTGTATGTTTTAGACATGAAAACCAAAATGTTTATTTTTTGAGGTTTGGCGATTTCCAACAGAGGTTGGGACAATATTTTTTGTTTGTTTCCTAAACAGTCTGTTATATGAACTGTAAACAAATAGACTGAATGTGAATTTCCAAAAGGGAGGGAGTGTCTTTGAAACAACTCCAAAGGGTTGACAGCCTGCCCCAGAATCCCCAGCCATCTCAAACTATAACACTCTCTCTCCTGATTCTTCCATCAATTCCATACCCATGTTTGGGGGGGCAGTGAGTGAGTAAGTTTTATTTTAATAATATTACACCTTTCAAAAATAATTGCAAGAAACTCCTATGTAGTCAATAATCACCTATTGATGATTAAACAAATGACACATTTGTTCCATTGGCTTCCTCATTTTAAAATCTTTCTAGGTAAACTTGGTTTTACCCTGAATTGCTTGAGGGTGAGTTGCACACCATATATATTATCTGTATTTTTCTCCTTTTATTGTTGTACCAGGAATGAAACCCGGGGCATTTACCTCAGAGCTCTACTCTCAGTCCTATTTTATTATTTATTTATTTATTTATTTATTTATTTATTTATTTATTTAATTTTGCAGTACCAGGGATGGAACCCAGGGGCATTCAGCCTCCGAGCTACACCCCCCTGCCCTATTTTTTATTCTTTATTTTGAAACCGGGTCTCACTGAGTTGCAGAGGGCCTCGCTAAGTAGCTGAGGCTGTCTTGCGAACCGCGATCCTCTGGTCTCAGCCTCCCGAATGCTGGGATTGCAAGCGTGCGTCATCACTCCCGGATCTATTTTATTCTTTATTTGAACCTGTGCGATCCTTCTGTCCCAGCCTCCCCAGTACTGGGATTATTAACCTTTCCTGGTGTCAACATTGTTTACGAGTATGGGGGAGTCGTTTTGTAGAATGCCCCTCAGTTTGCATTCCTCTGGTGCTTCTTCACAGTTAGGTCTAGTTTACGTATTTTTGGTGCAATGCCATGAAATGTTTTCCTTTCTTAGTACAACACTATTCAGAGAACCACTGAAGCTATTCGAGGTATTTACTGATGATGCTAGCATTGATCCCTTAGTTAAAGGCTATCAGCCTAAGTTCTTCACTGGAAAGTTATTATTTTCTCTGTGTAACTGATAGGTTGCCAGACACTGTTTTCAGGTCCTGTGTGCATCCTTTTGCTCCTTGACCTTTTGACCACTGGTTTTAGCATCTCTTATTTATATGGCTGCAGAATGGGGACTTGCTAACTCCATATTCATCAATATTTATTAGCTGGTATCTCGTCATAAGGAAGATCTTTTCATTTTCCCTCCTGTAACTACTTATCCGTCATCCCTGGTTGGGTTTGTTTTATTCACTAATTTATAATCCATAGCTATCACTGTTTTATATGTGATCATTCTCTTATTATTATTATTATTTTTTGTGGTACTGGGGGTGGAACCCAGGGGCTTTTCTACCTCAAGGCTATACTCCCAGACCTATTTTATACTTTATTTTTATTTATTTATTTATTTTTCCAGGTCTGGAGATGGAACCCAGAGGCATTTGACCTCCAAGCTAGACCCCCTGCACTATTTTTTTATTCTTTATTTTGAAACAGGGTCTCACTAAGTTGTGAAGGGCCTCACTAAGTACCTGAGGCTGTCCACAAACTGCGATCCTCTAGTCTCAGCCTCCCGAATGCTGGGATTACAAGCGTGCGTCACCATGATAAATTTTAAATTTAAAAAAAGGTCCTGCTGTTGCAGGAATAGGTTGGGGGGGAAATGTGCGTGGTGTGTGTGTGGAGAAGTAATCCCCCCACCACTATCACCCAGACAGACAAACAGAAAAACCATGGATTCTTGTCCTAAGCTAAGAATAAGTATTCATCGCTTGTACAGCTGCTGAAGATTTAAAGAAGTTTATTAAAAAGATAGAAATATAGAGATAGTTACAGCCCTGTGCCTCAGAGGGGCACAGGGGGGCAATTCGAATGAAAATGCCAAAGAACTCCAGTTTACTGAGTTTTTATCCTGTCTAAGTCCAGCAGGTCCCTCTGATTTTTGGAGATCATGTTACCCCTTATCTCCAACCCCGGCTCTGCTTCTGTTATCTCTCCAGCCGAATTTATGGCCTAAAGGGGGAGACATCTCTGTCTCCAAACACAGGCCCAGATTTATGGCCTGAGGGGGAGGCATCTCTGTCTCCAGATACAGGCTTTTACCTTTCGTCTTCTCCCCCAATTGTTCTTAGGAATACAAGGACATGTTAGCTAACCCTGGCTTTCTTAGTAAAGAAGATATATTTTAAAATTGGACATCTTTCCCAGTATTGACACATTAATACATTTTAAACCCTCTTCCCAATACCAGTACACTGCTTTTGTCTCATGGATGAAAAAATTCTCATTAGTTGGCTGGGAATGTTAATGAAAATGTTTAATTTGAGTTTTTCCCCTTTATTTCTTCATGTTGCATCCAGGTGTGTGGAAATGTGTGTTTTATTTGCTTCTTTTCCTGTCTCTCTTGATACATTTCACTAAATGTTCATTTTCAAGAAATAGGTTTTACTTTTTTAGGGCTATTTTATTATTATTATTATTATTATTATTATTATTATTATTAGTGGTACTGGGGGTGGAACCCAGAGGCTTTCTACCTCCGGGCTATACTCCTAGACCTTTTTTGTATTTAATTTGGAAACAGGGTCTCACTAAGTTGCTGAGAGCCTCACTAAGTAGCTGAGGCTGGCTTCGAACCCATGCAATCTTCCTTTCTCAGCCTCCCAAGCATGGGGATTACAAGCGTGCGCCACCATTCCTGGCTTTTTAGGGTTATTTTAGGTTCACAGTAAAACTGAGCAAAAAGTACAGAGATTTTCCACATCCCCTAACCCTCAGCCACCTGCAGCCTCCTCTGCTATTGTCCCCCATGAGTGGTACATTTGTTACAACTAATAAACTCACATCGCAGCATCATTATCACCATAAATCCATAAGTTACACCAGGGATCATGGTCAGTGTTGCATGTCTGTTTTGCTGAAGAGATTTTTTATCTGTAAGAAAATATGAGACTTCCGGGAAGATGGCGACCGAGAAAAGTGGGGCTTAAGAGCCCCGCTAACAACCAATCTCCATTACCACAAAATCAGCGCTTTTCATAGCCAGAAAACACCATCACCAGAGAAACAAAAAAATCACCAGGCTCCAGAGAGAAAGCGGACCGAGAACAGAGCTCAGAGCCACAGAGGAGATAACCGGCCTCATGCCCGAGGACGCGGCAGCAGCACCATACTGCCGGCGGCAGCGGCAAATTCACCGGACAGCTACAGCAAGCCGAGGTTAGCCGCTGCGGAACAGCCAGGCGGGATTTCTCGCCACAGGTAAAATCTAAAGCTCCCAGTGGCTGAGCTCAGCACACGCTTCAGGGATTCAGAGTGGAACTCAAAACCAAGAAGAAATATGGCAGCCTCACGGCCGAGGGCGCCATATTGCCACCGGCGGCAGCAGCAGAGAATTCACCGAATCTAGTACAGCTACATCTGCGTACTCAAGAACAGTAAGTCAAATTGCGGGCCACAGAGGAGAAATCCCAGTACTGTACTCCCTGGGACTTGACCCAGTGGGGGAGGAGCGGTGGCAGAGATATCACACCATAGGAGAACGTGCAACCTGGCACCCCCCACAGTCTAAAGCAGTCTCTATCGACTCTCTGGGTCGGAGACTCTGTGATCCAACCCAGTAAAGGAGTAGTGGGGTCTGAGATACTACTGACTCGAGATCCAGAACACCTTAAGTGAAGTCATAGTGACCCAAGGGAAGAACCCAGAGAAGGCACAAACTTCCGAAATCATGGGAAAGAGGAATAATATTGGAGCAATGAATGCCCACAACCCCACAACATCAGAACCCGATAAAACAGAAAATCAGAGATTTCTAGAAGATCAAATCAGGAAAATAACTGTAGAAATAATAGAGGTGCTTCGAAAAGAATTCTGAGAGAGCCAAAAACAGATAAAGGATGCAATTAATGAAGTAAAGTCCTCAATTCAAAGCACAAACAACCGATTAGACCACATGGAGAACAGAATCTCGCTCTTAGAAGATGATCATTCCAAAAATGAACGCATAGTTTCTAATCTAGGAAAAAATATCCGACAGCAGGAATCTGATATTGAAGAAATACGGGCCCATTTTAAGAGAGCTAACCTAAGAATAATTGGAATAGAGGAGGGAAAAGAAAGTGAAACCAAAGGGATCAACAATCTCTTCAAGGAAGTAATAGCAGAAAATTTTCCAAACATAGAGCAAGAGGTTGATACACAGATCCAGGAAACCTATAGAACTCCCTTTGGACAGGATCGGAGAAGAGGATCCTCACGCCACATAATTGTCAAAATGACCAATGTGGAAGCCAAGCAGAGAATCTTAAAGGCAACAAAAACAAAGGGCCAAGTGACATTCAGAGGCAAGCCAATTAGAATCACTCCAGACTTCCCAAACCAAGTCATGAGAGCCAGAAGGGCTTGGAGTAACATATTCCAAACTCTGAAAGAAAACAACTTCCAGCCAAAAATTTCCTACCCAGCAAAACTTTCTATCAAATTAGATGGAGAAATAAGAAGCTTCCATGACAAACAGAAACTGAAGGAATTTATGTCTTCAAAACCAGCACTAGAGAAAATACTCAAAGAGATTAACTACAAAGAAGAAATAGGTAACACACACCAGAACCAGAGAAACAAGAGTTTCCATCCAACAGTCAACTAAGATTGGTTATCTGTGGAGATTCATTACTTATGTTAGTCTTTTACCTATCTCTAAATGGTATTGTTTGCCTTTATTGTTGTTAATTTTTAGGATTTCTAGTTGGAATATTAATATACCTTCAGATATAGCATTTGGAAATAATTTATCCCATTCTATTAGTAACTGTTAACTCTGTTTACATTTGTCTTTGGATATACAATATTTTTTTTTATTTTTTAGGGAGTTTGTATACTCTTCTGTTGCCTGTGCCATTGAAATCATATCCAATAAATCACTGCCAGTTTCAGTGTTGTGAGGTTTTATGACCCAGGTTTTCTCCTAAAAGTTTATAGTCTTAAGATTTATATTTAGGTCTTTTATCTATTTTGAGTTAATATTTGTATATGGGATTAGGTAAGGGTCCAACTTTATTCTTTTCCATGTAATTATTATGTTCCAACAATATTTAGTTAAAAGATTATTATTTCTACCACCAAATGTTCGTGGAAACCTTGTCAAAAATAACTTGACAATATAGGGAAGAATTTAGCTCTAGGCTTTTATTTAACTCCAATGGTTTATATATCTGCCTTTAGAACAGTACTACACTGTTTCAATTATTGTAGCTTTATATGGTTTGAAATCAGAAAATATATATCTTCTAGCTTTGTTCTATTTCAAGATCGTTTTGGGTATCTAGAGTCCATATTCCATATTAGGATAGAGTTTTTTTCTGAAAAATAAATGTATAAATATATAATAGTCTCACCTAAAAAAATAGAAAAAAAATTCTCTGGTAAGAAAGAAAGTAAAAAGAAATATTGAAATGTTATCTTTAAGTCATCAAAAGCTTGGTATCAGACAAATGAAACTGTTATGTGAGATTATCATTTTTAATTTTGGATAAATTGCTATAATACTAGATGTCAACCACTAAGCCAAGCATGGGAGGGAGGGATGGGGAGAGAATGGGGTGGGGCTCGGGTGGGGGCTGACTGGGCGATGTGTGCATGTATGTCTACAAAAGTTTGTATCCCACTATGATGTATGAATACAGTGCACCAATAAAAAAAATTTTCAAAAAAAAAAAACTGGGTATGTTTGGAAACAAATAAAATTTCACAAAATTCGGCAATTAAAAAAAAAGAAAAAATGAAACTACTCTCACACAATCAAAAGTATTTCAATTTAATATGTTTAACAATTAATATAATCAACACAATATAATATAGTTAATATCACTAACAATCCAAACATAGAAAATCCTATTTCAGCATATGGAATCAGTACTGTTAAAGCACCACATTGCAGAAAATTTCTATACCCAGCTAGCAAAACAATAGCAATTAAAAGCATAAAAGCATGCATTATCAAGAAAGAGAAAACTATACAATCCAGGACCAAACTCTCTGAAGTCCTGGTTGGAGGTCCCGGGCAGTACTCCACTCACGAGTGAAGCCTCACTCCTTGGCTCTTGGGCCTTCCCCTTCTATGGCGCAGGCTGCCTGAACTTTGTGTGAACTCATAAGGGCAAGCCTTCTGGCAGTGGCCCAAGGTGGCCAGCCCTGGGATGGTGGTCAATTGTCCCATTAAGTCAATTTTCTTAGCATTTTGACCTGAGAAAGTTTAGCAAATAGGTTGGTTTAGTAAGTACCTAAATGGTAAAAAAAAAAAAAAAAAAAAAAAAAAAATATATATATATATATATATATATATATATAGTAATATACTAAGGTAGCTTCAACAAAGCAAGTGGTATATCCAGTTAACAAGGAAAGTAATAGAAAAACAAGGTAAGAAGTTTAAGGAGCTGAAAATTGGTGTACAAGACCTTTAATCCCAGTACTTGGGAGGCTGAGGCAGGAGGATCTCAGGTTTGGGGCCAGCCTCAGCAATTTAGTGAGGCTTTGAGCAATTTAGTGAGACCCTGCTTTAAAGTAAAAAATAAATAAAATGGGACTGGGGTTGTGGCTTAGAGGTGGAATGCTCCTGGGTTCAAGCCCCATTGTACCACGTCAGAAGAAGGACGAGGAGGAGGAGGAGGAGGAAGAGGAGGAGGAGGAGGAGGAGGAAGAGGAGGAGGAGGAGGAAGAAGAGGAGAAGGAAGAAGAAGAAGAGGAGGAGGAAGAAGAAGAGGAGGAGGAGGAAGAAGAGGAGAAGAAGAAGAAGATGACTTGTGTTCCTAGTACTTGGGAGACTGAGACAGGAGGATTGTGCAGGTTCAAAGTCAGCCTTAGCTACTTAGTGAGGCCCTGTTTCCAAATAAAATATAAAACAGCCCTGGGAGTGTAGTCTGGAGGTAGAAAGCTTGTGGGTTCCATCCCAGTAAACACACACACACACACACACACACACACACACACACACACACAGAATTACATCATCGGTGGTTGTGAGAACACTGAACCGTCACACACACACAAAGAATATTGAGAGCACTGGAGGGGGAGACTCACATCCGTATGTCTTAAAACAGTCTATGCATTTTGACAAATAGTCACCCACACAGCATCGTAAAGAACGGCTGCACTGCCCTAAAAATCCCGTGGGTGCTTATCTATTCACTGCTCTTTCCTTCCCTTCTAGCCCCTGGCAACCATTGATCTTTTTGCTGACATCCTGTTTATGCCTTTTCCAGAATGTCATATAGTTGAAATCGTACAAGTCTGTTTATTTTGAAGAGCACAGCACAAGAGCAAACAACCCCCCCCCCCCCACACACACACCTGGACATAGTGAAGGTTGGGATCGTGGACCGTGAGTGTCACCAGACGGTGGCGTCACTGGCTCTCCCCTTTGGCTTCCCCAAACATCAATCTTGTACAGCGCTGGCCAGAGTCCCTAGAGAAGCTTTGCCATGTTGTGCTCCGTCATTTGGTGCCAACGGTCTGGTCTGGGTTGCTGGGTTGTGGTGAAGAATGGCTGGGGGCGGTTCTCAAATTTTTTTGTTGAAACAATGAATCTTCCCTCTCTGTCTGTGTGACCCTGGCCAGTCACTCCACCGCTCCAAGCCACAATTTCTTCACCCATACAATGGAAATTGAAATGGTACTTGTCTCATGTGGATGTTTTAAGGATTAACCAAGACAGTAGGTGTTAGTGTATCACTGTGAGTGCCTGACACACAGTAGAGGCTCAGGAAATGCTTGACTTTAGCCGGGTGTGGTGGCGCGCGCTTGTAATCCCAACATTTGGGAGGCTGAGACAGGAGGATCTTGGTTCGCAGAAGCCTCAGCTACTAAGTGAGGCCCTTTGCAGCTCAGTGAGACCCTGTTTCAAAATAAAGAATAAAAAATTGGGCAGGGGTTGTAGCTCAGAGGTCAAATGCCTCTGGGTTCCAGCCCCAGTCCCGGAAAAAAAAAAAATGCCTGACCTTAATTAAACTCTCTTGTTCATTCTTACTCCAGTTTACGATCTTGGCACCAAATACTCAAAAGATCTGTCAAATTTCTAGGCATTGAGCTTATTCCTGAAATGCTGATTTCTGTAAAAAGGAACCAATGGGTCTCACCTGGATATGGTCTTTGGACTTCCAAAGTAGAGAAACAGGGAAGTTGCCATATAGAAAAGCTTACATGCAGCCGGGCGTGGTGGCGCGTGCCTGTAATCCCCGTGCTTGGGAGGCTGAGACAGGAGGATCGCACAGGTTTGAAGCCAGCCTCAGCTACTTCGTGAGGCTCTCAGCAACTGAGTGAGAACCTGTTTCCAAAAAAAAATATAAAATGGGTCTGGGAGTATATCCCGGAGGTAGAAACCCCTGGGTTCCATCCCCGGTACCACCAAAAAAAAAAAAAAAAAAAAAAAAAAAGAAAAGAAAAGAAAAGCTTACATGCTGGATTTGACCAATGCCTCTTCATGGTGCATGCTAACCTGTCTGTCCAGATCCAGTGTTCTTCATGGGTGGGAAGGCAGAACTAAACACATTATTTTCCACCTCAATTTGTCATCTATTTGTTTTTGACAAGTCTGTTATGATGGTGCCTTGTAGTTTAAGTCTCAGTACCTTGTGGAATAAATAGGTAATGCTTACTCGCTTAGATTTATTTATTTATTTATTTATTTATTATTATTTATCTTACTGGGGATTAAATTCAGGGATATTCAAGCCTGAGTTACTTCTAGCCCATTTGTTTTTTTTTGTTTGTTTGTTTTGAAATAGTGTCTTCTGGCTGGCTGAGAGTCTCACTAAGTTGCTGAGGCTGGCCTTGAACCTAAAATTTCTGTCTCAACCTACCATGTGTGCCACTAATCCTGGCAAGCCGTCCACCACTGAGCCACACCCTGAGGCCTTTAAAATTTTACATTGAAACAGGGTCTTGCTAGGTCAACCAGCCTGGCCTGGAATTTGCTATCTTCCCGTCTCAGCCTCTTAAGTAAATACTGCACCTTGCACCTGACTTGTATCTTTATTAGGAGAATGGCATGTGGCAACAGAGATACCTAGTGCAGCTGAAAACCAAGAGACATCAAGAATTGATGGGTCTGTCACAAGAAGCAAAAAAATAAGCAGGGAAGATTCTATCTAGAGTGTCAGAGAGCACAATCCTGGTGACACTTTGATTTTAGATTTGCAGCTTCCAGGAGTGTCAAGAGAATATGTCTTTGTTATTTTGGGGCACCCAGTTTCATGGATCTTGTAGGAGTAACCAGAAATTAAATAAAAGACCTTAGTTGGATTGATTATTTCATTAAAATTTGAGAAATGATAATTATTTTTAGTTCATCTGCACTTGCTAGCTGGAATTATTTTTTTATTTTTTTTTATTTTTGGTGGTACTAGGGGTGGAACCCAGAGGCTTTCTACCTCCGGGCTATACTCCCAGACCTATTTTATATTTTATTTGGAAACAGGGTCTCACTAAGTTGCTGAGAGCCTCACTAAGTAGCTGAGTCTGGCTTCGAACCTGTGCGATCCTCCTATCTCAGCCTCCCAAGCATGGGGATTACAAGCGTGCGCCACCACGCCCGGCTTTAGCTGTAATTATTTTAGTTAGAACTTTTATATGGAGGCTATTTACATTGCTTTAATTTTTTTTTTTTTGTGGTACTGGGGATGGAACCCAGGGGCATTCTACCTCTGAGCTACACCCCCAGGCCTATTTTTATTCTTTATTTTGAAATAGGGTCTCACTGAGTTGCAAGGGACCCCACTAAGTAGCTGGGGCTGTCCTTGAACCATGATCCGCCTGTCGCAGCCTCACAAATGCTGGGATTACAAGAATGTGCCACAACGCCCAGCTGCTTTAAATTTTATTTTTCTAAAAAAATAATAAAGGAAATTTAAGCCAAGCATGGTGATGCATGCCTGTAATCTCAGGACTAGGGAAGCTTAGGCAGGAGGATCAAAAGTAAAAGGCCAGCCCAGGAAACTAAGGAAGACCCTGTATTAAAATAAAAAATAAAAAGAGCTGGGGATATAGCTCAATGGTAGGGCTCCCTTGGGTTTCATCCCCAGTACTGCAAAAGAAAGAAGAAAAAGAAAAGAAGAGAAGAAAAAAAGGAAGATAAAAAATAGAAAAATTACCTAGAAGATATAGTATATGCTAACCTTTCCCCCCTTTTTCATTATTACCTTTCAAAATAATGAGTTGGTATTCTAGCAACCTTCAGTGGTGCCCAACAAGTTTATTTAATTCCCCTTCTTTCTTTTTGAATATATTATAAGCTTATGAAGAAAACTTATTTCAATAAAATATCCTTAGTAAATCGTTCTGGGCCTCTGGGCTTCTCCCAGTTGTAAATGAAATGTTGGATTGGTATCTCACCCTCGAGCAAAATGTTCACCAAGAAAAAATGACCTTGTTAGGATGTCTAGGAAAATGTCTTTTGGTGTCCCAGTGGGAGTCCGCTGATGCTCTAATGGAGCCAAAGTTGGGTTTGGTTCAGATCACTCTCCGAATACCAGCACAATATTGGGCATAATTATATCACTGTTTGTTTTCCAGCTTGATGAATCTCACATTTCCCTGGAACTGTAGCCATTTTATCTGGGCAGAATTAAACGTATGCACACTCTGAGAATGTCTTCCTGTCTCAAACCCCTTATAAACTATGAGTGGAGCTCCCCTTTCTATGGGGCAGAGGAGCATGTGGATAGGGTGCTGCCTGAGAGCAACTGAGTAGAGTCCTGTGTTGATTATGACCCTGGCTTCAAAAATAAAAACTGGAGCTTTGACAGAAGAGGACAGATCTGTGTTTGAAAGGAAAGCACAGGTGACTTACATTTGGAAATGTCTAGGGAAATTTAGTTGAGGAGTCTTAGCTTTGTCTCATGCCTCCCCAATAAATTCAAATTCCTCCAGTGCAAAACTGTGTCTAATTCGTCATTAGATCCCCCAAACACTCGGCGTAATGTTTTCGGAGAGTAGTTGCTCAATAAATAAATGACTTTAATTAGAATTGAGGGCAATTAAAGTTTCTCAAAAGACCAATATACTTGAGGCAAATTTAGAGTAATGAACTGCATCACGTGCGAAGACGTGCTGGATCCAATTACCATAAAAAGGATATATTAGCTCTCTACAAAATAATGCAGAAGTGCATTGATAAAGACGCCTATAATATGAAGCAGGTTATGTCATGGCACTTCTCTATTCTATAGAGAAAAATGTCGTTCTCTATTCTATAGAGAAAAATGGTAGATGATATTATGGTATGTATTTAAAAACATCAGGAGAATATTTGTGTGTGTGCTCATATATATACATGTGTGTATGTGTGGGTATGTATATATATGTATGTATATATATCTGTTGGTCTTTATTAGTCAGGATGCGATTAAGAAAAAAGAAACCATGCAAAATATTTTATTTATTTATTTATTTATTTATTTATTTATTTTTTGCGGGTCTGGGGATGGAACCCAGGGGCATATGAATTCCGAGCTACATCCCCTGCCCTATTTTTTCTTCTTTATTTTGAAACCGGGTCTCACTGAGTTGCAGAGGGCCTCACTAAGTAGCTGAGGCTGTCCGCAAACCACGATCCTCTGGTCTCAGCCTCCCGAATGCTGGGATTACAAGCGTGCGCCACCACGTCCAGCTGCAAAATATTTTAACACAAGGAATTTAGCATGGAGAAATGCTTACAAGGTTAGACTACTGAAAGAACTAGAAGGGTTATAGAGGTATCGAAGATACAGGAACTGGGAAGCAGCTACTCACTTAGGAATGAGAAATCAAGGCTGTGTTTGGGGTTTATTAGAGAGGAAGCAGATGATGTCTGGGGGGAAACACACCCTGACTGGCTGGCACTTTCAAGAGCAGCCCCATAGGAAGTTCTGGAAAAGGAGAGAGAAGCTAGAGTCCAGAAGTAGAACCAGCCACACACCTGAGGCCCAGTGCCATGAACAGCAAGCAAAGAAGGTTCAACTTTCCTCTCTTCCCGCTCCCTCCCCACTCCCAGGCCCCTCAGGTGAGAGCTGTAGGGGGTGAAGTCCAAGTCGGGCACAGAAGCATCACAGGGAGGAGAGCTGGAGTCAGGAGCTCAACAGAGTCATCTAGGGAGAGGGGTGTGGGTGGCTCTCTCACCAGTTCACCCTTCTGTTCCTCTCCATTGTTTGGGTTGAGTCTGCACTGACCAAGCCTTCCTTGCTTTTCACTGAGATATGATTCACAGACCTTTTCAAGTATACAAGTATACAATTCAGTGCTTTTTTTTGTTTTTGGTGCTGAGGGTTGAACACAAGAGATTCTCCCTCTGAGCAACATCCCCAGAACTATTTTATTTACTTTTTCTATTTTGAAACAGGGTCTCACGAAGTTGTGGAGGACTTCACTAAGTAACCGAGGCTGGTCATGAACCTGTGATTTTCCTGTTTCAGCTTCCTGGGATTACAAGAATGTGCCACCATGCCTGGCTTCAATTCTGTGCTTTAAAAAAAATGCTGAGCTGGGCATGGTGGTACACGCTTGTAATCCCAGCATTTGGAAGCCTGAGATAGGAGGATCATGGTTTGAGGACAACCTCAGCTATTTAGTGAGACCCTTTGCAACTCAGTAAGACTCTGTTTCAAAATAAAGAATAATAGACGGACATGGTGGTGCACGCTTGTAATCCCAGGGATTGGGAGGCTGAGACAGGAGGATTGCACAGGTCCAAAGCCAGCCTCAGCTACTTAGTGAGGCCCTCAGCAACTTAGTGAGACCCTGTTGTCAAATTAAGTATAAAATAGATCTGGGAGTATAGTCTGGAGGTAGAAAAGCCCCTGGGTTTCACCCCTAGTACCAACAATTAAAACAAAAAAGAATAATAAAAAAATAGGGCTGGGTGTATAGCTCAGAGGTAGAATGCCCCTGGGTTCCATCGCCAATACCACACATTTTAATCTAAATCGTGTCGACAGTGTTGGACATGCACACAGCACTTGGTGCCTCCACTTCCCACTGCATCCCCATCTTCCCCTTCCCCATTTAAAGTATTGAGGTTGCCCGGAGTGGTGGCACACTTGTTATCCCTGCGCTTGGGAGGCGGAGACACGAGGATCGCTCTCACAGGTTCGAAGCCAGCCGCGCTGGCTTAAGAGACCCTGTTTCCAAATAACAAAAGCATAAAAATATGTCTGAGAGTGTAGCCCGGAGGTAGAAGGGTTTCCAGGAACCCCAGTACCACCAATAAATAAATAAATAAATAAATAAATAAATAAATAAATAAATAAAAGTTCTGAGGTTGACATTGGTATTTTCACATGTACACATAGCTGATGGTAATAATTTCTTCAATGAACCTCACTCTTCTCCCTCCCCTTCCCGTGACTCCACTGGGGTTCCTCCTTCATTATCTGGAGTCCCTCTGGCATCCCCATTGATCCCCAGCTTCCACATATTTGCAAAAACATAAGACCCTTCACTTTCTGTGATTGGCTAATCTCACTTAACATAATGCGCTCCAGGTCCTTCCATTTTCTTGCAAATGACATTTTTGTTTTAGTACTAGGGACAGAACCCAGGGATATTCTCCCTCTGAGCTACATCCCTAGACCTATTTTTTATTCTTTATTTGGAAATGAGGTCTCACTGAGTTGCAAAGGGCATTACTAAGTAGCTGAGGCTGTCCATGAACCGAGAACCTCCTGTCTAAGCCTACCAAATGCTGGGATTACAAGTGTGCACCACAGTGCCCGGCTACATATTTTGTTCTTTATTGTTGAGTAGAATTCCATTGTATGGATCTCCCATAATTCTTGCAATTCATTTATTTGCTGAATTCAGTGCTTTGACTTTTAGTGTACTGTTTTATGCAATTTACCACCACTATCTAATTCCAGAATATTTTCATCAGTCCCCAAAGAAATCCTGATTCCTTTAGCTATCACTGTTCATCTCCCTTCTACCCTTCCCCCTTTCTGCCCTAGGCAATCATTAACCTACTTCATGAATATGTAGATTTGTTTATTTTGGACATTTTGTACAAGTGAAATCATACAATAAGTGGCCTTATTTGACTTTTTCTCACTTAAGAAAAGATTTTTTTTTTTTTTTTGGTGGTACTAGGGGTGGAACCCACAGGCTTTCTACCTCTGGGCTATACTCCCAGACCTTTTTTATATTTTATTTGGAAACAGGGTCTCACTAAGTTGCTGAGAGCCTCACTAAGTAGCTGAGGCTGGCTTTGAACCCGTGCAATCCTCCTGTCTCATCCTCCCAAGCACGGGGATTACAAGCGTGCACCACCACACCCGGCTTAAGAAAAGATTTTCAACTGGACGTGGTTCACCTGTAATTCCAGGATTTGGGAGTCTGAAACAGGAGAATAACAAGTTCAAGGCCAGCCTTAGCAACTTAGACTCTCAGCAATCTCGTGAAACTCTATTTAAAAAAATGACTGGGGGTGTAGCTTGAAGGTAGAATTAGAAGAATAGCATAAAATTAGAAGAAGGTAGCTTGAAGATAGTCCTTGGGTTCAATCTTCAGTACCACAAAAAACAAATAAACAACCCCAAATATTTTCCTTTTTTTGCGGGTCTGGGGGTAGAACCCAGGGGAATTCGACCTCCGAGCTACACCCCCTGCCCTATTTTCAAACCGGGTCTCACTGAGTTACAGAGGGCCTCACTAGGTAGCTGAGGCTGTCCGTGAACAGATTACAAGCGTGCGCCACCACACCCAGCCCCTCAAATATTAAAAAAAAATAAAACAAACAAACAAAAAGATTTTCACAGTTCAGCCATGTTGTGGCATGTACCAGTACTTTTAATTATAAAGACATACAATATTTTATTTATTAATTCATCAGTTGGGTTGATATTTGGGTTGTTTTTACTTTTTGGCTTATGAATAAAGATGATATAAACTTCTGTGTAAGCCGGGCATGTTGGCGCATGCTTGTAATCCCCGCGCTTGGGAGGCTGAGACAGGAGGATCTCACAGGTTCGAAGCCAGCCTCAGCTACTTAGTGAGGCTCTCAGCAACTTAGTGTGACCCTGTTTCCAAATAAAATATGAAAAAGGTCTGGGAGTACAGCCCGGAGGGAGAAAGCCTCTGGATTCCACCCCCAGTACTACCAAAAAACAAAACAAAACAAAATAAACTTCTGTGTACAGGTTTTTCTGTAGCCATATGTTTTAAGTTCTATTTGGTATACATAAAGTAGTGGAATATCTGGGTCTTATGGTAACTCAGTGCCCAACAATTTGAGGAAGTACTAAACTCCTTTCCATGGTAGCTTCACAAATTTGACATTTCCATAAATGATACACAGCAGTGAATGAGGATGCCATTGTTGTACATCCATGAGAATTCTAGGATCAACCTGTCAATTTTCCCAAAACAGAGTTGGGATTTTGATAGAGATTGCATTGAACATCATGCCTTATTTGAGAAAAAAACAATGTTATTTTTATTCTCACCAGAATTTTTTTTTGTATTCAAGATGCTAACTCTCTTAGTAATAGGGAAATGTAAATTGCCTTAAGCTAGCTCCTCTTAAAATAAAGATTTTTGTCTTCTTTTTATAGGACAGATCACATTGTAATATCATAAACATGTCACATTGCAATTTTAAATTTATTTACTTTAAATAAACCTTTGTGTGGCACTGTGAGGAGAGAGACCCCTGTCTAATTTTGCTGAATACAGTGTCCAGAAGCCTGCACATAGAAAAGTAAGTAATCCCAGAAGCCTGCACTTAGAAAGTGCTTAAAGAGTTCTTGAGAAATGCAGCCACCCTTTCTTTTCTATATTTAAAAATGTTTTATGCTTTTAAATTTAATTGCTTTAATAATTTTAATTTGATTGCTGCATTGTAATCAAACATCATAATGATATTGGGAGTGATAGGAATATACATACATACATATAGCACTTGGTGTTTTTATCTAAGGATCCTACCCTACTCCCTGTCCCTCCCCTT
This sequence comes from Muscardinus avellanarius, assembly GCF_963383645.1. NCBI lineage: Eukaryota > Metazoa > Chordata > Mammalia > Rodentia > Gliridae > Muscardinus > Muscardinus avellanarius. The sequence continues at coordinate 15,595,522 of NC_137793.1, forward strand.
TCCTTCATTAAGTCTGCCTTCTTCCCTCTTCTCCTCTTTCCCCAAATTCAATAATCGAGGGGAGACTGTAGACATCCTTTCTAACATGCTGGGAGCAAGAGCAGGAAAGACGTTGATCATGAGCTGTCCAAGGTACTAGGGTAGGTGAAAGGAACCCTGCTTGACCTAACCCAAAAGTACACACAGTTTATGGTTCCACTGACATGAAATGTTCAAAGGTCTTGGGATGGGAATGTGAAATGAATAGAAGGTTTCTTTTTAGGGTGATGGGAGTATTCTAAAATTAGATTGTGGTGATGATTGAACTCAGCAATTTTCCTATAATTTATTTATGCATTTAAGATAGTGAATTTTATGGCATGTAAATTATATCCCAATAAAGCTATCTGAAAAAGAACTCCATTTTGAGACTGGAGTCTTAATCAATGTCAGCTCTTATGGGGAACATAATATAGTTCAGGCAAGTCAAAAGGGGTTAGATAAAAAAAAGTAGAAGTTGAGTGATTGAAAGGAATAGTAGACCTGTGCAAAGCAGCTGGGACTGACGCTTATCACTAAGGTGACGGGGGATCAAGGGCCAAGATTCCTGTTGGAAATTGGACTGAATAGGGGCTGGAATACTAAGCAGGGAAGGAACATTGTCTTGAAGGGAGGCTGGGGACTGGACGCTTGACCCAACTTCCCACTTCCTGACAGTGAAGAAAGAGAGAAGGTCATGGGTTTGCTTTTCAGCCGCGCTAGGAGGAGCACATTGAAACACTCCAGGGCCTGGCCGGTCACCCTGGTGTGAAAACCTTCTAGTTAGGAGCCATCACTTCCCTGTTCACCCCTGTCAAACCAGCCACTGGGATGGCTCAGAAGGGAAAGAAAATGATCAACGGTGGCTCCTGACAGGTTACAAAGGATGAAGTAAATGTTGGACAAATGGCTGTGGGTCATGTTGGCCAGGCTCTCTGCCCCTGGATCCTGCCCTGGCTCTTGACACCAGAAAGTTCGCATCCCTCCGAGCCTCTATGTGCAAACCACATGCTGGAGCTCTCCTACTTAGATACCATTGCTTGTCCTAAGCTGAATTATTGTCATTGCTGGTCTTGTTATCAGCCCCTGGCTTGTGTCAGCAACCCTACCACAATCATGGCAAGCATGTGTCTGTCCTCACAGCAGCTCAAGGTCTGAGGGACAGTTTGGCCCATTTTCAGATGACATCAAATTTCAGCCATGACGTCATTTTTGGGGATACACATAGCTAATCAATGAGAAGGCAAGGCTTCAGTGTAGGTGCGTCTGATACCAAATACAATTTCATTGAATTCTCTGCTGTCCTCTCTTACCAAATATCCACCTTTGATGCAAACCTTTACGCAGAACAGTAGATATAGCTGATATCAGTGAACACCAGTTATTTTGCCTTCTGTCCATGATTTGGACAATCAGGGTTTAACTCTTGCAGCAGGGCTGGGGTGGTTGTGGGGAGTGGGCTGGACCTTGCCACCCAAGCCTGCAGCCTCCAGTAGGATTTTGGGTCCAGCTGATTTGGACTGAGAATGATCATCCACTCTCATGACCTAATAGTGATTTCAGCTGCATGGACCAGGCAGCTAGGTCAGTCTCCCCTGAGAAGGGTCCAAGGGCTACTTTCTATTATGATCAAATGGCCTGGTTTTGATTCTTACTGAAAGCAATCTTATGTGTTTGGTCATGCAGCTCAAATTAACTACTAAGGTTCTGGATTATCACACAATTATATTACTGTAACTTAGATCAAATGCTTGCACCCAAAATAAAACTAGAATGTCTATCATAAAATGACAGGTTTTTGGGCTGATCTTGAGAAGATTTTGATACCTACATTAAGGGAATCTTATAGCATTTTGACCTTTTAACAGATAATGGTAATTATTAATAGAATTATCCCCATTTTTCAGGTAACTTGGATTAGAGAGGTTTCTATACTGAATTTTACTTAGTTTTAATTTCTTACTTTTTTGGGTACTGGGAGTTGAACCCAGGGGCATTCTACCTCTAAGCTACACTTCCAGACCTTTATATATTTTATTTTGAAACAGGGTTTCACTAAGTTGCCAAAGGCCTTGCTAAGATGTTGAGGCTGGTATCTAACCTGAAATTCTCCTGTCTTAGCCTCTCAAGTACTTGAATTACAGGCACACACACACTACCATCTAGCTGAGTTTATGTCAGCAGACACTCCATTTTATTTATTTTATTTTTTTGGTGGTCCTGGGGGTGGAACCCTGGGGCTTTTTACCTCCGGGTTATACTCCCAGACCTATTTTATACTTTATTTGCAAACAGGGTCTCACTAAGTTGCTGAGAGCCTCACTAAGTAGTTGAGGCTGGCTTCGAACCTGTGTGATCCTCCTGTCTCAGCCTCCCAAGTGCAGGGATTACAAGCGTGTGCCACCACGCCTGGCTAGACACTCCATTTTAAATTGTGGTTTATTTCCGGGCATGGTGGTGCACCCCTGTAGTCTCAGTACTTGGGAGGCTGAGGCAGGAGGAACTCAGGTTCAAGGTCAGCCTGAGTATGTAGGGAAACTCAGCAACCTAGTAAGTCTCTGTGCCCCCCCCCCCAAACCAAACCAAACCAAACCAAACCAAAAAAGGACTTGGGTGTAGCTTAGAGGTAGAATGCCTTTGGATTCAATCTCTAGTACTACAAAAAATTAGAAAATAAGTAAATTGCTGTTCATTGATCAAATCACCCTATAATTGGGAAGATAAAGTCTGAGTTATGTGTTTTTAGAAATCATATCATTCATTACCATTTTGTCCACTTTGCCTTCCCAGGGAAGTTTTCCTTTCAGTTCTTGATAGTTCTTTGGAGGATGCCTGTCCAGGAATAGCTTCAGGATTGTCTTGCCACTGTGGATATAAATGGTTCAGACAAAGATGCCCATACAAAGTAATGGTCAATATTAATGTGGGAAGGGAAAGGTTGGCCTGTGGCGCCCCCTGGTGGAGGCCATGCAGGGGGCAGGGAAGGGGGACTCCAGGTAAGGGCTTTATGGCAGAGAGCGCTGAGAAGACTGTCATTAGGTTCATGAGTTGGACATTTTTGCTTTTCTCTATTTATTTGTGGTGCTGAGGATGGAACCCAGGTCCTCTTGCGCACTAGGTGAATGCTCTGCCACTGGGGTACATCCTCAGCTCCTATCCAGCTTTTGTTGACATTTCCCACCTCCCCCTTGATTTCTTCAACCCTCTGTGAGAAAACTCAATGCGGACTGAAGTGTCCAGAGAAAAAAACAGCTGCATTATTTTATTTGACCACACGAGGGCAGGAGTGTAACATGTAAAAGAAATGCCTGCCTACACTGAACAGATGGCAGATTTGTCAGACTTCATTGGGTGTATTTTTCCTTTATTGAAGCACAGGGGAATTTCACATTTGCAGGTAGGATGGGGGATGATAGTTAAAATTTTATACCATATTTTTATCTCTTTGTTTATGTTGATAAAGGTGGCAAAGACAGTTGATTTATCCTCCCGTTCCCTGTTTTGAGGGATTGGTATGCTAACAAGCTGAGGTGAGTGTTCAATATCACTGTGACCCTGCGTGAAGATGTTCTGTTGATTTTACACGTAATTGAAAATGTCACAAAGGTAATGCATAAACCCATTCTTCTCCCAAACCCTTCAGTACCCTTTAGATATGGCTCAAATCTTACTCTAAGGAAATCCTTACATTTAATCTTTCTTTATACCTTTTAAGTAGGAAGGATACAGCCAGTTTTCTCTGTGAAAGGAACAATGTAACCTTCTTAAATTCATGATCATAGATGCTCCGAAGTGTCCCTTTCACAGACAGGTCTATTTGGGCTGTATTCCTAATGCCTCCAGGTCCCCCATGGATCCTTCTGGTCTTAAAGCTAATCAGCTCACTCTTCCTAAGGTGGGATAATGCAGAGACTGCAGAATAAAGGCGGACAGTTCCAGCATTCCTCTCGTTGGTATACTCAGTTTGTCATGCCATATCAGCCTTACACTTGTTCAAAATTTGTTGTCCATGCTTGAATGCAAAAGGTTCTCATGAATGATACCTGTATCTTGCTTTACTTAAAACACTGGACAGAGTGTTACTGTATAATTCCCTGGTGGCAGCCGGGCAGCTATTCTTCTTGTGGCTGTATGTAATCACCACACCCAGAAAATGCCTTTTGTTTCCCCGACAGACCCTTGTAATCACATTGCACTGTTTTTGTCACAATCAAAAGGGGACTAAAAATTTAATATCCACACCTGTATCAAAGTAGAACAAGAAAAGATCCAGTGAGAGAGCCCCAAGTTTCAAGAAAAAGAACCTAAACATAGACCTGTATGCTTCAGCGTTGAGAAACTGCTTGGTTTTGCTAGCCTTCGAATTTCAGCACCTCGGAGAGCTCAACAGTCCAAGATGGGCTAGCAAATATTGCTTTCATTTTACAATGGTCCTTGGCAGTGATCACTCTCATCTGGGCATGTTGCGTTGAGAAGCTTTTTCTTACCTTCCTTTTGGGAGCAGTGGTTTTACAGGTTGGTGCTCCCCAGAGCCTCCTATCTAACTTTCCTTTGGCAGTTTGCAGAGTCAGTGTCTGGCTAGCCTGGGAGGAAGATGAGTTAAATAAGGGGAGCGGGAGAGGAAAGCTCCTGGGTTCCTGGGTTCTGACCCCACTGCCTCTCGACGCCTGTTCTCCAGCTTCAAGGTGGCAGCTGAGCTGAGCACAGCCTGAAGAGGCCAGAGGAAGAGACAGGAAATCCATTCTTGTTCTGCAGATACATCGGCAAAACGCCCAAAGCAAACAGCAGAAAAAGTTTGCTTTAGTTGGAGACAGATTCACAACTTTGCTGTTTCAAAGCCCGTGTTTACAAGCCAAAGCTGAGGCTCATAAGGGCTTTTGTCCACAGGCGCTGCCCTGGGGGTCTTTGCTACTAGATATGCCAGTGGCTGCCACCTCTGGATAACCAAGTGGCCAAGGCTGGGATAGAGAACTGATTTTCTACCTGTTAAGGAGCCAGAGATGCTCACCCCAGGCCTCCAGGTGTTCAAACTTGGGGAATGAGGTGATTAAAAAAAAACACACTTGAATCTAGTAAGTCCTGAAATTGAGTATCACCCTTTGAGTGATGTGACTAGAAAGTGAAATTGACAGGTGCTGACCTTGGGTAACTGTTGGGGTGAATAACAATTGTAGGCCAGCTGCTCAAAGGACAGAGTGAAGGCACTGGCTTTTCCATCCCATCGGTGTCCAGTATCATACCTAAATGGAGGGTGTTTGTTAGCCTGAAGCGAAATAAATAGTTATGATAGCGGCTAGAATTTGGAATTAAAAACATGTTGCCTAAAGGTGGACCTTGGTGATTTTTAAAACAGTGACACAGATGTTACATAATTTTATATTTGAATAAACATTTTTTTTGTGGGGGAGTGAGCAAAGGTCATGTACTTTGTTCACCAGTGAAGGAAGAGAGACCCAGAGCTACCAGTGGGATCCGGAAAGACTGGTGAGTGAGTGGATTGGCTTTCTTGTCCTGGAAAGGATGAAGGTAAGAAGATCTTAGATGTGTTATAATATTGTGGTCAAGATTACTGGTTATGGAGGAAGCTATGCCTGTGCTTATATTGGGAGAGGGGGATTAATAAACACAGGGGCATTCTATATCCAAGCTACATCCCCATCCTTTTTCATTTTTAAACAGGGCCTTTCTAAGTTGCTGAGTCTTGGCTTGAACCTGCTATCCTTCTGTCTCAGATTCCCAGACACTGAGATTATAGGCATAAACCATCACATCTGGCTACTACCTCTGATTTTCTATCTCTGCAATATTAGACAAGTTACCTCATTTCTTTAAAACTTAGTTCACCATTTGTAGAAAGGGGACGGAGGGAGATAAAGCACCTAACTAAAGGCTACACAGCAAGCGAATGAGAGGGCTGACACTCCAACAGACACGTCTGAATTTGAAACCCTTGCACTTTCCACTGCACAGTCAGCACTGAGTTTAAGCACATCCCACCTGACCACCACCCTCTAGTCTGCTCTTCCTAATGAGTTGTTTCCGTTCAGTGTAGAGCTTGCAGATCTGGAGATTCCATCTTAGCTGCTTATGCTGTGGTCTCTTAGTTCAGGAAACTCCCCTTTTTCTGTCTGTTCAGCCTGTCAAGTTCTTTGTGGTCTGGCCCTGATTTCTTTCAAATGAAAGCTTTAAATCAGTCATAATTCCTGGTTAATCTTTCTCCTCCTCCTCTTCCTCTTCCTCCTCTTCCTCCTCCTTCTCCTTTCTCCCCTTCTTCCTCCTTTCCTCCTCCTCCTCCTCCTCTTCCTCCTCCTCCTCCTCCTCCTCCTCCCCCCCCCCTCCTCCTCCTCCTCCTCCTCCTCCTCCTCCTCCTCCTCCTCCTCCTCCTCCTCCTTCTTCTTCTTCTTCTTCTTCTTCTTCTTCTTCTTCTTCTTCTTCTTCTTCTTCTTCTTCTTCTTCTATTGAACACAGTGTCATTCTACCTCTGAGCTACATCCCTTTTTATTTTTTATTTTGAAACAAGGTCTTGCCTTTCACTGTGAGGTCATTTGCAGTTTTTTTTTTAAATAATACCCACCCCTTTTTTTTCTTCTGAAAAGACTGACACTTTTCTGTGCCACATTCTTCCAATGTATTACTCCTTAGTGTGTCCTTTGAGTTTGTGAGTTCAGTATTCAAAGAAGTTTAAAAAATGGTGGCTTGTTTAAATGGAATTTTATGCTAATCCACATGATAAATCTATTAAAAAGGTGATTACATGTAGAGTTTTACAAATAAATTGGACCTAGGTACTTATTTATTTATCTGTTTATTTATTGTGGTACTTGGGATTGAACCCAGAGGCATTCTACCTCTGAGCTCTACCATCAGCCCCATTTTATTCTTTATTTTTAATTTTTAATTTTTTGTGGTACTGGGGATTGAACCCAGGGGCATTCTGTCTCTGAGCTACATCCTCAGCTCCATTAAATTTTTTTTTTTTTGTGGTACTGGGGTTGAAACCCAGGGGCCTTCTACCTCTGGGCTATACTCCCAGCCCTATTTTATATTTTATTTGGAAACAGGTCTCTTAAACCAGCTGAAGCTGGCTTCAACCCTGCGAGATCCTCCTGTCTCAGCCTCCCAAACTCGGGGATTATAAACATGTGCCCAGCTTAATTCTTTGTTTTGAAACAGGGTCTTTCTAAGTTGTGTAGGGCCTCACTAAGTAACTGAGGGTGGCAGAGAACCCAGCTCTTCCTGTCTCAAGATTGTAATCCCCTGTCATACTTGTAATCCCAGTTCCTGTTCCAAGAACTGGGATTACAAGTGTGTACCACCATGCTTGGTTTTTATTTTTTATTCTGAAACACGGTTTCACTAAGTTGCAGAGGGCCTCATTAAGTAGTGGGGCACTGCCCACAAACCTGCCATCCTCCTGTCTCAGCCTCCAAGTACTGGAATTACAAGCATGTGCCGCCACACCCGGCTGGACCCAGGAATGTAAATCTTTCTCCCTCCTCTCCCTTCTTTCCTTCTTTTCTTTTCCTCTCCCCCTCCCTTCTCTCTTCTCTCTTCTCTTTCATCTTTCTTCTCTTATTCCTTTCCCTCTCTTCCTCCATCTCATCCTTTCTTTATTTTTCTTTCCTTTAAGATACTCCTTGGGGCGCAAGTGCCAAGTATGTGTTTTGGAGCATACAGCTCTGACCATTACAGTGAGGTTGCTAACCTCCTCCTAGGAGTGAGTTGAAGGTCAGACTCGGGGTGTATCTTGTTCCTGGGCTGGATGTGATGGGGCAGCGATTAGCCCAGCTGTTGCTCTGCAGCGCTGTACTCTTACCACTGTTTCTGGTATCTAAGACCTTGTTGTATTACAAGCATCCTACCAGAAGCATCCTTGCCCTGGTTTCCTGTGCATTATGACAATTTCTTTGGCCTGATCTGTCACTGCAAGGTCTGGCATTCCACCTTGTCCCCAACTTGGACTCTACTGCTAGTCTTCCCTCAGGACCCCGATTCTACCTTGGCTGGTTTTCTCTCAGTTCGCCTTTTCCTGCAAGCCTGTCTGGTTAGCCCCATCTTTATTTTTGGCTTCTTGCCTTTCTGATCTGCCTTAACTCTCTGTCAAGTATTTGGTATGATTTAGTTGTGGAAGAGTCTAGGCTTTGGGGCCAGGCAGACAGAAGTCACATACTAATCCCACTGCCCTACAACTGTAAAATCCTGAGTAAGTTACTTAATTTTTAAAGCTTTTTTTCTCATCTGTATATCAGGGGTTACTCCTTCAGACTGGACATAGAGGGATTTTTTTTTATAATAACACACATAAAGTGCTTCTTCTATACCTGATATAAGAGAACAGTGATGATCATTACTCTATTGCTTAAGTTCCCAAAGCTTTTTTGATCAATGGAGCTCACACAGAGCTTTCTGTTCTCTAAGTATTTTAAATTTGGTGTCTCATACTTAGCACCTGATTTGTAGGTGATTTAGTTATGTTCAACCTAGAAGTGGACTTAATTATAAAAATAAAAGCAATGGACTGTTTCACCCATACCCATAAGTTGAGGAAACAGTGCCCTTGATCTTCCTGCACTTGCCACTGATTGGGGATTTAATGATAGTTCTTTTTGTCTCTGCTTTACTGTTAACATCACTACATCTATAAGTGATTTGGCATTGACCCTGAGTGAGCTTGAGTCACCTCCTCTGTGTGAAGCTTCATATAAAGATGTCTCTATTCATTCTTTCTTAGAGGGTAGGGCCAGCAAAAGACCTCTCTCTCTTTCTCTTTTTCTTTTTCTGGAGGAGGAGGAGGAGGATAGAAAAACAGCACATACTGTATTGCTTTTTTGGAGAATGCACTTCATTTAAAAAAATTTTTTTTATTGGTGCACTGTATTTATACATCATAGTGGGATACAAACTTTTGTAGACATACATGCACACATCGCCCAGTCAGCCCCCACCCGATCCCCACCCCATTCTCTCCCCATCCCTCCCTCCCATGCTTGGCTTAGTGGTTGACATCTAGTATTATAGCAATTTATCCAAAATTAAAAATGATAATCTCACATAACAGTTTCATTTGTCTGATACCAAGCTTTTGATGACCTAAAGATAACATTTCAATATTTCTTTTTACTTTCTTTCTTACCAGAGAATTTTTTTTTCTATTTTTTTAGGTGAAACTATCATATATTTATATATTTATTTTTCAGAAAAAAATCTATCCTAATATGGAATATGGACTCTAGATACCCAAAACGATCTTGAAAAAGAACAAAGCTAGAAGATATATATTTTCTAATTTCAAACCATATAAAGCTACAATAATTGAAACAGTGTAGTACTATTCTAAAGGCAGATATATAAACCATTGGAGTTAAATAAAAGCCTAGAGCTAAATTCTTCCCTATATTGTCAAGTTATTTTTGATAAGGTTTCCACGAACATTTGGTGGTAGAAATAATAATCTTTTAACTAAATATTGTTGAAACATAATAATTACATGGAAAAGAATAAAGTTGGACCCTTACCTAATCCCATATACAAATATTAACTCAAAATAGATAAAAGACCTAAATATAAATCTTAAGACTATAAACTTTTAGGAGAAAATCTGGGTCATAAAACCTCACAACATTGAAATTGGCAGTGATTTCTTGGATATGATTTCAGTGGCACAGGCAACAGAAGAGTATACAAACTCTCTAAAAAATAAAAAAAATATTGTATATCCAAAGACAATGTAAACAGAGTTAACAGTTACTAATAGCATGGGATAAAATATTTCCAAATGCTATATCTGAAGGTATATTAATATTCCAACTAGAAATCCTAAAAATTAACAACAATAAAGGCAAACAATACCATTTAGAGATAGGTAAAAGACTAACATAAGTAATGAATCTCGACAGATAACCAATCTTAGTTGACTGTTGGATGGAAACTCTTGTTTCTCTGGTTCTGGTGTGTGTTACCTATTTCTTCTTTGTAGTTAATCTCTTTGAGTATTTTCTCTAGTGCTGGTTTTGAAGACAAAAATTCCTTCAGTTTCTGTTTGTCATGGAAGCTTCTTATTTCTCCATCTAATTTGATAGAAAGTTTTGCTGGGTAGGAAATTTTTGGCTGGAAGTTGTTTTCTTTCAGAGTTTGGAATATGTTACTCCAAGCCCTTCTGGCTCTCATGACTTGGTTTGGGAAGTCTGGAGTGATTCTAATTGGTTTACCTCTGAATGTCACTTGGCCCTTTGTTTTTGTTGTCTTTAAGATTCTCTGCTTGGCTTCCACATTGGTCATTTTGACAATTATGTGGCGTGGGGATCCTCTTCTCTGATCCTGTCTAAAGGGAGTTCTGTAAGTTTCCTGGACCTTTGTATCAACCTCTTGCTCTATGTTTGGAAAATTTTCTGCTATTACTTCTTTGAAGAGATTGTTGATCCCTTTGGTTCCACTTTCTTTTCCCTCCTCTATTCCAATTATTCTTAGGTTAGCTCTCTTAAAATGGGCCCATATTTCTTCAATATCAGATTCCTGCTGTCGGATATTTTTTCCTAGATTAGAAACTATGCGTTCATTTTTGGAATGATCATCTTTTAAGAGCGAGATTCTGTTCTCCATGTGGTCTAATCGGTTGTTTGTGCTTTGAATTGAGGCCTTTACTTCATTAATTGCATCCTTTATCTGTTTTTGGCTCTCTCTGAGTTCTTTTCGAAGCACCTCTATTATTTCTACAGTTATTTTCCTGATTTGATCTTCTAGAAATCTCTGATTTTCTGTTTTATCGGGTTCTGATGTTGTGGGGTTGTGGGCATTGATTGCTCCAGTATTATTCCTCTTTCCTATGATTTCGGAAGTTTGTGCCTTCTCTGGGTTCTTCCCTTGTGTCACTAGGACTTCACTTAAGGTGTTCTGGATCTCAAGTTAGTAGTATCTCAGACCCCACTACTCCTTTACTGGGTTTTATCACAAAGTCTCAGACCCAGAGAGTTGACAGAGGCTGCTTTAGACTGTGGGGGGTGCCAGGTTGCACGTTCTCCTATGGTGTGATATCTCTGCCACCGCTCCTCCCCCACTGGGTCAAGTCCCAGGGAGTACAGTACTGGGATTTCTCCTCTGTGGCCCGCAATTTGACTCACTGTTCTTGAGTACGCAGATGTAGCTGTACTGGATTCAGTGAATTCTCTGCTGCTGCCGCCGCTGGCAATATGGCGCCACTGCTACACCCTCGGTGGTGAGGCTGGCGTTTTTCTTCTTGGTTTTGATTTCGACTCTGAATCCCTGCAGCGAGTGCTGAGCTCAGCCACTGGGAGCTTTAGATTTTACCTGCGGCAAGAAATCCCGCCTGGCTGTTCTGCAGCGGCTCACCTCGGCTTGCTGTAGCAGTCTGGTGAATTTGCCGCTGCCCCCGGCAGTATGGCGCTGCTGCCGCGTCCTCGGGCGTGGGGCCGGTGTATCTCCTCTGTGGCTCTGAGCTCTGTTCTCGGTCCGCTTTCTCTCTGGAGCCTGGTGATTTTTTTTGTTTCTCTGGTGATGGTGTTTTCTGGCTATGAAAGGCGCTGATTTTGTGGTAATGAAGATTGGTTGTTAGCGGGGCTCTTAAGCCCCGCTGTTCTTGGTCGCCATCTTCCCGGAAGTCCTGCACTTCATTTTTGAGAGCTATGATATACATTCTTTTGTTTCCCAGTGTCTCCTCCTCCTCCTCCTCTTCTTTTTTAAGTTTTTGTTTTTGAAATAGGGTCTCTCTAGCTTGTAAAAAGTCTTGCTATGTTGCTGAGGCTGGCCTTGAAACTGCAATCCTCCCATCTCAGCCTTCTAAGTTCTAGGACTACAGGTATATAGCACCACACCAGGATCCCATATCTCTTCTTTAAGGGCATAACCTGTGTTAATACATTTTATGTTCTCAGCCCCTAATGGAGACTGATGCAAAATACGTTTGAATTAATATCTTTGTATTTTGTCTAAAGTTGCATTAGAACTGATTTCTAGCATCAGATTTGAATTGGATTCCTAGGCCTTTGAGACTTAAAGCTACAGACTAGAGAAGAAAGATCTGAGAGCTAAATCACTCTTTTTTTTATTTTTGTTTTGTACTGGGTGATTGACATTTGGGGACATAGCATATTGACTTCTTTTAGAATATTGAACAAAACAAAAATTATGTGCAGAAGGAAACATGGTCCTACATTTATTTATATGGAGTCAGAAAATGTCTGGGGAAACAGATGTTTTATGCCATAATTCCTCTTGATGGCACTGGAGCCTTAAATATCGTCACAAGTCTGGTCTTTTCACATTCTAAATCCTATTATCTAGGTTAGCTCATCTGTATTCAAAAGATCAATGTTGCATTATTACAAAGATCCTTTCAAGTGTAAAAAGGATGGCACTTCATTACAGAAAGTAAAAGAAACTAATCAAACTTTCTTGGTGAAATCATTGACTTTTTTAAGTAAAGGGCAAATTTTAAGAATTTGAAAGTCCGAGATGCGAGAGAACTCAGAGGTTTGGCCTCACTCCGGCGTGTGGCTGGTTGTAGCGTGTGGTCTTGGATAACCCAAAGAAGAAAGAGGCTTTCTTGAAAGAGTCTTAGTGTCCCCAGCTATTCTTATTCTTCTGCCACTGCTTGGGATGTGTTTCTTGGAAAAAGTGAGTGGCTGGTGTGAGAACACAGAAGGCTAATGCGTGATGTGTAGTATATGGGCAACACTTACATCGACCTGGCTGATAGGAATTATTATGAGAATATTGGTCAATATTATTGCTTCATTGTGTGTGTGTGTGTGTGTGTGTGTGTGTGTGTGTGTGTGTATGATGCTGGAGTTGAACTCATCCTGTCGGGCATGCTAAGTGCATGCTCTCTACCTATGGCCCCATTCACTGTCTTAATTCTTTTGTTTTGATACTAGGGAATGAGGATTGAATGCAGGAGCAATTTACCTTTCTACCTCCAGGCTATACTCCCAGACTTATTTTATATTTTATTTGCAAACAGGGTCTCACTAAGCTGCTGAGAGCCTCACTAAGTAGCTGAGGCTGGCTTCGAACTTGCACGATCCTCCTGTCTCAGCCTCCCAAGTACTGGGACTACAAGCCTGTGCCACCATGCCTGGATTTTATTTTATATTTTGAAACAGGGTCTTGGTAAGTTTTGGAGGCTGGCCTCAAACCTGTGATTCTCCTGTCTCAGACTTCCAACTACTGGGATTACAGGTATATACCACTATGCCCAGCTTGGTTCTGTTACCCCCCACTCCCCCCCCCCCTTTTTGCCATAGTGGGTATGGAACCCAGGGGCATTCTACCTCTGAGCTGCACCCCCAGCCTTATTTTTTATTCTTTATTTTGAAACAGGGTCTCACTGAGTTGCAAAAGTGTCTCACTAAGTACCTAAGGCTGGCCGTGAATCATGATCCTCCTATCTCAGCTTCCTGAAAGCTGGGATTATAAGCGTGTGCTACCACGCCTGGCTTGATAATTCCGTTTTCATACAGAGGTTGTTTCTCCCTCATTGGGTTGGTTCTCTGGGTTGGGTATTAATATGCAAAATGCTTATTTGGGTGCTTTTAGGATGGACACCAGGGAGAGGGAAGGAAAGAATATAGGATAAGGCAGAGGGCGAAGTTAGGCCTGGCTAAGGATGTGGAGTCTGGAGCTGGGGTAGCCTTTCAAAATTGACCCCCATGAGAAGAGGAGAGCTTGCCCGATAGTGCCAGTGTTATAAATAAACCACCCTGAGCCGGGCGTGGTGGCACACGCTTGTAATCCCTGCGCTTGGGAGGCTGAGAGAGGAGGATCACATGGGTTCGAAGCCAGCCTCAGCTATTTAGTGAGGCTTTCAGCAACTTGGTGAGACCCTGTTTCAAAACAAATATTAAATCGGGCTGGGAATATAGCCCAGAGGTAGAAAGCCTCTGGGTTCCACCCCCAGTACCACACACACACAAAATAAATAAATAAACCACTCTGGAAAAGGACTTGGCTTTAGTAAAGCATTGCTTTTCTTTTTTATATGCATTTATTTTTTGTGGTGGTGGTACTGAGGTTCCTGGAAACACTTCTACCTCCGGGCTACACTCCCAGACCTATTTTATATTTTTTATTTGGAAACAGGGTCTCTTAAGCCAGCACAGCTGGCTTTGAACCAGAGCGATCCTCCTGTCTCTGCCTCCCAAGCAGGAGATTACAAGTGTGTGTCACCATGCCCAGCACTTTTTATATGCATTTTTTTTTTTTTTGGTGGTATAGGGGGTGGGACCCAGAGGCTTTCTACCTCCGGGCTATACTCCCAGACCTATTTTATATTTTATTTGGAAACAGGGTCTCACTAAGTTGCTGAGAGCCTCACTAAGTAGCTGAGGCTGGCTTTGAACCCATGCGATCCTCCTGTCTCGGCCTCCCAAGCGCGGGGATTACAAGCGTGCGCCACCGTACCCAGCTACATGCATTTTTGATGGACACAGTATTTGTAAATATTTATGGGGTACATGGTGACATTTCATTATCTACCTTCAATGTGTAATGATCAGATTAGGGAAACTGGCATATCTATCACCTTAGATATTTATCATTTCTTTGTGTTGGGAACATTCGAAATCCTTAGGTATTTTGAACTATTCTATTAATTGTGGACAACCATAATTATTTGACATGCTTTAAAACATTGGGAGTTTTCCTCCTATGCAGTGAAAGTCCTGCACCCGTTAACCATCCCCTCTCTATCTCCCTCCCCTACACCCTTCCCAGTCTCTGGTAACCACTGTCCTACTCTCTACCTCTGAGGGATCAACTTCTCTAGGTTGCATATATGACCAAGAGCATACAGTTCTTGTCTTTCCTTTTCTGCCTTATTTACTTAATGCAGTAATCCTTACCTAGTTCCACCCATTTCATTCCAAATGACAAGGTTTCATTGCCTTTTATGGCAGAAAAGTATCCTATGTATACCACATTTTCATGTCTTTATTGGGCGTATTGTCATTTTATGTTATATTGGGGTATAGAGTGTTGGAAAAGTACATGCACACAATTCTTGTTTTCCTCCCCACTGGGTCCCTTCCCACCCTTACCCTGCAAGTCTTTGCGATTGGAATTGGCAGCTTTGTATATGTTCGTAGCATTTCTATTATTGTATCATTCCCCCTCCCTGCTCCAATCACCCTTGGTCACTCCCCCGGAGTCTCTGTTCACCTATCTGCTTTTGTCCTTGTGGCCAAATATCTCTCTATCTTCTACAAGGGGAAGGAAGATACATCTACTTGCTATTTGGGACTGGGTGTACTCAGCATAATATTCTTGAGTTCCATCCATTTTCCTGCAAATGGTACAATTTTGTTCTTCTTTATGGCTGAGTGTGCGTATATACCAAAGTTACATGATCCATTGATGGACATCTAGGTTGGTTCCATAATTTGGCAATTGTAAACTTTGCTGCCATGAACATGAATAAGCATGTATGACTATAATATTCTGATTTTATTTCCTTTGGGAACATGCCCAACAGTGCTATCATTGGGTCATATCTGTTCATCTGTTGGAAGACACAGTTGATTCCATATCTTGCCTATTGTGAATAATGCTCTCATAAATATGACCTACTGATTTCAATTCATTTGGAGGCACACTCAGGAGTGGAATGTGGATCGTATCATAGTTCTTCTATGTTTAGTTTTATGAGAGACTTCCCTCCTGTTTTACAAAATGCCTGCACTCATTCATTTTCCTGCAAACTGTATATGAGGGCTCCCCTTTCTCCACATTTTCACCAGCATTTGTGGTGTGTGTGTGTGTGTGTGTGTGTGTGTGTGTGTGTGTGTACACGCGTGTGTGTGTGTGTGGTGCTGGGGATTGAACCCAGTGGCATTCTACCTCTGAGCTATAGCCATTTTTATTTGGAAATAGGTTCTTGATAAGTTGTTGAGAGCCTTGCTAAATTGCTGAGGCTGGCCTTGAACCTGCAATCCTCCTGTCTCAGCTTCCCAAGTACTGGGCTTACAGGTGTGTGCCACCAAGCTTGGCATATTTCTTGTCTTTTTAGCTAGCCATTCTAATTGGGATGAGATGTTGCCTTGCTAGGGTTTGATTTGCATTTTCCTGATGATAGCGCTGCTTTTTAGCTAGGGTGGTTCCCAGGGATGGAGGGAATAGGAGGGACTGTATAGTAGTAGCATTACCAGCAGCCTAAGGAAAAGTCCTCTTATTTCTGAAGATCGAACCTCCTCAGTATGTTATGGTGTCTTCCATCTTTAGCTTCTTAAAATAAAGTGCTCATTGACCACCTTCTATGTACCAGGACTGCGGTAGATGTTGAGGCATATGGTGATGAATTAGGAGCAATCTCACCTTCAAGATATATTTCCTCAGTCTCTTCTTTCTAAGACTTGTTGATCTCTTCTTTCTAAGACTTGTTGATTATTTTGGTAGTCTTTTTCTTTTATTTGGTACTGGAGATTGAATCCAGAGGCAGTCTACCTCTGAGCTACCCACATCCTCTTTTTATTTTGAAACAAGGTGTCACTAAGTCACAGAGGATATCACTAAGTTGCTGAAGCTGGCCTTAAATCTGAGATCTTCCTGTCTTAAGCTCCCAAGTACTGATATAACAGGTGTGTACCACCATCACCAGCTGACTAATATGATATTATACACAGTGCCAAGCACTCTACTCTTATTAGCTAATTTACTCAGCCATATGAGATTGTTGAACCTCTTATCTTCATTTTTCAAGTGGGGAAACTGAGGCATATGGTTATGAAACTTGAGGAAGTCTATTGTCTGAATTCTGGCAGCCTGTTGCTAGATGACTTCTTAAACATCAATTTCTATGAGATTGAAATTATCCTTTGTATTTTTGTAGCTTAGTATCTGACTATTACTTTGTTTAGAAATTATATATATATAATTATATATTTGTTTAGAAATTACATATATATATATATATATATATATATATATATATATATTAGAGTTGCACTGTTCAATAATGATAGCCACTAGCCAATAAGCCAAATGAGAATTTGAAATATGAAAAGTCCAAATTGAGATATGCTGTTAAGTGTAAACATAAACCAGATTTCAGAGACTCAGGATAGAAAAAAGAATGCCCCCCCAAAAAAAAAAATCTCATCAACTTTTTATGTTGATCGTGTATTGAAGTAGTAATATTTTGGATGTATTGGGTTATATAAAAGTATAATTCAAAAATTAATTTTATGAGGCTTTCCTTTTTAATGTGGCTACTAGAAAATTTCAGAGTCCATATGTGGCTTGCATTTTATTTCTATCAAACAGCGCTGCTTTGGGGTATTAGAGATTCTTCCGATGGGGATGTATTTTTCTCTTTCAAATGCAGAGAAAGCCCTTATTGAGTTTAGTATTGGGATCAGGTTCTTTTGATATGCTTCATTTAATTTGTATTTATTAATAGGGATCCCATCCATTGGGTAGCCCCCACTTGCTGGTTGTTTAGCGTTTGTTGAAAACTCGTTTGAGGCAGCCTGATTGAGTTGAATTAAAGTTCTATTGTTGTAGGGAACAAGGTCAGCAACTTGAAATTAATCAACGGATTTCAAATCACCAGGAAGGGGATATTTTACCCTCAGCTTTACAGTTTCAGCATGTAAATTGTTGTTTAGAGTAGAGCCTGTAAAATCAATCCAGTCTTTCTCCCTTCAGAAATTAAAAGCAATTTATTTTTATTTTTGGCAAATCCTGGAAAGCACTCGTACATCCAACGCCTTCTCTCCGACACCACCTGTGTTGCATGTTTTTTAAACCTTTGAATAAAGAGGTGGGAAAATCAGTTGGTTTTGGGTCCCACAAGATTTGGAGAAACTCCTCTGGTCCCTGTTGGGAAGCCCATCTGTCCCCACCTAATACATTTGATTTCAAATGAGTCAGAAACTCCCAAGCTAAACTTGGCGAAAGTCACACATATCATGTGGACTCCACCCAAAGCCATATAAATCATCCCCGGATCACACCAAACTTGGCCCCCAAACTGGGCACAGATTTTCCAATCTGGTCCTGGAGTTTGCCAGAAGGCAGGAGGACCACAGAGATGTGTGGGATGCATCTGGCTTTTATCCCAACTTCTGTGGTTAGTGGAGCTTGTCTGATCTGGGATTGGGTAGAAACACAGCCCGGTACTTGAAAGGCACCAAACTACCTTGAAGGGTCATTTCATTCCAAACCCTTGTAGAAAACACCCCCCAAAACAGCTGTGTAGCCAATTCCCAAGATCCAAAGACAGTCTGTGAGTATATACATCAGAAGTTTCGATTGTTTCCAGCGTGCTTTTTAATATCAGCACTTTCGTGCTAAACCCAAGCCAAGTCCTGAAATAAATGAACTTTCATTATTTAAAGGCTGCCTTATTTGGTAAATTGCCTTGTATTATTTATTTTTTATACCTTCAGCCCCTTTTTATTTTTTTTTTTTTGCAGTTCTGGGGATGGAACCCAGAGGCATTCTATCTCTTAGCTACACTCCCAGTCCTATTTTTTATTCTTTATTTTGAAACAGGGTCTCACTAAGTTGCAGAGAGCCTCACTAAGTAGCTGAGGCTGGCGGCAAACCATTATTCTTCTGTCTCTGCCTCCAAAATGCTGGGATTACAAGCATGTGCCACCATGCTCAGCCCTTTAAAATTTTTTAAATAGGATCTTGTTGGTTGCTGAGGCTGGCCTTGAACCTGCAATTGTCCTGTTTTAGCCTCCCAAGTGCTGACATTACAGGTAGGTGCCACCATGCTTGGCTGTAAATGGAGTTTTTATTTTTATTTTTTTTATTTTTTGGTGGTACTGAGGTTCCTGGAAACCCTTCTACCTCCGGGCTATACTCCCAGACCTATTTTTATACTTTTTTATTTGGAAACAGGGTCTCTTAAGCCAGCATAGCTGGCTTTGAACCTGCATGATCCTCCTGTCTCCGCCTTCCAAGCGTGGGGATTATAAGCCTGCGCCACCACGCCCAGCCATAAATGGACTTTTAGATAAAACAGTAATGACTTTTCTTTGTCTTATTGTAGGGCAGGTTCTTTCAAAGATGTTATTGTTATTGATAGTAATGAAAAAGATTAATAATGACCACCTTTGTTAATTATATCTTGTTACTCTTCGGTCCAGGAT
The DNA here is from genome assembly GCF_963383645.1 of Muscardinus avellanarius. Lineage (NCBI taxonomy): Eukaryota > Metazoa > Chordata > Mammalia > Rodentia > Gliridae > Muscardinus > Muscardinus avellanarius. Next base: position 15,614,649 of record NC_137793.1, read on the forward strand.
ATTTATCTTCTGCTTTTCATTAAGGTACACTAAGCTCTATGGCACTTGTCTAATTTGTGAAGTAACCTATTTTGGGGGAAGAAAACTGGGAAGAATGGCTAGCATTGTTTTTTTATGAAGCTCTATCTAAAACCATACCCCTATTCCAAGTAAACTGCCATCTCTCTGTAAGGAGAGGTATTTTCATTATCAGTCTATTCTTTTTATCTGCTTTCCATAATTCCAAAAATTAATAATATACCAGAAAATCAAGTGAAAGGTTTTCTGGAAACAAAGAATCAATCCTCCCAAGAACATCCCAGTTAAAATCAAATAATTGATTTTAGGAAGAAGGGCTCGTTGATCTGCCTAGACAGCAGGTTACCAAGTAGGAGTTTAGGATTTGCTGACTGTGCCTTGGAGTAGTTACTTAAACTCTCTGTGCCTCGTTTCTTCATCTGTAAATATAAATACACAGTAATAAGATAGAATGACATATAAGACCTTATCTTATAGAGTTCTATGTGGCATAAATAAGAGAAATACCGAGGGCTGGGGATGCAGCTAAGTGGTAGAGGGTTTGTCTAGCATACCTGAGGCCTTCGGTTGTAATTCCCAATACCACAAGGGGAAGAAGAAAAAGAATAAAGAAAGGAAGGAAATAAAGAAAGAAAGAGGGAAAGAAAGAAAAGAAGGAAGGAAGGAAGGAAGGAGAAAAGAATACTGTGAAACAATCAGCACAGTTTCTGAAGTATAGAGAATTATCAAATATAAGTAAGTAGGGAGAGGGTGGTAATGAAGGGCCATTTTTCTCTATCTTAAAGCTCTTCTCTGAAGTTGTTTACTTAAAATATTGGGAAGCATTCCTAATAGCACTTGCGCATTCCACTTCTACAAGCATCTTAAAAATAGAGCACAGGTAGAATTCCCAAGAAACATCTTTTATTAAAGCATTATGTTCCTTGGAATCAAAGTTCTGAATTTTATTTTTGATTGTCCCTTGAGCCAGTATTTTTGAATCACAGACAGCAAGAGCAGCAAGTTCAGATGTTAATTGTTCCCAAGTGGCCACCTTTCACAACCATGTGATAGGACCACACCATCATACCATCCTGGCCATAGCTTCTGTTCTCTGGGCTCGTTTCTTTCTTTCTATTTTTTTTTGGGGGGGGGGTGTCTGGGGATGGAACCCAGGGGCATTCTACCTCTGACCTATACTTCTAGCCCTATTTTTAAACCTTTTTTATATTTGAAACAGGGCCTCACTGAGTTGTGAAGGGCCTCCCTAAGTAGCTGAGGCCATCCTGGACCTGTGATCCTCTGTCTCCACCTCCCGAATGCTGGAATGACAAGCATGCACCACCATTCCCAGCTGGGCTTGTTTTTAACACCATCCTGACCATACACCCTGAGTGTGCTCTTGATCAGGTCTAGAGACAGTGAAGGCACAGTTGTCCCTGCGCACAACACTCATGAGCGGGACCTCTTCTTTCCAGGAACCAGGTCCTGCCTACTTCACTGTTGACGTCAGGTCTTGGCCATAGATATGTCCTTTCCTTGATAACACTGCCCTCTCCCCTACATACCGGTGTTTCTAATATTTATGGATTGTTATTACCCTTTCTGGAATGTTCGCTTCTCCAGGCTCGATTTAGGTTTTTTCCCTCGACCATTTCTCAAGTGGCAGAAAACAGTTTATAACAAACCTAATGGCTAAAGCCACTTCTTATGATATGGGTCATTATTCTACATGATGATACATACAATCATACATGATGATCATTATTCTACATGATATAATAGTTTATACAATGATAGTGGAGTCACTATGTCTCATGAATCTGGGGGTTGACTGGACTCAGCCAGGTGGTTCTTGGTTGGGTCCCTTTGTGCTAACAGCAGGATGGTCAGTGGGTCTAGTTGGGTTTGGGCTAGCACTCCTAAATGGCTCCATCACTCATGTTTCTCCATCCTGGTCCAGGATGATTTGGATAAATAGGTCCTGGAAGAGCTTGAGGCTAAATGGGTGTCTATCTTTCGGTAAGCCTTTTCACCATAGACTGGCTTCCTCCCAGCATGGCAACCTCAGGGAGTATGGGCTTTCTACATAACCCGAGACTCTGAGAGAGAAATGAAGGCTGTCAGTACCTTCAGTTCAGGCCTGAGACACTGTCACAGAGCCAGCTCGACTCTACTGATCAGAGCAGTTTTAGAGCACACTTGGATGCATGGGAAAGGAGGAAGGTTTTGAGACACTGGAGCATGAAAAAAGTTTATGGCCATCTGCTTCGTGCCCAGAAAGCCTCCTGATGATAGTGTCGACAGTCACCCCCCTTTCTTTTTCTTTTTTTTTTGTGGTACTGGAAATTGAATCCAGGAGCATTCTATTTCTGCACTGCACCTCCAGCCCTATTTTATATTTTGTTTTGAAACAGAGTCTTGCAAGGTCACTTAGAGTCTTTCTACACAGCTGAGGCTGTTTTTGATCCTCCTGTCTCAACCTCCCAAGTACTGGGATTACAGGTGTGCATCACCATGACTGGCTTATAGTCACCTCTTAAAACAGGGCTAACGGGTCTAAAAGAGGGAAAAGGATTTAATAGCTTACCAGGCTATTAGGGAAGCCAAGAGATATTTTTTCCCATCTTGTGGCTGTTATTGTAACTTATAATCTCCTAATAGCTTTTCTAATAGCTGTCACCCACTGTGGGTGCCAAGAAAACTATCCATTGGACACTTTGCATCTTTCTTTCATAAGCTGTTATTAGGCTGCTGTCTCAAATTTGTATACATTCAATTTTGAATCAAAGGACAGCGTTTGATTTTTGTTAATGGAATTTTCATCCTGTTGGTTTGAGCTGATTATTGCCTAGATAGTGGCCATCTTTATGATATTGGAAAAGTCCATTTTTTTTTTTCTCAGATGGAGTTTTGGGGCTTGCCTGCTCTCACCAATGTGCTGCTCCTGGACTAAACCTTCTAAAACACAAATAGGGTTTTTGCTCTCTACATACAGTTCCTCGGAGGCTGTGTTTGTTGGCTCTCCGTTAGTATGAAAAAAATGCCCGAGATAATAAACTTACAAGGAAAAGAGGTTTATTTTGGCTCCGAGGTTCTGAGCTTTTGGTCTGTGGTCGATTGGCTCCGTTGCTTTTGAGGCTGCAGAAAGGCAAGACGTCATGTGGCAGTGTGTGGTGGGGGAAGCCTGTTCCTCTCCTTGTGGGGAAGCGAAAGAGATGCAGGAAGAGGAAGAGGAATCTGTCATCCCACAATCCCTCTGATGAGATACCACCCGTGACCTAAGACCTCCCAGCAGGCCACCTCCTAAAGATTCCATCGCCTTCCAATAGCACCAAGCTGAGGTCCAGGCCTTCCACACAAGCAAGGGAACATTCTAGATACAAATGATAGCAGGGGCCCAAAATGTCCTCAGAAGTAAGCTGAACTTTTATACATGAGCTATGAAATTTTTATTCCTGTCCCCTGACTAGAAAAGCAAAATAAGCAATAGCATATTTTCTTTTAAACATCTCTATTTGTTGATGTGTTAAAAGACAACTTCAAACACTGATCTTTTAGGAGCCTTCCTGATTTTTTTTGTATTTGTTATAATTAATTTTCCATAGAATATTCTTGAATTTTTAAATATATAAAGCTTTTGTCTATGAATAATGACAATTATTTTTCTACTGAATCTTTATGCCTTTTTTCTCTTACTGAGCTTCCTGCTCTTGAGTTTGGTGTTGAATAGAAGTGGTGGTTGGAGAGCTTTGGCTCATTTTTGACATGAAAGGAAATACTTCACACTTTTCATCTTTTTTTATTATTTTTTATTTTTTATTTTTTTTAATTGGTGCACTGTATTCAAACATTATAGTGGGATACAAACTTTTGTAGACATACATGCACACATCGCCCAGTCAGCCCCCACCCGATCCCCACCCCATTCTCTCCCCATCCCTCCCTCCCATGCTTGGCTTAGTGGTTGACATCTAGTATTATAGCAATTTATCCAAAATTAAAAATGATAATCTCTCATAACAGTTTCATTTGTCTGATACCAAGCTTTTGATGACTTAAAGATAACATTTCAATATTTCTTTTTACTTTCTTTCTTACCAGAGAATATTTTTTTTCTATTTTTTTAGGTGAAACTATCATATATTTATATATTTATTTTTCAGAAAAAAATCTATCCTAATATGGAATATGGACTCTAGATACCCAAAACGATCTTGAAAAAGAACAAAGCTAGAAGATATATATTTTATGATTTCAAACCATATAAAGTTACAATAATTGAAACAGTGTAGTACTATTCTAAAGGCAGATATATAAACCACTGGAGTTAAATAAAAGCCTAGAGCTAAATTCTTCCCTATATTGTCAAGTTATTTTTGATAAGGTTTCCACGAACATTTGGTGTTAGAAATAATAATCTTTTAACTAAATATTGTTGAAACATAATAATTACATGGAAAAAAATAAAGTTGGACCCTTACCAAATCCCATATACAAATATTAACTCAAAATAGATAAAAGACTTAAATATAAGTCTTAAGACTATAAACTTTTAGGAGAAAATCTGGGTCATAAAACCTCACAACATTGAAATAGGCAGTGATTTCTTGGTTATGATTTCAGTGGCACAGGCAACAGAAGAGTATACAAACTCCCTAAAAAATAAAAAAAAATATTGTATATCCAAAGACAATGTAAACAGAGTTAAAAGTTACTAATAGAATGGGATAAAATATTTCCAAATGCTGTATCTGAAGGTATATTAATATTCCAACTAGAAATCCTAAAAATTAACAACAATAAAAGCAAACAATACCATTTAGAGATAGGTAAAAGACTAAAATAATGAATCTCACAGATAACCAATCTTAGTTGTCTGTTGGATGGAAACTCTTGTTTCTCTGGTTCTGGTGTGTGTTACCTATTTCTTCTTTGTAGTTAATCTCTTTGAGTATTTTCTCTAGTGCTGGTTTTGAAGACATAAATTCCTTCAGTTTCTGTTTGTCATAGAAGCTTCTTATTTCTCCATCTAATTTGATAGAAAGTTTTTCTGGGTAGGAAATTTTTGGCTGGAAGTTGTTTGCTTTCAGAGTTTGGAATATGTTACTCCAAGCCGTTCTGGCTCTCATGACTTGGTTTGGGAAGTCTGGAGTGATTCTAATTGGTTTGCCTCTGAATTTCACTTGGCCCTTTGTTTTTGTTGCCTTTAAGATTCTCTGCTTGGCTTCCACATTGGTCATTTTGACAATTATGTGGCGTGAGGATCCTCTTCTCCGATCCTGTCTAAAGGGAGTTCTATAAGTTTCCTGGACCTGTGTATCAACCTCTTGCTCTATGTTTGGAAAATTTTCTGCTATTACTTCCTTGAAGAGATTGTTGATCCCTTTGGTTTCACTTTCTTTTCCCTCCTCTATTCCAATTATTCTTAGGTTAGCTCTCTTAAAATGGGCCCATATTTCTTCAGTGTCAGATTCCTGCTGTCAGATATTTTTTCTAGATTAGAAACTATGCGTTCATTTTTGGAATGATCATCTTTTAAGAGCGAGATTCTGTTCTCCATGTGGTCTAATCGGTTGTTTATGCTTTGAATTGAGGCCTTTACTTCATTAATTGCATCCTTTATCTGTTTTTGGCTCTCTCTGAGTTCTTTTTGAAGCACCTCTATTATTTCTACAGTTATTTTCCTGATTTGATCTTCTAGAAATCTCTGATTTTCTGTTTTATCGGGTTCTGATGTTGTGGGGTTGTGGGCATTGATTGCTCCAGTATTATTCCTCTTTCCCATGATTTCGGAAGTTTGTGCCTTCTCTGGGTTCTTCCCTTGGGTCACTATGACTTCACTTAAGGTGTTCTGGATCTTGAGTCAGTAGTATCTCAGACCCCACTACTCCTTTACTGGGTTGTATCACAGAGTCTCCGACCCAGAGAGTCGATAGAGGCTGCTTTAGACTGTGGGGGGTTCCAAGTTGCACGTTCTCCTATGGTGTGATATCTCTGCCACCGCCACTCCCCCACTGGGTCAAGTCCCAGGGAGTACAGTACTGGGATTTCTCCTCTGTGGCCCGCAATTTGACTCACTGTTCTTGAGTACGCAGATATAGCTGTACTGGCCTCGGTGAATTCTCTGCTGCTGCCGCCGGTGGCAATATGGCAATATGGCGCCACTGCTACGCCCTCGGCCGTGAGGCTGGCATATTTCTTCTTGGTTTTGAGTTCCACTCTAAATCCCTTCAGCGTGTGCTGAGCTCAGCCACTGGGAGCTTTAGATGCTCCCTGCGGCGAGAAATCCCACCTGGCTGTTCTGCAGCGGCTCACCTCGGCTTGCTGTAGCCGATCAGTGAACTCGCTGCTGCCGCCGGCAGTATGGCATTGCTGCCGCGTCCTCGAGCGTGAGGCTGGTGTTATCTCCTCTGTGGCTCTGAGCTCTGTTCTCAGTCCGCTTTCTCTCTGGAGCCTGGTGATTTTTTTGTTTCTCTGGTGATGGTGTTTTCTGCCTATGAAAGGCGCTGATTTTGTGGTAATGGAGATGGTTGTTAGCGGGGCTCTTAAGCCCCGCTTTTCTCTGTCGCCATCTTCCCGGAAGTACCACACTTTTCATCTTTAAGAATTCTTTTTGCTATTTAAAAAAAATATTATAAATAATGCTTTGTATGTTTATAAAATTTTCAATACCAATCTCAATGCTATGTATGGGGAAGGAGAGGGAGGAGCACCAGATCCAGGGGGAAATGTAGCCACTGTTTGTGCATGTATATCTTATCACTGTCTACTGCATATGTTGTATAATTACAATGCACCAATAAGTGGATAAAAGGGCATGATTTATCAGATTAAGATAGCATCCTTCTCATTCCAAGTTTGCTACTTCAACTTTTACAGTTTTATTATTTTAAACCTGTATTAACAAATTATTGTTATACATATTTGTATGGTAAGAGGTAATGTTATGATTTTTTAAATACAATTTGGAATGACCAGAGCCAGCAAACATATCCATCCAAATATCTGCTACTTTAGTTTTAATGCCTGAGTGGATATTGAATTTTTAAAACATTACTGAGTTAATAAATAATCACGATTCTTTTCTTTGCTTTCATCAGTAATATGGTAAACCTATTACATCAGTAATAGGTTTCCCATACTTTGTTTATTTTTATAGTTGAGTAATATTTCATTTTTAGGTTAAACACAAATGTTTATCTACTTACTTGCTAATAGACATTGAATTTGTAAGTCAAGAAAATTATAATTTACAAAGTTAAATAATAGCAAAGGGTGACAGTTTTTAAAAAATTAATTTAATTTAATTTTTTTTGCGTTACTGAGGATTGAACCTAGGGGCATTCTACCTCCGAGTTATACCCCCAGCCCTTTTTTTTAATTCTTTATTTTGAAACAGGTTCTCACTGAGTCGCAGAGGGCCTCAGTAAGTAGCTGAGGTTGGCTGTGAACCTGGATTCTCCTGTCTCACCCTCATAATTTATTTATTGGTGCATTTTAATCATACATTTTTTTTTAAAAAAACTTATTGCTATTGCTATGATAGTATACCAATCAAGTAAACTGAAAAACAGGTGTACAAGAGGAATAATTCTATGTTTTTCTCAAATTGTCCATTTTTTGATCTTCTGGATTTTGAGGTCTTTATACTAATAACCAAGATGGGATCCCTGTGCTTTTTACAGAGCTACTCAAAGTGGTACTGGTTTAGATCCAGAAAAGAATAAGAGGAAAAAATTAGTACCTAGAACTTTTTCAGCAGTGTGTCCCTTCTGCGACAGTTAAGGAGGTGATCAGGATTCTTCTCATCAGTCAGACTCTGGTCCAGCTGGCGAATGTCAACCCAGGGTGAATTGCAAGTACTGCAGCCACCTACTAACACCAGCCTCCAGCAAAGGGGAGCTTAAAGGATGAGCAGGATAGACTTGTCCTTCTCTACTGAGCTCTGGAACTGGAGAGCAATTAGGCTGTTGCTATATCCAGGACAAGTGTAACTATTACACCCTTGAAAGTACATCCATATCATTCTTTGAAACCTTGGTGAATTCTAGAATCATCCACCAGACAAAAAAAAATTGTTTCTAGAGAGAAATACAGTCTTTTTCCTACTGGGAATTTTCTCATCCCAGCACATCTGAGGCACCTCAGATAATCATAGATGATAATCACATACAGACTCTTTGGTGGCTTACATGTAATTGTTAAAAACAATACAATTTATGCCTAACCTACTAAAGAGTTTCTCAACTACCTTTCTCTCTAGAATAAAAATTTAGTTTAAAAAATGCTTCAGTTTGCTATATTTACTGATACATTTTTGAACTTAAAAAATGAGAGCCTCTTATTTTCTTTATTTTCCTCTTTTGTCTTTGGAATTGTCTTCTTTTACACATTTTTTATGGTTGCTACTGAACCTTATTGCTCTTTTCACCCCTGATGGCTGGACACTTAGGTTTACTGGACAACCTGATCATAACTATATAGACTAGTCAAGTTCTAAAATATTAATGTAGATTAAATGTTTTTACATTGATGCAAATTACTGTATGCTAGAGATACTAAAGGAAATAAGTTTGGCCTTAAAAGGTTGGGGATGCGCAGGGAAAGACAGCAATTTCAAAGACATTTGAAGAACAACACTAAAATAAAATTAATTAACTTCCCTTTAAACAAATTCTTTTAAGTTTTCATGGCAATTTTTGCTTGTATAAAATAATTCTGGCGTGTCTTCTACAACAAAGCTATATCTCTATATATCTCTATATATCTCTCTCTATATATATATTTCTTTTTTCTCTAAAACTTAATAATAGGAGGAGAAGGACTTAACTCTAGGTAGAAAAAGAAAGATCCTTACACTGGACAGAGAAGGAAATAAAACAAACATTTCACTTGCATGGTTGTCGGTTTTGGAGCAATTTGAAACTCTGTAGTGTTAATTTCATTGTAAAAATTTCCCACCGAATATGAAGATATAGGCTGGATATGAGAAAGTCTTTGGTCAATTTCCTGGTGTGCTGTAGGTGATTAACTGTGGAATAAATGTGGCTGTAGGCTGAATGACCAAATGCAAAGACCTGCCTGAGGTCACAGCCCAATGCTTGCATCGTGAACCCTGGAGTTATAGAATAAAACCCCTTCAACCAGGCTCTAATTCATTAGTAGGCAGGTAGAAGCTATGAGGCATTTCTTCTTGGAAATATCCCTGATAGGGACTGTGTAGGACAATATAAGATTCTCCCAGAGTCAAAGAAAAATTTTTAAAATTGAGGATCCTCTTCTAAGTCATGCCAGTCTGCTATAGAGATCATTTAAAAGTTGAACAGTATAGCCGGGTGTGGTGGTGCACTCTTGTAATCCCAGCATTTGGGAGGCTGAGACTGGAGGATCAGGGTTTGCAGACAGCTTCAGCTACTTAGTGAGGCCCTCCACAACTTAGTGAGACCATGTTTCAAAATAAAGAATAAAAAGCAGGGTAGGGTGTGTACATCAGGGGTCAAATGCCCCTGGGTTCCATCCCCAGACCCGCAAAATAAATAAATAAATAAATAAATAAATAAATAAATAAATAAATAAATAAATAAATAAACTATTTGAACAGTATAGAGCTGGGCGTGGTGGTGCACACTTGTAATCCCAGTACTTGGGAGGTTGAAACTGGAGGATCTGGGTTCGTGTCCAGCCTCAGCTACTTAGTGAGGCCCTCCACAACTTAGTGAGACCCTGTTTCAAAATAAAGAATAAAATATAGGGCTGAGGGTATAGCTCGGAGGTAGAATGCCCCTGGGTTCCATGCTCAGCACCACAAAACATTTTAGCAGTATGTTTTTATTTAGAAAAATTACTTTTGAGGAAGTCTGGGGTATCAATGTTTGACATGCACAGAGGAGAAGGGTACAGATGCAGGGACTCAAAAGAAAAATATACCTCTACTTCTTTCAAATTGATGTGGAAAGCTGTGATTCTGAGCGTCGAGACAGACGATGTCCTGGAAACCTAAGTTATAACCTTGGGAACAGTGAGGTATGATGCAGTAGACCGGATCTCAGAAGATCTGGGATCTAGTACTTTTTATTTTTGTTTTCTAACTACTTTTCTTTGTGCAAGAAACTTAGCTTGACTAGGCATTATCATCAGAAAGTTGGGAATAAAAATACCAGCCTTGCTTATTTTGCAGGGCGGTTGCAAGGATGTAACAGAAGAAATGAATATGAAAAGATTTTACATACTGCTGTTATACCATGACAAAGTCTCATCTCTTGCCAAGAATTGTAATGTTCTCAAACTTTATTGTGTGGATAAGAATTACTCATGGTGCTGGCTAAGAAAATCTTTGATTTCCAGTAATCCAGGGGGAAATATAGGGTAAAAAAGCCTCCCACTCTACAACTCTTAAAGATCTTGGGTAAAGTGTAGCCACAAAATGCATACCTAGGCCAACTTTGGTGGCACACATGTGTAATCCCCATACTTTGGAGGCTGAGACAGGATGATCTCAGGTTTAAGGCCGGCCTCAGTAAGTTAGCGAGGCCCTCCGCCGTCCTGGGCCATTGAGGCCAAGAGTGACTTTCTTTACTGTTTATGTCCTTTGTGTATTGAAAACTTATAGTTGCTCCAGGTGTATTTTTCCTTCTAGATAAGGGGTAGGCAGCGGTTTGGGGAAGGGCCAGATGAAGGTCTCAAGAAAACAGCCACTGGGCAAGTTTTTGTCCTGATTTTCCATCTTCTCATTCTTTGTTGGCTTTTTAGCTATTGAACTCAACATGAGAGGGGTTTGCTTTTGAAAAGGCCTGCGCGGGGATGAGTTGTTTTTCCTATCTTTGAGCTGTTCAGCCATCTGTCCCCGTTTCTTCCCGGTTCCTTGTTATTTTCATTCTGCCTTTTATAAAGATTAACACGCGGCGCAACCACATATTCTATTAAGCTTGTCTCCTCGCTACTTTATCTCATTAACTGCTTGATCACTGTGAATAAAAATAATCTTCCACTAAGTCACAACTTCAAACGTCCCTGAGACTTAGATCAAGCAAACCTTCAACAGCTTAAAAAAAAATCTCTTTAAATCCAAGAGGTTCACTTCAAAGGAAAACCTATGGGTGTTCTCAGCCCAACTGACAGGTAAATAGTCATTTGTAACTAAAGATATGCAAGTAGGGAAGTGTGCTACACTCTAGAGTTGGTAATTTCTCCCAACTTCTTCTTAGGTTAAGGCAACGCAGGACTGGTCCTGGGTAGGGTTGGCTCTGATAGCACACATCACACACTTGGAAATGGTAGTACCACTAAGCTTATGTGCTGTTCCCCCATTCTATTTATTTATTTATTTATTTATTTATTTATTTATTTATTTATTGTGGTTCTGGGGATTGAATCCAGGGGCATTCTACAACCCCAGCCCTTTTTTATATTTTATTTTGAAGCAGGGCATTGCTAAGTGTCTGAGGCTGGCCACAAACCTGTGATCCTCCTGTCTCAGCCTCCCAAGTATTGGGATTATAAGCACGCACCATCACACTTCATATTTCACACTCTTTTTCACACTTCATATTTGTTTTTACAAAATTAATGCAAAATTAAAAAGAGCGAAAGGTTTAAAAGGACACGTATCAGCCCAGCCAGATAGAAGCATTGTGACTATTTTGTCGACAGTCCTTCTAGTTTTTAAGTATGTGTATGTATTAAATACACATACACATATTTGTAAAGCTAGTATTGCGTGCATATGCTTTGGTAATCTTTCCTTTTTCCACATTTTTTTTTTACATATGATAAACAGAACATACATTTATGTGTAAAAGATAGCAGCTTTTATGTGTTCTGATTCTTTTTGCTTAGGCTGCCCTTCTTTTGCCCAGGTATCTTTTGATTTTGTTATAGTGGCTTTCTGTTATGATGACAAACGCCCAAGATACTCAACTTATTAGGAAAAAATGTTTAATGCGGCTCATGGATTTTGAGGATTTTTTTTTATTCTGGGGATTGAACCCAAGGACATTGTATCTTTGAGCTACATCCCCAGCCCTTTTTAAATTATTTGTTTTGAACAGAGACTTGCTAGGTTGCTGAGAGTCTTGATATGTTGCTGAGGCTGTTCTCAAACCTGACATCCTCCTGTCTCACCCTTTCCAAACACTAGGATTGCAGGCGAGCACCACCACAGCTGGCTGGGTTCTGAGCTTTAAATTCCTCCTGATCAGGCAGACCTTGATGGGTCTCGTAGATCTTGACTGAAGGGAGTGGTGCAGCATATCGTAGTGGGAATCTGTGCCATTGCAAAGTTGCTCCACTCATGGCAGGGAAGCAAACAAAAGGAGAAGAAACGCTGCTGTCCCACAATCCCCTTTAAGAACACGCCCCAGTGACCTGAAGACCTCCCACTAGGCCCCGCCTCTTAAAGTCTCATTCAACTTTCAATAACACCATGCTGGGGAATAAGCTGTTAACACATGAGTCTTTGGGGGACATTGGAAATAGAAACTAAAATACTCTTCCTTTAGATCTCAGTTTAGAATCACTCTTTCCTTGGCTGTTTTTCTGATCTCTGACTTTTTTCATCAGAAGCCTTTGTTACTTAGTGGACTTCTTGTCCTAAGCACTGTTCATGGTTGTAGCGTTTTATTTCCCTGGGATTTCTGTCTGTCTTTTTCACTAGACTGTGAGCTACATGCTAGTAGGGACAGAATATTCCCTAGGCCTAGCATGGCGCTTGGTAAATAGCAATGCCCCAGGAACTTCGGTTTGGATGGATTAATAAGTTCTCAGGCCTACAGGGTATTTCATTGCAAGTATAAGTTATTACCCGGTCAGCTGTAGTTTGACTTTGAGATGGCTTACTGGCTATATTAAATGGGATAATGGGCACTTTTATATGAAACAGCTTTGCCCACATATGTAGTCATTTTTGTAGAAAAATGTTTAGAAACAGAATTATTAGAGTAGAGGGCACAGCACATTTTAATGCTTTAAGTATATACTATCTTCCATAGAAGTACAAGTTATTAAACAGCTTGTAGTAATAAATGAGAGTAATTGTTTCCCTATATCATGGCCAACATTGTCATATTTTTTTGTCTGGTAGTACTGGGGGTGGAACCCAGGGGCTTTCTACCTCTGGGCTACACTCCCAGACCTTTTTTCTATTTTGTATTTGGAAACAGGGTCTCACTAAGTTGCTGAAAGCCTCACTAAGTAGCTGAGGCTGGCTTTAAACCTGTGTTATCCTCCTGTTTCAGCCTCCCAAGTGTGGGAATTACAAGCGTGCGCCACCACACCCAGCTCAACATTGTCATATTTTTAAAATTTTTACTAATTTGTGTTTTTTTTTCTGTGAATGACTTAGTAGTTTGCTTTTAACTTAAACATCTCTTTCTGTATTTATAACATTCTGCAAATTAAGATTTTTCTTTATGTTTCTAATCTATTCATTGAATTAAATCTTTTCATTTTTGTGGGTCTGGGGATGGAACCCAGGGGCATTTGACCTCCAAGCTACACCCTCTGCCCTATTTTTTTATTCTTTATTTTGAATAGGGTCTCATTAAGTTGCAGAGGGCCTCAATAAGTAGCTGAGGCTAGCCACGTACCACAATCCTACAGTCCCAGCCTCCCGAATGCTGGAATTACAAGCGTGCGCCACCACGCCCAGCTGAAATTAAATCTTTTTAACTCAACAAAACTGAATTAAATTTATTGTGTATATGTAAAATTCTCTATTTTTTTCCATTATTGGTTTTGTCTTTTACACTTATAAACTGCTACACTGAGAATGTAGAAATACTAGCTCAGATACTAATCCAAGATGAACACATGATTGATTATATGGAGGGAGAAAAGTTATTCTCCTTTAGTACCTTATATCAAAACATATTCCAGATGGCTTCAAATCAAATTTTAAAAGCACGAAAGAATTGGAAGAAAGAATTGGTGAATCTCTGGCTCTGCCTGTCTTGACTGAACACACAGATGTGCGTGAGTCTAAGAATGACTTCAGATGAAAACAATTTATTTTTAAAAGAAGTTTTGGTTAGAGATTTTGATAAAAAAATCTTTCAAATTTGGTCCAGTGTTGAGTGGGGGACTTAAGCTCTTGGTGTCTCAATTCCAAGCATCTTTGTCAGAACCCCACAATTTTTTTTCTCACTTTAATTAAACCAGGGTAAGTGGTATTGGGGAGGGAAAGGGGCATGGGAGCTGGAGCTGGAAGGCCCCGTGTGTAGTCCTGGCTTTATTTCATTACTCTCACATAGCTAAGTCATCTTGAGAGGACCTCTCTTAGAGATAGACTTTATCTGTGAAAGGGAGTAACAAAAATCCCTTCACTGTTGCTGGGAAGAGCAAATCAGCTACTGTAATGAGCAGTCTGTATTCCTGAGGAATGCTGTGCACACAGCACCAGCACAGTGGTCCTTACATGCTGTGGTTTATTCATATCTGTCCTACAGAACTATATCTTTCTTTTCTTTTTTCCTTTCGTTCTCTCTCTCTCTCTCTTTTTGGTACTGGGAATTGAACCCAGGGTCATTCTGCCTTTAAGCTACACCCTCAACCCCTTTTACTTTATTTTTTATTTTGAAAAAAGGTCTCACTATGTTGCCAAGGCTGGCCTCTAACCTGTGATCGTATTGTCTCAGCCTCCCAAGTACTGGTATTACTGGTGTGTCTCACTGCATCCAGTTACGGAATGTTATCTTTTTTTTTTGTTTTTTTTTTTTGGTACTGGGGTTCCTGAAGCCCTTCTACCTCTGGGCTACACTCCCAGACCTATTTTTACATTTTTTAAAATTTGGAAACAGGGTCTCCTAAGCCAGTGCATGCGACTGGCTTCGAACCTGTGTGATCCTCCTGTCTCTGCCTCCCAAGCGCGGGGATTACAGGCGTGTGCCACCACGCCTGGCTGGAATGTTATCTTTAAGAGCAATTTTATTCTTCTTTACATTGGAAATGCCTAGCATGATGGCCTTGTTCAACAACCACTTTGAAAAACAGTATGGAGAATCCTCAGAAGAATGGGAACAAATCTACCATTTGATCCAGCAATACCACTGTTGGGTATCTACCCAAAAGAAAAGAAACCAAACTACCAAACTAATGCATGTGTATCTATGTTCATCGCTGCACAATTCACCATAGCCAAACTATGGAACCAGCCAAGATGTCCATCAATAGATGAATGGATTACAAAACTGTGGGATATGTACACAATGCAATTTTACTCAGCCATCAAAAAAAAAAAAAAAAACTCAGTTACATCATTTTCAGGGAAATGGATGGAACTGGAGGACATTATGCTAAGTGAGATTAGTCAGGCATAAAAAATAAGAAATCAGATGCTTTCCCTAATATGTGAGAGTTAGGGAGAAAAGAGGAGCAAACAAGACAACCTAAAGGAGGAGAAAGGAGGGGGGAAGAGGAAAATCTCTAAAACACACAATGTACTTAAACATATCGAAGTCACTCACTAAGCCAAGCAAGGGAGGGAGGGATGGGGAGGGAATGGGGTGGGAATTGGGTAGGGGTTAAATCAGCGATGAGTACATATTTGTACACACAAGTTTTTTACCCCAATAAGTTGTATGAATATAATGCACCAATAAAAAATTTAAAAAAAGATTGTATTTTGCAATGATTAAGGCCTTTGCCTCTGGATGAATAAATAAATCTTTCTCCTAATGAATTTGGTTTTAACCCAGGTTCTATCACTCATATTGTGACCTTAGGCAAGTTGTTTATCTTCTCTGAGTTTCAGCTTTCCCGTCTTTGAAGAGAATAAAACAATAGCACATATCTCAGTAAGTCAGGGCTCTTTGGTTATGTTGGTGACCTCTTTTTGCTGAAGCAAAAGAAGAAATATAATAGCTAAATCTACCTAGGTGTTTATTTCTATATAGATACTCATGTCTATGTAGATATATCTATGCCTGTTGTCTAACTATCCTCTGCAGGAGTGGTTCATAAATGATCCAGGGACTCAAGTTGCAATCTTGCTTCCCTCTTTTGATTTTGATTTATTTCTTTTCATAGCCAGACTCTCTCCTTTCCCCTCTCCCCTCTCCCCTCTCCCCTCTCCCCTCTCCCCTCTCCCCTCTCCCCTCTCCCCTCTCCCCTCTCCTCTCCCCTCTCCCTCCTCCTCCTCCTCCTCCTCCTCCTTCTTCTTCTTCTTCCTCCTCCTCCTTCCTCCTCCTCCTCCTCCTCCTCCTCCTCCTCCTCCTCCTCCTCCTTCTTCTTCTTCTTCTTCTTCTTCTTCTTCTTCTTCTTCTTCCTCTCTCCCTCTCTCTCTCTCTCTCTCTCTCTCTCTCTCTCTCTCTCTCTCTTCCAAACAGGAATTGTCCACATGGCAGAGATGTTTGTGGGGCAGCCCCTCCTTTATTTATATTTAGACTTCTAATTTGAAATTTAAATACCTCATTGACTTTCTTAAAAGATCATGGTTAAATAATGTTATTTCTGCTTTCACCATTTTCCTATCCCAGACCAGTCACGTGACCTGATGAGCAGGGTGCTTTAATTATTTTATCCAGTCCAACAGTTATGGTCACATGGTAGTAGGTGCAGCAATCACGCCAGCACCATATGACTGGAGAACGGGACGAACAGTTCCCCAAAGGAATGGGGTGGTATAGGGTGTACTCATAGTCAGAAATAGTCAATGTAGAACATTTTTGTACCATTATCTGGTGCATAGCAAAGGCTCAAGAAAAAAAAAAGAAGGAGAGAAAGAAAACAAGTCAGGTCTTAACCAGGTGTGGTGGTGCACACCTGTAATCTCAGTACTTGGGAGGATGAGACAGGAGGATTAAAGGTTTGGGGCTATCACTGCAACTTAGTGAGATCCTTGGAAACTTAGTAAGACTCTACTTCAAAAAAAAAAATAGGGTTTAGCTAAAAAAATAGGGCATAGTTGAGGGTAGAATGGGCGTATCTCTGATGTAGAATGCCCCTGGGTTCAATTCCCAGTAGAAAAAAATAAAAAAAGGAAAACAAGTTATGTCTCATTAGTATCAGTATTTATGGGAAGGATTTTTTCCCTTAGGTGTGTTTCAAATGGTAGTCACCGAAATGACCTATGTTCAAGAGCCCTCGAATGAGTTTATTTAAACATCTAGGAATGAGTTCTAGCAGATTGCCCTATAAGAGGCTTAGGGTAGGAGAAAGAAGCCTATCTTTTCTGACTTGGGGTTCTTCAGAGTAAGTACTGTTTTCAGTAAAGTGCCAGCCTCCAGCCTCCACTGCCTCGAGGTGCCTCTCTTCAGTGATCCATCTGAAATATTATTAAAGTGATGTAAGATTATGACTACTCCCAGTTTTCTTTTCTTTCCATTGGTTAATATGTTACTCTTGATTTTGATTCCTTTTTCCTCCTCTGGCGTAGATTTATCTTAGTTTTTACCCCCTTCTTTTTTTGTCTGTCTCTGGTCATGTAGAGATGGAGCCCAATACTAATGCATAATAAGAAATGGAATTTAGTTTGTTTTCTTTGTATGTCTTGCATTGTTGAGACTCAAAAAATAGATTAAATCTTTAGATTTGGAACTATGGGGACATTCTTATTTAAGCACCTTATTTAAGCAACTTAAAGTCAAGCCTTTTAACTGGCATACATCATTGCAGCAAGCAGGCATACCTATTGAAATAAACCCAATTACTTTTTCCTTAAAGACCCACATCAGGAAACATAACAAATCATGTGCAACAGGATATATTTTGGGGGTAATTTTCCTTAATTATAAACAACATTTTGATGTACTTGTCTCTAAAGCGTCTAAGAGAAAGAGTTCAAGTGAATAAATAGTTCCTGCATTTCATGATGTGATTTTAATTCCTCCACCTCAGCTGCTTAAGGATGACAGCTTAATCTGATATCAGTGGAAATAAGACATATCTATATTTCCATGATCACTGAAAGTTCAAATTGGACTGTAATCTCAGATAGAACTAACCCAAGGCTTATCAGAGCCGAAGTAATGGGCCTGCATTGAGAACAGAAAAGATGCGATCAGCAGAAAAAGTTCAAGAAATGGTCTTTGTTCCACCAAAAACTCAAACCCAAAGCAAACTTACGAGTTGAGTTCAGGAGGCAAAGGGGAAGGAGGACAGGATACAAGAAACACAATTAGGAATATTTCAAATATTAAAAAAGAATTAACCCTCATGACTTTGTTGTTCAGTTAGATTTGAAAAATGTATGTGTTCTCAGACAATCCCGTACCTTTTTGGGGGTCGCCCTGTACACTTCTTAGGTCCTCTCCTGGTTATATTCTTGAAGCCGATGGAATAATTCAGACATTTGCCAAACTGGATAATAGCACCCACCCCTAACACTGAATATTTTTGTTTGCTATGCCTTTTTGCATCTGCCTAGCTTTCTCCTTGCTTTGTGACTTGGCTGTCTTATTCATATATGCAATTTAAAAAATCTTCTCTTTCCTGATGAGGGAGTTTGGAGGACCAAGGGAGTAGTATGAAAGCAACTCTTAGGGGTGCGTAACTGAGCGTGGGTGACATCTTGAAGTCAAACCCCATTCTGGGGTCCGCATGTTATTGAGGCTGAAGTGTGTGTGCATCACCCTGATCTGAGACTATTCAGGGAAGACAGATGTGGGCATAGAAGCTGTTGCTATTGGAGACTTTTTCTGCTGAGGCAAAATGATGCACTGGAGCTAAAAACTTTAATTTTAGCAAGAAAGATGATTGTTACTGCTCTAATGCCTCTGATTAAGCAGCAGAAGTTGGTCAGCAGCAGAAGTTGCCTGAGAACAATTAAGATTGCTTTCAAAAATCTTTATTTTTTATTTTTCCCTGTCTTGAAAGTAGGGGACACCAGAAAGAAACTTGCTATTTGAGTGCTATGTTGGTACAAAATTATATCAGTTTTCTATTAATGTTGTGAGGTATCACCTTGAGACATGGTGGGTTAAAACAAAGAATATTTATTTACTTGTGCTTTTGCAATTAAGACAGGGCTCATCTGGAATGGCTCATCTCTTCTGTGTGATGTTGGCTTGACTTTGTGTGTGTGTGTGTGTGTGTGTGTGTGTGTGTGTGTGTAAGATTGTCTTAGCAGGCTAGGACTTTTAGCCAGGGCTGCTTGATAGATCTCTCTCTCTCTCTCTCTCTCTCTCTCTCTCTCTCTCTTTGGGGGGTGCTGGGGATTGAATGCAGGGGGCTTCTACCTCCTAGCTACATCCCCACCACCCCTTTAAAAAACTCTTTTGGAACAAGGTCTTATTATTTTATGGAGAGTCTTACTAAATTTGTAGAGGCTAGTCTCGAACCTGTGATCTTCCTGCCTCAACTTTCCAAGTACTGAGATTACGGGCGTTGGGCTTTAAAAAAAAAAAAAATATATATATATATATATATATATATATATATATATTTTTTTTTTGGCCTGGTTCATTAGTGATATAACCTTTAGTGTTCCAACTTTTTTCCATAAAACTCAATCCTCTAAAAATATATTATGCTCCCTTGCCTGGACCATTCTCATTTGTCCCGAGGATGAACTCAATGTTCTCAGAGAAGGCTCTCTGGTGGCAAGTCTGTTATCTCTCAGCTGTGGCTTCTTCCTGTCCTTCCACACATCCCAGGCTTGTCCCTGCAGATTCCAGCACAGCACCTCTTACTGCATATCTCCACCAGGGCTTTGGACCTTCGTAGCCCCCAAATAGTGTGACTTTCTGGGGTGGGCAGGGTGGGAACACTAACACCCTGCGTTGGGGGTGTGCCAGGCAGGGGTGACCTTGTGTTGTTCTCCTTTCTCTAGTTCCTCATGTTCTTTATACATTTCAGGCACGAGTCAGGTACTTGGCTGGAACAGAATGGATTTGACAGAGGGCACTCTGTCAATGTGCTGCAGTGACATGTAGTGGATCAAACCTACCCTGCTTCAGTCCCTCTGTAGATAGGTGAGTTCTGTTTGCTTTGCTTAGCCATGGCTACACAGAGCTGATCCTTGCTTAATTGTCCATCTAGGACCCCACTTCCTTCCTCATCCTGTACTTGAACCACCACCATTGCCAAGCAGAGCTTTTCCTGTTTTAAAAGTGAAGAGACAAAGGGAAAGGAGTAGGGTCTTGGACTGCCTCGATTCTGGCCATGGCTGCAGGTTACTGAGATTCCGGGGCTTTGTGTAGTCCATTCCTCAGTTGGCTAATCCTCCTTATCCTAAGGAATCAGAGCCATCCTGTGGGGGTGGCTGAGGAGTTGCTCCATATGGTGTTCTGCTCTTTCTCACCCTTGTAATTTGGCTCATTGTTCAATCTTAATTTGCAATTGTCACAGCTGTGACTGCATTCCTGACTTGCCACCAACTCCAAAAACCCTTGAGTGTGAACCCTTGGCGGTTTTAATTTTATTTTTGTTGAGAAAGGTTATGTTGTTACAGTGGGTAAAGCTAGCACTTCAGCGAGGAAAAAAAATTGGGGGGGGCAGAAAAATGTAATTCTAATTTAGTATTAAGCCTCAGAATGGGCTGTAACTGTGGAACCTCAAGTGCAGGGGAGTTGACAACCCAGCCATAATCAAGCTAACTGAATTGGACGGAGTAATGTGAGACATAATTAGCAATTCCGTTCAGCGAGCTGTCTCCTGAAAAACTTAAAATACCTTCCCTGTCTCATGCATATTCAGTGCCTCATTTGCTATTGTTTTTATCCAACAGGTTGAAATTCAAAAGGGAAAAATTCCGAGTTGTCTGTCTCACTTTCATCCTATGCTGTGCCTCTCTTTTCAGCTACCTCTCTCCCTGAGCCGGTCCCATTTCAATACAACAGGTCACACCCCCTCCTATCCCTGTGCCAAGTGCACATCGACAAATACAAAATACGCTGAGCACACTTCCCCCCCATTCTTTTGCCCGTTACCTTTGTCAACCCTTTTTCTCAATTAGATAACCCGAACAGGTACGTTTGCCGAGCACTTGATTGTTGTGGTCAGGTTTCTGAAAGCCTGGAGTTAGAGTGGGGAATTCTATCCTTCACAGGACTGCTGGGTCGTGCGTAGGTTCATGCTGAACTGGAGATTGATTGATGATCCCAGGCTTTCCCTCCTGATCTCTGTCTACCTGCATGGGTCAGGCTTTCAGTCTCTTTGATGTTGCAGGTGGTTGGGCTGCTGTTGCCTTTGGACGTGCAGTGAGATCTCACGGGCAATGAGAGGGGAGGGAAAAACACTGAACATATTCCCATGTATTCATTGTATCCCCTGGTTAGCTGAGCTTGAGGGTTCTGCATTAGAAGCCTGTCTGCTTGGCACCCCTAAGTGTACTTGGGTGGGACCACTCTGGAAGGATTTTCTGGGAATTAGTGGTTGTTGGGAGAGCAAGTGTAGAGCAGATGTCTGCGTTGGAACTAATATTATAGTATAGATCCTGGTTCTATACTTATTAGCTATATCATCTTGACTGTCTTTGTTTGAGCTGTTATAACAAACCACTATAACTGGGTGGTTTAAGCCACAGAAATTTACTTCTCAAAGTTCTGGAGGCCGGAAGTCCAAAATGAAGTCGCCGGCAGATCCAATATCTGCCAAGGGTTGGCTTTCTCACTTGCAGATGGCTGTCTTCTCATTATGGCTTCAATTAGTTGAGAGTGGAGAGAGGGGCCAAGCTCTCCTGTCTCTTCTCATAAGAGTGCTGGTTCCAGTGGGACTCCAGATAATGGAGGGGAAATATCAGCAAAGTTTGAATGGAAAGATAGGAGAGGAGGAAGGCTGAACTTGATTAATGAGGGTATACATCCGAATACATGTAAAATTATGAATGTGGCATGGTTACCCAGGACAAGCATTGGTGGGAGGGGGAAGGGAAAATGGGGCGTGGGGGAGAGGGCACCAAGTATAGTTTAAATGTATACCATTTATGTTCAATAAAAAATTTGTTTAAAAAATAAATAAATTAGGGAGAATTAATGAAAAAAAAAAGAGTGCTGGTTTCACTCATAAAAGCTCCATTTTATGACCTAATCACCTCCACGAACCTACCCCCTAAGACCATTACATTGGCAGGTAGCATTTCAAGGATTAAGTTTGGGGAAGATCGTAAAAAATATTCAATTCATAACATTGACTGAAATAATTTACTGCTACAGTTTGGATTAAAAATATCCCCCAGAACTCATGTGGTAGCCATGTTGGAGGTTGGACTTGGTTCCTGGGAAAGGGTTCTTGTTGGGTGTGGTTAGGGACAGCTCCCTCACCATGGCTTGCTGCTGGGGGTTCCACTCTTCTCTCTCCTTTGCCAACATGAGCTGACACCACAAGCTTTCTCCTTTTCTCTTTTTCCTTTTTCTCCTTTTCTCCTTTTCCCCGCCATGATATTCCCTGGACATGCCATCCTGGCTCCTGCCTGGACGCTGCTCTAATATGGACTGAAATATCCAGAACTATGAGCAGATAAGTCTTTCTTCCTCTAAAGTTTTGTCTTTCAGGTGCTTGGATCACAGTGGTGAGAATACTGACCTCTCCAATCTTTGAGTGCTTCGTCTGTAAAACAGAGATCCTAATAATCCCATATTATTACAGGGATTAGAAAAGATGATGTATAGGGAAAGTCCAGCAAATTGTTGATTCTTGATAATTGTGCTTTTCCTTAAAAAAAAAAAAAACCCTATTCTTAGTTGGACAAGATGGTGTATGCCTGTCATCCCAGCACTTGGGAGACAGAGACAGCAGGATTGCAGGTTTGAGGTCAACCTCAACAATTTAGCGAGATCCTTAGCAACTTTTAATTTTCCTGTTTGAAAATTAAAAATCAAAAGGAGAGATAAGGGTAATGCTTCTGGTTTCAATCTCTGGTAACAAATAAACAAGGAAGCAAGCAGGCAAGCAAGGAAACAAACAGGAGAGAGAGAGAGAGAGAGAGAGAGAGAGAGAGAGAGAGAGAGAGAGAGAGAGAGAGAGAGAGAATATTCCTCTTCAATTTCTTTTCTTTCTTTTTCTATTGCATTTTAAAATGTAATATCAGAAAACTAAAGCAGGCTAAAATGTCAAGAAAATTACATTACTTTCAATTTCTTTCCCTGCAAACTTTCTTTTAAAAAAGACACATTATAGTAATTAGTAAAATGCTGATTTGAGCTTCATCATCTTTTTCCTTTCCTATTACTAGGTGGTAGAGGTGACTTGCCAAAGGCATAATGCTGAGTTAAATGAGAAATTAAACACTTTTCTAATCATAAATTCCTGGAAACATCACCATATTTCCTCACTTCAAAATAGCCTTCTTCAGATTTTAGCTTTTCCATTTGGGGAGCATTAGAATAAGAAAAATTTCATGTTAAAATGTTCAGTTTGCTGACTTCACTTGGATGCTGAAGGATTGATTTTCATACTTTTTTTTTTCTTAAAAAAATGGAAAGTAAGAAGTTAAGGCATAGCTGGGTTTGTAAGTATTTTGGAGGAGGCTGAGATACACCCTAAATGAAATTGTGTCAAGTATGATAATTTTAGTAGAGAGTTTCAGGGGAAAATAAAAGAAGAAGAAAGGTCACTACTGTTGTAAGTCACAAGAAAAGCTTTGGGAACTTCATTCTTTTCGAGAAAGGTTAAATTTTCCAGAGTAGGTAGACATCTAAATGAGGTCACAAGATGAAAAATTAGTGAAAAACTAAATTAAGTAGAACTACCCCCTCTTCCCTTCCTGAAAACTAGTAGATTTCACTGCATTTACCATACCTGTGGATAGGTGATGTATTAGTTCAATGAAGGCTATCAACACTGTCCTCTAAATGTTTCCCAAGTAAGCATCTTGTTTCTTTCAAAATATTGTTAAAATATTTGGATGGAAGGTCATCTCATACTTACTTATTTAACATAGCTTCCACCTTCATGGCTCTGTCCTACACATGTATTAATTTTTTTTTTTTTGTGGTACTGAGGACGGAATCCAGGGACATTCTACCTCTGAGTTACACCCCAAGTCCTATTTTTTAGTATTTTTATTTTTTGAAACAGGGTCTCAATGAGTTGCCAAGGGCCTCACTAAGTAGCTGAGGCTGTCCGAGAACCGCAATCCTACAGTCTTCACTTCCCGAATGCTGGGATTACAAGCGTGCACCACCACGCCCGGCCTCCACATGTATTAAGCCCTTGCATCCTGGAGACAGAATTAGAGGAAGGAAACACTAAACTTATCTTTCATCTGTGGTATTCTTCACTTCATGAATCTTTTAAGGTAGGTCTGGCCAAAGATATCGACCACTGTGTTCACAAGAGAAGGGAACTCCTAGGAGGGGTGAGGAGATAAAACCATAAGAGAATCTTTCCCAAACAATAAAAAGAGGTGAGAAATGGGGTGAAGATGGAGAAAAAGGGAAAGACAGCTGGTGGTTTCTCATTTTATATGGAGAAAATAGGACATCCAGTGAGTTCAAAAGCAGATTCCATGTCATAAGGGTGGGGAACAGGGTAGAGTATATTCTGGAGAAACTGCCCCCTTTGACTGGACAACCATGGTCTTCATGATTGCCTATTGTGTTTCTTGGGCAGGATTTTGATAGGCAATTTTTAATGGAGAACTGAGGGAACCATTACTACAAAGAATGGGAATAAAACAGCATCTGAGCCTTTGAAGTTAAAAGGAAGGTTTTCTCACTGTTAACAGCAAAAAACCTCTTTAAGCAAAAGTTCCTAGAGTTTTGAAAGGAATTAATCTGGTGTTTCTACTTTAACCTCAGTAGAAACCTAAATCCTAGAAAGTCTCTGCAAAAAGTATATTTTGTTGACAGGGTATTGTATAGGGTATAACCTCCCACAAAAATCTTGTCTAAATCCTCCAGAATGCCGAAAATGAATGATACTGTATCAAAGTCATGGCTGTATTTGCTGTATGGCCTTCGATTTTTTGCTTCTTTCTCTCTCACACTTTTTTTTTTTAAGCAGTGAGTCTATTGAGAAATCTTATTAAAAATCACAAACTGAACAGCACAGTTTTTTTTTTTTTGCGAACCAGAAACAGATTTTAAATGACAAAAAAAACTCCTTTAATCTTTTTGTAACATCTTGACAGTTGTGCCAGAAGATGTCTGCTTCTGCCTTCAAAATATAATTGCTTTTGGTCTGAAATAATTCATTTCCCACTCTTTTTCCTCTTCTAGAAAACCTTGCCCTTTCAGCTGGATATTTCTTCTTAATTTTGTGGCTCCTTTTTTTGGAGGGCGATGGGAAGGGTTGAGGAACCAGGAGGCTAAGGAGATCAGAATTAATGTCACAGCACGGCACTTTGTGAGCATATAACCTAGGACAAAGCAAGCTTCTATAAACTCTGGAATGAAAAACAAAACACATTTTGTCATAAAAATGAGCTGAGCCATCCATTTTGAATATCTAGTGTCATCAGAGGTATTTGACCTTTTAAAATTCATCAGAGTATGTCTCCATTTGTTTTGTTTTCACTAGTTCAAGTGTTTCTATCACAACTCAAAACTGTTTTAGCAAAACGGGCCTTAAACATCCTCTAGCTTGCGTTTTCTACACAGAATTACTTTTAAACATTGGAATGAGTATCCTTATATCTCCATAGAATTTATATTTGTGGATTCTTTAGGATGAAACATTATGACCCATGATATATACTTTATGAGAACTAGAAACTAGTGATCTTGGCCACAGGGAGAGCTTATGTGGTGGAATTTGGGAATGAGGCATCCAGGAGAATCTACAGCTACCAAGTAGCATGGTCCATGCTTCTAACCCCTGAGCTTAAGTCTTGAGTTGCAAAGTACAGAAAAAGAAAAATATAAAAGAGAAAAAGAGTAGTGAGGTGTGTGTGTGTGTGTGTGTGTGTGTGTGTGTGTGTGTGAGAGAGAGAGAGAGAGAGAGAGAGAGAGAGAGAGAGAGAGAGAGAGAGGAGAGAGGAGAGAGGAGAGAGGAGAGAGGAGAGAGGAGAGAGGAGAGAGGAGAGAGGAGAGAGGAGAGAGGAGAGAGGAGAGAGGGATTGGCCATCATTCTAAACCTAACAATTTGGGCTCCTTGCAATACAGTGTATATATTTCTCATCTACCTCTATAATTTTTTTTCTCCAAATCAGCCAGTGTAGTCAATCAGCTTTTTTGTGACCCAAATTTGCAAATGTTTTTAGTTTGTTAGTATCCATCCCCATTAGAGCCCAGAGAGGACCATGCCAATGCTTTTCTGGGGAACTCATAGGATTAAGCAACTCTGTTCTGCCTATTTCTGTCTAGGTTTTATCATAGATCATCTTCCTTGCCTTTTTAACTGCTTAAGACAAGAGGAAAGGCATGCATAAAGAAGGAGAATAAAGGAACTCCAAGCTTCCGGTGCAGTACCAACTCTATTAGACACATCGCTCCCATCTGTCATGACTCTACATAGTTATTGAGGGCTAGAATGGAAAATGGAGCATTTGGATGGAGGAGGGAACCTAAGTACATTTAGAGAATTATGTTTTTTTTCTTATGGGTGTGCATGATGTTCCCCATAACATGTGGCCAGGCCACATGTGACATTGGGTCACCAGTGTTCCGAGGAGCATCAGCTGTGTTAAAATCAAACCACAGTTTGTGATTTTATAATCACATATATTATATATGTATATCAAATAATATATATACATGTATATATGTAAAATATATAATAAATGAAAATATATTTTTCAATAGATAAGAACAAAAATTTCTCCATAATTTCATAACAGATAAGAAAAGAGATTCAATCTTGCCAGCTAGGCCCAAGATCTAGAAGTAAGAAAACTGGAATTGGATCTACCATATCATCCAGCTGTAACACTCCTGATATCTTCCCAAAGGGACTGAAATTAGAATACTATGCTAATACATGCATATTCGTATCTATATTTATAACAGCATAATTCATAATAGCCAGATTATAGAATAAACCCAGGTGTCCATCTGTAGATAAATGGATCACAAAATTATGGAATATATACACAATGGAATCCTACTCAGCAATCAAGAAGAATGAAATTATGTCATGCCATTTGCAGGAAAATGGATGGCCCTGGAGGACATTATGTTAAGTGAGATTAGTCAGTCACAGAAAGTGAAGAGTCATATGTTATCTTTCCTATGTGGAAGCTAGGGAGTAATTGGGATGTTAGAGGCACTTGAGATAATGGAGGAGAAACTCTAATGGAGCGATAGAAGTGGTTTTGGGGAGGATTGGGGGAAAAAGAGAGAATTAAGGAAACATTTCCACTGACATTGTATACATATGTGAGAATATCAAGGCCAACCCAATATCTTGTATGGAGAAAGGGGAAAATGGGGAGGGAGTAGGAAAACTCACCAATTGCTGTGTGCATGTATGTCTCCATCAACTAGATTGTGATGTGAGACTATAATGCACCAACAAAAGTACAAAAAAAATACTCAAAATAAAAAAAAAACATGACCTTTCTTTAGATTTTCATCCCTTGTGTCATATGCTATGATAGACATCTGAAGCCATGACCCATTCCTCAGAGGTGCTATTTTTATTTCTCTCTCTCAACTCCTTAACTTCCTTTAGGTTATAGTTTAATGTTCTCTCTCTTTCCTGGGATATAGAGTAGGTTTGGTTATCATAGGTCTATTTCCAGGACTTTTTCTACACTATTTTAAATTACTTCTTTCTTCTTAGGGACTATACCTTCAATCTCTTTCAGTCTTCAGGGATTCAAGCAATTTTATGCAAAACTAATGATCTATTATTATTATTATCATTAGGTGGTCAGATATTCATGGAGGATCAATTTCCTCTTAAATAGTCTTAAGACTATTTCTCTTTGTAATAGCTTTGCATGGTAGGTAGTACCATCCTTAATATTCACATAAGGAAATTAAGATGTAGAGAGCTAGATATGTTGCTTAAATCACATAACTAGAAAATGTTAGAGGCAGAAGTTAAACACTCATCTATTTGGGTTTAACGGATATGTCTATGTTCCCTCTACACTGATCTCTTAACGTCTGACATTCATTGAATAACTATGGGTCATAGCACAGTACCAAATCTATAGTTGAGAAAATCTAAACTGGATTTGGTATGAGTTGAAAGCCATCAGCTTCCTAAGACACTGTGGCAAGAGATAAGAGATCCTGTGGTCTTGTCTACACTCCATGGGGGATGATGCTGGGATTGATTGTGGGTGATTATCACAGGAACATGAGATGGTAGCTTCATCAATTATTCATAATGTCAATTATGACTCACAGAGTTACTTACTTGACAGGGCAGGGCAGGATGGTATGATATTTATGACCTGGGACCTGATTCAAGTCCTAAATCCACACTTAACTGTGACGTCTTAAGGAAATTCCTCAGCCTTAGTCTCTCGTATTTACTCTTTAAATGAGGATAATAGAATGTGAGACTTGCAGTTATTGTGAGACTTCAGGGCGACAACTTACTTTCAGCACATGATTTAATGCTTGGCACATTAAGTCTTTAGGAAATGTTACCTGTTATGAAGAAAAAATAACGAGAGTGGAAGGATAACTTGATGGAACACTTGCTATCTTTTATTTCACTTTCTCTAATCTTAGGGGAATTGTGTAAGAATACCTGGTTGCCATATTTTTCACAATGACATAGCATCATTATTTTCTCATTTTGTATCCCTGACAGATTTCTTTCCACTTAGGAGTAGATGTTCTAATTTGGCTAATTGATTCAGTCAAGAATGAGCCCCAAATGCTAAATACAAGAACCCAGTAAAAAGTCACCCACCCAATCACTTTAAGTAGATTTTTAGAAACCTCAGTAAAAAATCTCTTGCCTAACCACTTAAGTAGACCTTAAGTAGATGAAGTCTCAATCTGCTTAAAGTCAGGTTGAGTGAGATCATTTTCAGGGGCTGGGGTAGGGGGCAGGAGAGGAGAATGCTCTGCTGTCTGTGTTTTGGATAAAGATGATAATGCTTTCGAGGACACATTTTCTCTGTCTATGCTGCACTCCCGTGTGATAAGAGGAATATGATGGGTTTTGGGGGCTGGAACTGAGAAATGAAGCCACAAACCACTGTTTCTTGTCCGGGTTCCATTAGCACCACACAGTCAAGTGCTCTGGTATCGTGAGTGTACTTTCGGTAGCTTGTAATTGCCCTGTGCTTCAGTCAAGAGATGGGTAATTGCTCCTATGGGCCATGGATTTCCTGCTAGCAGCATCTGATTGAAACCAGCCATTTATTGTGGTTAAAAACCCCAGATTTGCTGCAGTGTTTACAGATAAACCTTCTGTGCGACAGTCATTTACTCTACCCAGCCATCCATATATTAAAAACATTACACGCTACCCCCTCTTTTTTTCTTGAAGACAGAACAACTGTTCTTTTTAGTTTGATTAAATTTCAGTTTGCAGCATTGATGCACCAACTCTTTTATTTTTCAGCTTATGTTTTAAATAAAATTGCATATCATTGGACTTTTATCTGTCCTATAGTGGGATAAGTACTGATAGCTGCACTACTATAGTTTTGGTTACCTATTTTTCCAAAGATATTTAGTCAGGTACAGATACTGGTCCATATGCTTGTCAGTATCCTCATAACTTTTTTTTTTTTAGGTACTGGGGATGAAACCCAGGGGCATTCTACCTCTGAGCTATATCCCCAGCCTATTTTTTTTTTATTCTTTATTTTGGAAACAGGGTCTCACTAATTTGCAGGAGGCCTCACTAAGGAGCTGAGGCCATCTAAGAATCACGATTCTCCTGTCTCAGTCTTCCAAATGCTGGGATTACAATCATGCGCCACCATGCCTGGCAAGCCCTCATGACTTTTAATGTGGCAAACAAAGGCTATTTATTCACCAGTGACGGTGACACTTTAGGTTTCCAGTAAACTGAAAGAGGACTATGTGTACCCTAATTTTAATAACACCTGCATCTTCATTGTACATAATAGATAATGCTACATAATATCATAAGGTAGATGACATTGTCTATCATCAACATTTCTGAGTTCTTATTCCTTGACCATTGCAGTTCTATTAAAATTAGGTTTCAGGGGCTGAGTGAGCAGTTGATTTCATACCTATCTTGATATGTTGGGTGGAGCTGATTCAGTTTCTCTGTTGATAGATAGTACCATTGATACCATGTTATACATACTCCCATTTCTTGTACCAAGAACAAAGGGATGGTTAGGGAATAACTGGTTAGAGATAAATAGTTAGTGATAGAATGTCAATGCCCTGGGCTTGCAAAATCAGAACCTGTCATTCCTCACCACTGCCCCCTTCTTAACTTCCCGCCACATACATCTCATGGCTGGTGGCTCATGAATAATTTATGCTTTTTCTATAGAAATGAACAGGAGCATCTCCTAATCTTGACATTTATGTACAAGGTGTCCAGGTTGATTGGTAGAAAAAATGGTTTATATGTTTTTTTTATAACTAAGCAATTATGAAGTATTTCTATTATCATAGTCAGATGTAGTTAAATAAAGATGTGTGTGTGTGTGTGTGTGTGTGTGTGTGTGTGTGTGTGTGTGTATTTTTGCCATACTGGGCATAAAATGCAGGGCTGTTTGTGTGCTAGGCAAGTGCTCTGCCTCTGCGCTATGCCCCTAGCCCTTTAGTATTTTTCTTAGTGTCCTCTTCATTGAAGATCTGTTCTTCCTTAGATAGGCAGAGCCGATCAGTTTATTTGTAATGCATTGTTAAATAATATATTCATTAGGATTTTCAAGGCTATGCTCAAGCCTGATTTCCTGAGACCTTAGGCAATACTAATTTTCTTTCCAAATTGTGACACTGAAATTAGTAGTTTGATCAGAAGCAACATGCAGTAGGTGAATAAAAGCAAAAAATAGCGGGCGTGGTGGTGCACGCTTGTAATCCCAGCATTCGGGAGGCTGAGACCTGGAGGATCGTGGTTCGCGGACAGCCTCAGCTACTTAGTGAGGTCTCTGCAACTCAGTGAGACCCGGTTTCAAAATAAAGAATAAAAAATAGGGCAGAGGGTGTAGCTCAAAGGTCAAATGCCTCTGGATTCCATTTCCAGAACCGCAAAAAAAAAAAAAAAGCAAAAAATACTTATCCATTGTACACAAATCTATGAGCTTGGTCGTCTGGTAGGCGGTAGGTGGGTGGTGTATTTCTGGGTGCTGAAGAGCATGGATATAGAATAAGAAGACAAAAAACTTGACCCCATGTGGTGATACAAATGTGTGAAGCATTTTAGCACATCCTAATTTAGCATAAAGTTTTATGGAGTAATAGTTCAGCGTACAAAAATAACTGTTCATAGAAAGCCAAGGGAAATGAATGAATTTTTTTTTTTTAGTACTAGGGATGGAACCCAGGGGTGTTCTACCTCTGAGCTACACTCGCAGCACTATTTTTTATTCTTTATTTTGAAACAGGGTCTCACTGATTTGCAAAGAGCCTCACTAGCTGAGGCTGTCCGCAAACCTTGATCCTCCTTGTCTCAGCCTTTCAAACGCTGAGATTACAAGCGTGTAACAATGCTTTCTTATAGGCCTAAGTATTCTGTTATATCTTTTTATTCATTTACCTTAGGGTCTAGATGCTATCTCTACACTAAAGGTGAAGAAGAGGCTCTCGGAGGTTAAAGATTTTCATCTAGGTCAGAGGGCATGTGAGAGAAACAGCTGGAATTCTAACTTAGGTAGGCATGACTTCCATGTGCTTTCCAGTATTTTACCCAGTCTTTGAATTTTTTTAATATGATGTCTCTGAGCCGGGGGTGGTGGTGCACGCTTGTAATCCCAGCATTCGGGAGGCTGAGACTGGAGGATCGTGGTTCGCGGACAGCCTCAGCTACTTAGTGAGGCCCTCTGCAACTCAGTGAGACCTGGTTTCAAAATAAAGAATAATAATAATAAAAAAATAGGGCAGGGGGTGTAGCTTGGAGGTCAAATGCCCCTGGGTTCTATCCCCAAACCCACACACACAAAAAAAATGATATCTCTGAACAGCAAATTTTCTTAGTGGAGTTAAGTATGATTTGATTGATCAGTACCTAGTTTTCACTTCACTTTTTAGGAACTTACTTAATTTTTTATTAATTTTGATAATATTTATTTTTGTTATTGTTCACGTGTCAGGCTGTGTTTATAAAGATGAATGGGACGTAGTTTCTATTCTTCAGAATCTTTTAGGGAGGAAACAAATATGTAAAAAATACTTTGGACAAAAGAATAGGTAATCAGTGTATGTATGTATGAGGAAAGCAGTTGTGTTTGGCAAAGGGATCTTACAAAGAAAAGAAGCCTTAACTGGTATCTTAAAAGATAGTGAATGGTCATAGCTGCACAATTCACAAATGCCAAACTATGGAACCAGCCAAGGTGTCCATCGGCAGATGAATGGATTAAAAAACCATGGGATAGACTTCCGGGAAGATGGCGACGGAGCAAAACGGGGCTTACGAGCCCCGATAACAACCAATCTCTATTACCACAGAATTGGCGCCTTTCATAGCCAGAGAACACCATCAGCAGAGAAACAAAAGATGTAATTTTAAGGGACAGAGAAAAGAGGGCTGGAAAAACGAGACACCAGAAGCCAGACCGCAGTGCTGCAGCTGGAGCCACAGCGTGAAGCGGCGGGCGCCATTTTACCTTGCAGCACCAGGCTCCAGAGAGGAAGGGAACTCATAACGGAGCCCAGAAACCAGAGAGGAGATACGCTGGCCTCACGCCCGAGAACGCGGCAGCAGCGCCTTACTGCTGGCGGCAGCGGCGAGTTCACCGGACGGCACCAGACCAACTCACTCAACAGCCCACCAAACTCCAGAGAGGAGCAGCGGACAGCGAGCCAAGATGAGCCGCTGCGGAATAGCCGGGCGGGATTCGGCAGATTTCTCGGCGCAGGGAACAGCTAAAGCTCCCAGGGGCTGGGCTCAGCGCACCCTGCAGGGACTCAGAGTGGAGTTAAAAAACAGAAAAGAAATACGCCAGCCTCACGGCTGAGGGCATGGCAGTGGCGCCATATTGCTACCGGCGGCAGCAGCAGTGAATTCACTGAGTCCACGACAGCTCCATCTGCGCACTCAACAGTGAGTCAAATTGCGGCCCCTAGAGGAGAAATCCCAGTACTGTACTCCCAGGGACTTGACCCAATGGGGGAGTGGTGGTGGCAGAGATATTACACCATAGGAGAACGCCCAACCAGGTACCCCCCATGGTCTAAAGCAGCCTCGATTGACTCCCTGGATCTGAGACTCTGCGATACAACCCGGTAAAGGAGTAGTGGGGACTGAGATACCACAGACTCGAGATCCACAGCACCTTAAGTGAAGTTGTAGTGACATAGGGAAAACACATAGAAGGCACAAACTTCCGAAATCATGGGAAAGAGGAATAACAATGGAGCAATGAATGCCCACAACCCCACAACATCAGAACCCAATAAAACAGAAATTCAGAGATTTATGGAAGATCAAATCAGGAAATAACTGTAGAAATAATAGAGGTGTTTTGAAAAGAATTCAGAGAGAGCCAAAGAGAGATAAAGGATGCAATTAATGAAGTAAAGGCCTCAATTCAAAGCACAAACAACCGATTAGACCACATGGAGAACAGAATCTCACTCAGAATAACGCATAGTTTCTAATTTAGAAAAAAAAAATCCGACAGCAGGAATCTGACATTGAAGAAATATGGGCCCATTTTAAGAGAGCTAACCTAAGAATAATTGGAATAGAGGAGAGAAAAGAAGGTGAAACCAAAGGGATTAACAATCTTTTCAAGGAAATAATAGCAGAAAATTTTCCAAATATAGAGCAAGAGGTTGATACACAGGTCCAGGAAACTTATAGAACCCCCGTTAGAGAGGATCAGAGAAGAGGATCACCACGCCACATAATTGTCAAAATGACCAATGTGGAAGCCAAGCAGAGAATCTTAAAGGCAACAAAAACAAAGGGCCAAGTGACATTCAGAGGCAAGCCAATTAGAATCACTCCAGACTTCCCAAACCAAGTCATGAGAGCCAGAAGGGCTTGGAGTAACATATTCCAAACTCTGAAAGAAAACAACTTCCAGCCAAAAATTTCCTACCCAGCAAAACTTTCTATCAAATTAGATGTGGAAATAAGAAGCTTCCACGACAAACAGAAACTGAAGGAATTTATGTCTTCAAAACCAGTGCTAGAGAAAATACTCAAAGAGATTAACTACAAAGAAGAAATAGGTAACACAAACCAGAACCAGAGAAATAAGATTTTCCATCCAACAGACAACTAAGATTGGTTATCTGTGGAGATTCATTATTTATGTTAGTCTTTAACCTATCTCTAAATGGTATTGTTTGCTTTTATTGTTGCTATTTTTAGGATTTCTAGTTGGAATATTAATATACCTTCAGATATAGCATTTGGAAATATTTTATCCCATTCTATTAGTAACTTTTAACTCTGTTTACATTGTCTTTGGATATACATTATTTTTTTTATTTTTTAGGGAGTTTGTATACTCTTCTGTTGCCTGTGCCATTGAAATCATATCCAAGAAATCACTGCCAATTTCAGTGTTGTGAGGTTTTATGACCCAGATTTTCTCCTAAAAGTTTATAGTCTTAAGATTTATATTTAGGTCTTTTATCATTTTGAGTTAATATTTGTATATGGGATTAGGTAAGGGTCCAACTTTATTCTTTTCCATGTAATTATTATGTTTCAACAATATTTAGTTAAAATATTATTATTTCCTCCACCAAATGTTTGTGGAAACCTTGTCAAAAATAACTTGACAATATATGGAAGAATTTATCTCTAAGCTTTTATTTAACTACAATAGTTTATATATCTGCCTTTAGAACAGTACTACACTGTTTCAATTATTGTAGGTTTATATGGTTTGAAATCAGAAAATATACATCTTCTAGCTTTGTTCTTCTTTGAGATTGTTTTGGGTATCTAGAGTCCATATTACATATCAGGATAGATTTTTTCTGAAAAATAAATAAATAAATGTGTGATAGCTTCACCTAAAAAAATATATATTCTCTGGTAAGAAAGAAAACAAAAAGAAATATTGAACTGTTATCTTTTAGTCATCAAAAGCTTGGTATCAGACAAATGAAACTGTTTTGTGAGATTATCATCATTAATATTGGATAAATTGCTATAATACTAGATGTCAACCACTAAGCCAAGCATGGGAAAGAGGGATGGGGAGGGAACGGGGTGGGGATCGGGTAGGGGCTAACTGGGCGATGTGTGCATGTATGTCTACAAAAGTATTTTCTTTGTACCATTATGATGTATGAATACATTGCACCAATAAAAAAATAGTTAAAAAAAACAACATGGGATATGTACACAAAGAAATTTTACTCAGCCATAAAGAAGAACAAATTTGTGTCATTTGCAGGGAAATGAAAGGAACCTGAGAACATTATGCTAAGTGAGATTAGTCAGTCACAAAAAGCAAGAAATCGGATGCTCTCCCTAATATGTGGAAGTTAGAAAGAAATGGATCATAGGAGGAAATCTAGACGAAAAAGGAGATACTATAGATGATCGGGTAAGGCGACCTAACTGAGGGGGAAGGGAGGGGGAAGAGGGAAATTTCTTTTTTTTATTTTTTATTTTTATTGGTGCACTGTATTCATACATCATAGTGTGATACAAACTTTTGTAGACATACATGCACACATCGCCCAGTCAGCCCCCACCCGAGCCCCACCCCATTCTCTCCCCATCCCTCCCTCCCATGCTTGATTAGTGGTTGACATCTAGTATTATAGCAATTTATCCAAAATTAAAAATGATAATCTCACATAACAGTTTCATTTGTCTGATACCAAGCTTTTGATGACTTAAAGATAACATTTCAATATTTCTTTTTACTTTCTTTCTTACCAGAGAATATTTTTTTTCTATTTTTTTTAGGTGAAACTATCATATATTTATATATTTATTTTTCAGAAAAAAAATCTATCCTAATATGGAATATGGACTCTAGATACCCAAAACAATCTTGAAATAGAACAAAGCTAGAAGATATATATTTTCTGATTTCAAACCATATAAAGCTACAATAATTGAAACAGTGTAGTACTATTCTAAAGGCAGATATATAAACCATTGGAGTTAAATAAAAGCCTAGAGCTAAATTCTTCCCTATATTGTCAAGTTATTATTATTTTTTTTGTGGGTCTGGGGGTGGAACCCAGGGGCATTTGACCTCCAAGATACACCCCCTGCCCTATTTTTTATTCTTTATCTTGAAACCGGGTCTCACTGAGTTGCAGACAGCCTCACTAAGTAGCTGAGTCTGTCCCCGAACTGCGATCCTCTGGTCTCAGCCTCCCGAATGCTGGGATTACAAGCATTTTCAAGTTATTTTTGACAAGGTTTCCATGAACATTTGGTGGTAGAAATAATAATATTTTAACTAAATATTGTTGAAACATAATAATTACATGGAAAAGAATAAAGTTGGACCCTTACCTAATCCCATATACAAATATTAACTCAAAATAGATAAAAGACCTAAATATAAATCTTAAGACTATAAACTTTTAGAAGAAAATCTGGGTCATAAAACCTCACAACATTGAAATTGGCAGTGATTTCTTGGATATGATTTCAATGGCACAGGCAACAGAAGAGTATACAAACTCCCTAAAAAAAAATACTGTATATCCAAAGACAATGTAAACAGAGTTAAAAGTTACTAATAGAATGGGATAAAATATTTCCAAATGCTATATCTGAAGGTATATTAATATTCCAACTAGACATCCTAAAAATTAACAACAATAAAGGCAAACAATACCATTTAGAGATAGGTTAAAGACTAACATAAATAACGAATCTCCACAGATAACCAATTTTAGTTGTCTGTTGGATGGAAACTCTTGTTTCTCTGGTTCTGGTGTGTGTTACCTATTTCTTCTTTGTAGTTAATCTCTTTGAGTATTTTCTCTAGTGCTGGTTTTGAAGACATAAATTCCTTCAGTTTCTGTTTGTCGTGGAAGCTTCTTATTTCCACATCTAATTTGATAGAAAGTTTTGCTGGGTAGGAAATTTTTGGCTGGAAGTTGTTTTCTTTCAGAGTTTGGAATATGTTACTCCAAGCCCTTCTGGCTCTCATGACTTGGTTTGGGAAGTCTGGAGTGATTCTAATTGGCTTGCCTCTGAATGTCACTTGGCCCTTTGTTTTTGTTGCCTTTAAGATTCTCTGCTTGGCTTCCACATTGCTCATTTTGACAATTATGTGGCATGGGGATCCTCTTCTCCGATCCTGTCTAAAGGGAGTTCTATAAGTTTCCTGGACCTGTGTATCAACCTCTTGCTCTATGTTTGGAAAATTTTCTGCTATTACTTCTTTGAAGAGATTGTTGATCCCTTTGGTTTCACTTTCTTTTCCCTCCTCTATTCCAATTATTCTTAGGTTAGCTCTCTTAAAATGGGCCCATATTTCTTCAATATCAGATTCCTGCTGTCGGATATTTTTTCCTAGATTAGAAACTATGCGTTCATTTTTGGAATGATCATCTTCTAAGAGTGAGATTCTGTTCTCCATGTGGTCTAATCGGTTGTTTGTACTTTGAATTGAGGCCTTTACTTCATTAATTGCATCCTTTACCTCTTTTTGGCTCTCTCTGAGTTCTTTTCGAAGTACCTCTATTATTTCTACAGTTATTTTCCTGATTTGATCTTCTAGAAATCTCTGATTTTCTGTTTTATCGGGTTCTGATATTGTGGGGTTGTGGGCATTGATTGCTCCAGTATTATTCCTCTTTCCCATGATTTCGGAAGTTTGTGCCTTCTCTGGGTTCTTCCTTTGGGTCACTATGACTTCACTTAAGGTGTTCTGGATCTCGAGTTAGTAGTATCTCAGACCCCACTACTCCTTTACTGTGTTGTATCACAGAGTCTCCGACCCAGGGAGTCGATAGAGGCTGCTTTAGACTGTGGGGGGTGCCAGGTTGCACGTTCTCCTATGGTGTGATATCTCTGCCACCGCCACTCCCCCACTGGGTTAAGTCCCAGGGAGTATAGTACTGGGATTTCTCCTCTGTGGCCCACAATTTGACTCACTGTTCTTGAGTACGCAGATGTAGCTGTACTGGATTCGGTGAATTCTCTGCTTCTGCTGCCGGTGGCAATATGGCGCCACTGCTATGCCCTCGGCCGTGAGGCTGGTGTATTTCTTCTTGGTTTTGATTTCCACTCTGAATCCGTGCGGCGTGTGCTGAGCTCAGCCACTGAGAGCTTAGATTTTACCTGCGGCAAGAAATCCCGCCTGGCTGTTCCACAGCTGCTCACCTCGGCTTGCTGTAGCCGTCCGGGGAAGTTGCCGCTGCCGCCGGCAGTATGGCACTGCTGCCGCATCCTCAGGCGTGAGGCCGGTGTATCTTCTCTGTGGCTCTGAGGTCTGTTCTCAGTCTGCTTTCTCTCTGGAGCCTGGTGATTTTTTTGTTTCTCTGGTGATGGTGTTTTCTGGCTATGAAAGGCTCTGATTTTGTGGTAAAAAAAAGCCCCGCTTTTTTCGGTCGCCATCTTCCCGGAAATTCCGGGAAATTTCTTAATGAACATGATGGACATTCACAAACATCAAAGTCAATCACTAAGCCAAACATGAGAAAGAGGGAGGAGGAGGGAGTGGGACGGGAGTTGGGGAAGGGCTCAATGAGTCATGTGTGCATGTATACATCTACCATCTTGTGCCCATTAAGGTGTATGTCTACAATGCACCAATACAAAATTTAAAAAAGGTATTGATGATGATAATGGTAGTGATACTATATAATAGCCTCTTAATACTTAGAACCATTCCAAAAGCCACCAGATTAATATCTTATCTACTTTAGAACTCTGAACATCTCTATTTTTTTTTTTTTTTTTTTTTTTTTTGGTGGTACTGGGGGTGGAACCCAGAGGCCTTCTACCTCCGGGCTATACTCCCAGACCTATTTTTAAAAATATTTTATTTGGAAACAGGGTCTCACTAAGTTGCTGAGCGCCTCATTTAGTAGCTGAGGCTGGCTTCGAAACTGTGCGATCCTCCTGTCTTAACCTCCCAAGCACGGGGATTACAAGTGTGCACCACCACGCCTGGCTTGGACATCTCTAATTGTCACTCTTTTTCATATCTCAGTGGTGGAGAAAGAGGCACAGAGACGTTGAATAAGTACTGGGTGGTGGAACCAAAGCTTCAAAGCCAGATGCATTTTATGGCTCTCTTTAACTGATGTAGTAGAGAGTAGAGGTTTGCTTAGAAGATGATGGAGTGGGGGGGTGAAGTGAGTGTTGAAGACTCCAGGAGAGTTTGTTTGGGCAAGTGACCAGCGAGGGTAAAAGAAGAAAGCAAGAAGTAATGAATAGTAGCATCCAACGGAACTCTGTCCTATAGCTGAGGGTTGATGAGGAGGCCTGCATCTGTGTCCAGATCAGGAAGAGCCCAGGCGGACATGAATAGGAGTTTAGATTTTATGTCCTTGGAAGATTTTAAGTGGGCACTGAAATGGCCCCATTAATTTCCATCAGTGAGGTATGCATTGGTAATTAGAAAACAGTTCAAATTTCAGGGATGTGAGCTGTAGGCCTCAAAAATGTTAATAAGCAGCAATTGGAGAGATTTAATTTTTTAATAATCTTGCCTCCTCTCTAGTCAAAGCGTTTCTCACAAAGAAGTTGGGTCAGTTTCTGAAAACAATATCTGCAAATGTCATGCTCATTTTTCTGGGTTGCAGACAGAATGAGGTACCTTCTATCATTATTTTTTTTTGTTTTGTTACTGAGGATTGAACCTAGGAACATTCTACATCTGAGCTACACCCCCAGCCTTATTTTTTTAATCTTTATTTTGAAACAGGGTCTCACTAAGTTGCAAAGGGCCTCACTAAGTAGCTGAGGCTGATCGTGAATCTGAGATCCTCCTGTCTCAGCCTCCCAAAAGCTGGGATTACAAGTGTGCACCATCATGCACGGCTTCTTGATCATTCTTTTTTTTAAATTTTTTATTGGTGCATTGTAGTCATACATCTTAATGGGGTACAAGATGGTAGAGGCATACACGCACACATTACTCATTTAGCCCTTCCTCAATTCCCACCCAATGCTGTCCTCCTCCCTCCTTCTCATGTTTGGCTTAGTGATTGACTTTGATGTGTTTTCAAATGTATGTTATGTACAATAGGGATTTTTCCTCTTTCCCCTTTCCATTTCCCTCAGTTATGTTGCCTTAGTTGCTGATTTATAGTTTCTCCTTCTTCTAAAGTTTCTCCTATGACCCTTTTTCTCCCTAGCTTCCACATAATATTAGGGAGAGCATCCGATTTCTTACGTTTTGCGACTGACTAATCTCACTTAGCATGATGTTTTCCAGTTCCATTCATTTCCCTGCAAATGACGTAATTTTGCTCTTCTTTATGGCTGAGTAAAATTCCATTGTGCACATATCACTCTTGATGTCAGGTACCTGAGTTAGAGGTTTATTCTGGACCTGGGCTTCAGATTAAATCACTTTCTCCCAAAGGAGGGTTTCATGGAGGATTTTTAATCACACATTTAGTTTAGTTTTTTTTTTTTTTAATGTTCCCAGAACCTTGGTCTCATGTCTCACAGAGGAACTCCAAGCCCAAACCCCAAGACTCCAAATTCGGGAAATGGGTTGAGGGATTGCTGAGGATAAAAGGGCCTCTGGGTTGCTGGTTTTGATTGCTTGCTGTCTTTCCAGGCATGGCAGCCATCAGAGGGAATTCCCTACCTGAAGATTTAAAGCCAACAACAGTCTTAATCTCTCCTGTTATTTTCTGCCTTAGATTGTCTCAAGCATTACTTGACACTGGCAGCTATTTTCTCTGCCTTGCTTTGCTGTTCTATGATGACCTTTTCTTTGTTTATTGTTTTGTTTGAACTTTCTGGGAGTTTATATAATTGATGGGCTTGTGTACTAGTCTGTCTGGGAATCCACTGGTGAAATACTATAGAGTCTGCATGTGTAGTTTATTTTTTTTTCCTTCCAGCTTTACCCTTGATGTCAGAGAGTCAACATTTTAACTGGTGAGTGGATATGGTAATAAGACTTCCTTATCTTGTAAGTAAAAGGTTTAGGTCAATCAGAATCACCCAGGGTCAACCTGTGTTTGAAATTTTAACATTTTGTTGACAATCTCTTGAGCTCTAACACAATATATGAGTTGTAGTTTTTATATATTTTTGAGTGGAGATCCAACTCTACCTACCTCAGCTTGAACAGGGTGGTGAAATGGGCAAATCATAAAATAGTTCATTGCTTGGGAAAAATAACCAGTAAATGGTTGTTAGAAAGGGGTTGCTAGCTAATCATTTTATGTTTTTATCTGATTTAAAAAGCCATAGGAGCTAGAAAAAGACACAGGAAATTACAAAAATCACATTACAAAAGAGAATGTATAGGATTCCATTTTTGAACTAAATCATATATATGATATCAGATGAAAACAACAAAGAAGAAAGAACATTAGAGAGTTAGAAGTGATAACCTTTGGGTTACAAGGACTTTCTATGTCACCTCTCCCTGTATTAGTCATTGTGTAATTTTTTTATACTTAAAAAAGTATTAAAAGCCTAAGTCTTTTTTTCTACTGGTATAAGTTAAAAGCCTATAAAGTGTAAGAGGGTAGAATAATCAGCAAATACATTACATGTATGTATTAATTGTTCAGTTAATATGATTAAGCTTTAAATATCTTGGCTGTCATCTCAAACTGTACTTGGATTTCATGGGAATGATTGAATTTCCTATGTTTTGGCACTAAGACATCAGGCTTGGTAAGTCAACTTTTATATTTCTAGAAACTGTGGTCACAGCAAGCATTAGAAACACTTTCAAGGAACTATTAGGGAAGGGGAAGGAGACAAGGGAAGGGGGGATAAAGGAGAGTCAGGAAGGTGAACATGATCAAAGCATATATGCATGTATAGAAATAACACACTGAAACCCATTA
The DNA here is from genome assembly GCF_963383645.1 of Muscardinus avellanarius. NCBI lineage: Eukaryota > Metazoa > Chordata > Mammalia > Rodentia > Gliridae > Muscardinus > Muscardinus avellanarius. The sequence continues at coordinate 15,656,516 of NC_137793.1, forward strand.
ATCAGTACAATTAATATCCACCAATAATTATGATAAAACAATTTCTCTAGCTTTGGGAATTGATATGATTGACATATTTACAGATAATGCTTGCTTACCTTGAATATTAGCTACATATATATGCATATATAAATTTATATATGTATACATATATGCATCTATATACATATATAAGCTATATATATGTACATGTATATATAGCCATATGTATATGCACTTTCCCTGCTAGTTAGTCAGCTTATCCAACATCTTTTGGACGCAAACAGTAGGCCAAGCATCATGATGAGTTTTCAGGATTAAAAAAATAAAAGAAGACCCGGGTGTGGTGGCGCATCCTTGTAATCCCCGCGCTTGGGAGGCAGAGACAGGAGGATTGTGCAGGTTCGAAGCCAGCGGTGCTGTGCTGGTTTAAGAGACCCTGTTTCCAAATAAAAATATAAAATAGGTCTGGGAGTGTAGTCTGGAGGTAGAAGGGTTGCCAGGAAACCCAGTCCCACCACCACCAAAAAAAAAAAAAAAAAAAAAAAAAAAAAGATAGATTGTTCTTGTTTTCAGGGAGATTAGGAGATTAGAGTTGCTTTGAAAAGGAATTCAGTGTAAATATCTGATTTCACTGCTGAACTGTGTCTTCAATTATAGAAGTAGACAGATTCTACTATCAATTGTTTTAACATTCATCCTGAGTAGTGTTCTAAAATAAGAAATGATTTCAGGTGATGCTGTGATTGGATATTTCATCAAGGAAGCGTAGTTCATCATTAAATAGCTAGTTTGGTGCTGACTCAACAACAATTCTTCATGATTATCCACAGTTAAGATTTTCCTTGAGTTGAATAGAGTGGATTTGAAAACCTGAGAGTAAAAGCTGAAGGGTTGGGTTTGGTTGAAAGGACAGGGAGAACATTTAGAGTTTTATCACAGTCCTGTAAAGTTGATTATTCCATCTTCCTAAAAGAAGAGATTGGAAGGAAAGAAAACCAACTACTAAGCAGTGACATGGGCAAGAGAAATGTCAGACTCAGAGGGTGTTCATCAAGGTTGGTCAGGCAGTCAAACTTCCTAGATTGGTCCTAAGTCATTTTTGAAAGGTTAGATCATTGTGATGGGGCAACCAGTTGGGGGTGCAGATGCAGGTCATCACTGATGCTCAGGGCTGCTCCTTATTTCTGTCACTAAATACATCTTTTGGGAGTAGGGGTTCTGATACTCAAGATATCAAGACCCTAAACTTAAAATAGAAAAAGAACTAATGCATTGAGAGAAATCTATGCCCAAAAGTCTAGCAAAGGTAGAGATAAATACTTTCACCTTAATAAAATTATATTGAGAGTATTCAAATTTTTGAATAAGCAACATTTTCATGATATATTTACTTATAAATGAATATTATCTAGCTACATATTTCTATCATCTATTTATCTATCTGCCTATCTGGATTTCATCCACATACGTGCATTTGATTTAGTTTTGTACTTGAAATATTTATCTTCTGTGTTCAAAAGTTAGGACATGATCTTAAGTTAGTATTTTAATTCAGAGAATACAACTAATCCATATTTTAATTTTAATTTATTTTTAATTCTTTTTGGTGGTAATGGGGTTTCCGGAAACCCTTCTACTTCCGGGATACACTCCTAGATCTATTTTTATACTTTTTTATTTGGAAACAGGGTCTCTTAAGCCAGCGTGGTTGGCTTTGAACCTGCACGATCCTCCTGCCTCCACCTCCCAAGCAGGGGAATTACAAGCATGCACCACCATGCCCGGCTATTTATAATTTTTTTAAATTAATGCATTGTAGTCATACATCTTAATGGGTTAAAAGACTTAAGTAGATATACATGCACACATCACCCAATTAGCCCTTACCCAATCCCTGCCCCATTCCCTCCCTATCTCTCCTTCCCATGCTTGGCTTAGTGATTGACTTTGATATGTTTAAGTGTATCATGTGCTTTAGAGAGTTTCCCTCTTCTCCCCTTCCATCCCCTCAGTTAGGTCGCCTTATTTGCTCCTCTATAGGATCTCCTTCTTCATCTAGAGTTCCTCCTGTTACCCATTTCTCTTTAGCTTTTGCATATTAGGGAAAGCATCAGATTTCTTCTTTTTTTGTGACTGACTAATCTCACTTAGCATAATGTCCTTCAGTTCCATCCATTTCCCTATAAATGATGTAATTGCATTTTTCTATTGAATAACTTAGAAGGATCAGATTTTTCTGATCCAGAAGAATCTTTCTGGATTAGATTTTTCTCTTTTTGATTTTGGTACTGGGGATAGAACCCAACCTACACCTCCATCCCCTTTATATTTTGAAACAAGGTCTTTCTTTATTTCTGAGGTTCTTACTAAGTTGCCAAGGCTGGCCTTGAACCTATAATCTTTTTGTCTCAGACTCCCAAGTGCTGGGTTTACAGGCATGAACTACCCCACACCTGGTTAAGACTTTTACCTTAGAAAACTAGGAATGAATCCACCATATGATCTGGCTATACCAATCCTGGGTATTTGTCTAAAGGGGTTGAAATCAGAGAACTACAGTAACATATGCTTACCCATGTTAATAGCAGCACAATTCATAATAGCCAAAATAGGGAACCAACCCAGGTCTCCATCAACAGATGACTGGATTGCAAAATTATGGGAAATAAACACAATGGAATTACAATCATCTACAAAGAAGAAAAAAATCATGTCATTCGCAAGAAAATGAAAAGACCTGGAGAACATTATGTTAAATGAGATCAGCCAAGCACAGAAAAAGAATGGACATATGTTTTCTCTAATATGCCCAAGCTAAGGAGTATTAGGAATACCAGAGGGACTCCAGATAATGGAGGGGAAACCTCAGCAAAGCTGAAATGGAAGGATAGGAGAGGAAGAAGGCTGGGGTTGATTAATGGAGGAGCTACATTCGAAGATGTGTCTAAGTATGAATGTAGCATGGTTAACCTGGACACTCATTGGTAGGAGGAGTGGAAGGGGAATTTGGGGGGGAGGGCACCAGGCACAGTCTAAATGTATGCCATTTCTAATATGTTCCACATAAAAGAAGACTTTTACCTTTAAGAAATAAATATTTTCTAGATTTTAAGGACTTTTTCAGGGTCAGAATTTCATCATTATTCTTTGTGGCTTATTTAAAGTTTATGGTTTATTTATGGAAAGTTTTGAAGAGAGGATATCTTCTACCTACCACTTCTCTCTCATTCTTTCTTACTTTAACTGAATCCCAAGATCCAGGAGAGTATCTGCTTTGAATTCACATTTTATGCCTTCTAAAAATCTAAACTAAAGTAAAAGAGAAGACACAACCACCTTGTGTCATGTCTTAATTTTCTGAGCCTAATTTAATGTTTCATGGAGTGAAATCTGAGAGGAGTCTTCCTTTCAGGGCATAGGGAACTTATCTGGCACATAGAGGTAGTAGGATGAGTTTGTTGAACTAAATTAAAATGCTGAGCACAGTGCTTGGCAAAAATTAACATGTTCCACAATGTCATGCACTTTTCCAATTTTTATGTTGGAAAAGCAAAGATAAGTAAGAGAAAGTGCCTGACTTAAGGAAGTTTGAAGTCTAATGGGAAAAAAAAACAGATAAATAAATTGAGCCAATAAGGATTCTTATTTAAGGTGCTTTGGGACTGGGGAGGCAGTGACTAAGGACCAATGTGTTTTTTCCCAGCCAGAACTATTCAAGTCAGACTATTTATATCTACACAGAACATAATTGAATGAAAAACCAAAGCCTCAGCATTAGGGAAAACCTATGAAACATGTTGTAATGGTTAAAGTGAATGGGATACACAGTAAGCAGAAGATAGCGTGGATCTGAGTGGGTGTGCTAGCGCTGCTGTAACGAGGTATTGTACACCGGGTGGTCTAGACAGCTTATGTATATTAGCTATTTTTTGGAGTCCAGAGTCTGATCTAAGGTGTCCTGTCCACAGGCTTAGTTGTCTTCAGAGAGCTGTGAGGGAGTAAGCTCCGTGCTTGTCTCTGAGCTTCTGGAGTTTTACTGTCATCTTCAATTCCCCTGGGCTTCTGCTGCATCATTATTATCTCCATCTTTATCTTCACTTGGCGTTATCCTGTGTGTATCTGTGCGCCAAATACCCCTTCATATGAGGGTGCTGGTCATTATTGACCAGGGGCCCATCCTATTACACTGTAACCTCATCTTAACTAATTACATCTGCAAAAGGTCTGTGGCCAAATAAGGTCAGGCTCTAAGGTACTAAAGGCTATTTTTTGGTATATGAATTTGGGAGGACAAATTTCAACCCATAGCCAGGTCATTGCTAGCATGAAATATATTTCTGTATATTTTCAAGATACAAAGAGGAGAGAATGACATTTCTCTCAAAAGCAAAAAGCATTAGGAAGATACACATTTTCTGCAGCTGAAAATAATAGAAGAGTAAGTATTGAGAGTGAAGGGATGATATTTATTGGATATTTTGTATAGTAGAGATATTATTAAGTTCTTTGTCCAAGTTTTTTTTCTTAATTTAATTGTAACTAAAACATGTTAATAGTGTCACTTCTATTTTGTAGATGCAAAAACTAAGGCCCATAAACACGAGTGACTCCCCAGATTTTTAAGCCACAGGGGGGCAGAGCTAGGATTTGAAAGGTAATTTGGTGGGTGCCAGAGAACACATTTCTTTCCTTCTAGCAAGATGTTACCTCAATAAAATAAGTGAAGATGAATAAAGGTTATGGAAGCCCAAAATCCTAGAATATATATTTTTATCAGGAGTGGTGATCATCAACTGGAGTGAGGGGCTTTATGAAAAAATTTGAACTTTATAGTGGAAACAGTTAACTGAATATTCTCTCATTCTTATAAAGATCATATTATAATGTGATACTAGAAAACTCATCAACTTAAACTTCCATTTGAGAAATCTGCAAAATGTCTCCATTTTCCTACCCCACTCATCAGCTTGTTCTCAGCAATAAGAAAAATGCATTCGCAATTGAATCCTAAGAAGAGGCTCTTGGTGGTGGTGGTTCACATGGAAACTTTGGGTCCTTCAAATTTGACTCTCTTCTTGGCATTCGACGTATTACATCCCTCCCTCCTCCACCACTTCCCTTTCTTCTCTTTCTCTATTCTTGTCCTACCACATTCATGTCATGAAAATGGCTACTGAAATAAATTAGTTTAATTTGCGAAATCACATTATGGTTTTCTCCGCTCATGCCAGTTTGCCCAGATTAGCCCAGGCAGATGGCTGCGGAGTTTCATCGCTGGTGAGAAAAGGGGCCCTTTCCAGAGATGAAGCACAAGTGTGGGAGAAGTGGCGTGGCTGCCAACAAGCTGTGTGCTTGAGTTTTTGGGCGAGTGAAAGCAGAGCTTCACATCAGGTCGACGCTGCCTTCTGAAGAGAGGAGGGCTCTCTCTGAGAGCTAGAAGCAGCTGGTTATGGAGAAAAGATGGCTTGCAAAGAATGAGAGGCATTATGAGTCTTAAATTATTTAAGTTCCTCCTGTGGCAGCGAACTGTAATTGCTTCCTATTTCTGTAAATATTAGCAGCTGCGAGCCTTTCAAGTCAGGAGCTAAAACAGCACTCAGCACATCATCCTTAAACTTGGGAATATTGTTAAATATCTGACCTTGGCCTGTCAGAGAGTACTCGTTACCCACACTAGCCCTTCTGCTGGGGAGCTGTTGACATACTGAACCGGCACATTATTTTCAGCCTGTAATAGCCTCAGTAGGTGGAGAACGGGCAAGGGGAATTGCAAGTCACCAAGTAGCAATGACTTGATCCATTTCCCCCGAGGAGGTTGCGTCTGTGCCTGCTGCCACTCACACCTGTGACTCCACCTACAGCCGTCATGATGGAGCCTTTGTCAAAGTGATAAAAAAAAAACTCTCAAAATCTACCTACTCATCCCAAACTACTTCATATACTGGCTTTTGCTTCTATAGTCTCTGTTTATCTGTCTGCTTTACGTTCAGGATGGCAGGCATACTGGATTTCTTCTCAGTCTTGTGACCTCATTCTATTCTCACCTTTCTCCTGTAGACTCTGAGCCTTCCATCTGCAACACACCCTGCTCATTCTGCTGCAGCTCCATGCCAGCTCCTCTGTACTCTGCCCATGACGCCTGCAATCAGAGGCCATGCCTGCGCATCCATATCTGGGCTAGTTATACCTTCTTTATTTTCCCCATAAGAACACACGTCATACTGGATTGTGCTCATCTCTCTTACAGGTCTTCATTTACCATTGTATTCTGAGCTCCCTGAACATAAGAAAAGTGTCAGTCCTGCTTATTTTAGTAGCAGGTTCTGTGTGGAGTCCGGTATATAGAAAGCGCTGCACAAATGTTTGCAGAACTGAATTTATGTTCCTCTGTCTAGCATTGCTGGGGCACAATACCAGTGAGTTCTTCTCAGGCTCAAGGAGTAGAGATGTCAAGATGTATATGTAGTAGAGTCTTGTGACTCCAAACAGCCATTTACTCTTCATCTGTGTCAGTACATTTGTTTGGGATAGAATGTGCTGAGCCTTAGTAGGCGAATCATGTCTAGCCTAAGCCATTTATTACCACGTCATTCCTTTTCCTGGCCTTTGATTGGTTCATGGCTGGGCACATAACCCAATTCTGGCCAATGAGATATCAGGGAGGTCTGTTGAAGGCTGTGGGAGAGAGTTTGCTTTTTTTTTTTAATCATTAGAGACAATGGCACAAGAAGGAAGCCATTTATACCCTTTCTATTGGAGTGCTTTTGCAAGAGAAAAAGGGGCGCTTTAGTCATTGGCAAGTCTGAGAAAACAACCCCAATGAAGAAGGCAGTATGAAAGCATGGCCAAGTTGGAAGATGAAGAGCTTTGGGGGCCTTCATTATGTTGTTGAATCACCAGAAACAATCCTGGAATAGTTGGCCTCTGCATTGTTGTTAAGTTAGAAAAAAAAATCTTCTGAGTCTAGCTACTTTTTTATTTTTGGTAGCTTTCTGCTAATTACAGTTAGAATTATTCAAATTGATAGATATACCTAGAAAAGAAAAGTGTGTGCATGGATTTTGAGGCTCTTATTTAAAAAAAGTTAAGTGGCTATTTCACATAAAGAGAAAAGAAAGCATAGAAAAAGTATTGGGCTTGGGGTCAAAACACTTTAGTTTTATCCACAATTCCCCTGAACCTTTCCTGTGTGATCTTGGAAAAAGTCCTCATCTCTCTTAGTTTCTACTCAGGCAATTGAACAGCAACAGAAAATATATTTGACTGCCAACAGTGTGTTGTATACTATGTTGAATGTTTGTTGAAAAAAAATGGAGTTGAACAAGATGATGGTCTCCAACTACCTTTATTTGTAAAACTGATTCATCTTTTATTTTCATGTCTTTGAAAAGAGTTTTAGGAACTGCGAGTCCGTAAAAATCCGGTACAACTTCCCCACAAAAATCTGCCTTGATTCCAAGCATGTTTACCATTGGCCTTTCTCCTCATCCAAATTTCTTGCAGATCCTTGTCTGATAGAATTAAAAAAAAGAAAACAAAACCCACAAGCATCTGTCTCTGGCAAGTGTTCTCATGAGTCACTTCTCCTCTGCAATGCAAAGCCTCTTGAAACCAAGTGATTAAAAGGAGAACAGAAAGAGGAGGCAGTCTGTTAAACTTATTTTAGGTCTAGCCTCCTCATTTCCATTCTGCATTTACTTATTTATTCAGTCAGCAGGTCTGCCAGTTGCAGTGTAAATTTAGGTGACCCTGTTCCACTGGCCTTCCAAGATTCCTTGCTGGAGATAAAGGCTATTGAGCTGTCATCTGCAGTTTTAGTTATCTGGTTCCACATGGTGCCATTTTGATTGGGGTAGTGCTCGTGATTCAAACTACCACAGTCCTACAAGTTTTTTTTTTTTTTTTTTTTGTGGGTCTGGGGAATATGTAGTAATCCTTGTTCTTGGTGGTGACAGTTGAGGTGTTGGACAGGCTGTTAGATGGGGGATCAGTTGTGTTTATGAAGGCCCTGTGAGGTCTAGAACAGAGAAAGTCATCACTCCCAATGGAATATAGGATGGTGAAGAGCTGGTCTTTGGTGACTGGATGTTTTAGAATATAGGGCATGCTGCTGAGTTGTAAGCAGTCTGGGGCCTACAGAATGAGTTCAGAGTCTGCAGATTTGGCATGCTCTCTGTGTTGCTCTTCTCTTTTTAGGGTGTGACTTCTTGTTTTTGGTTGATGATGGATATTTTAGCTCCCACTGCCATGTCTGAATTCCAGCAAGTGGGAAGAAAAGAGAGTAGTAAAATTGCTTGTGGCTTGTTTTGTGGGTATGATCATAAAGTTGCATGAGTGTCTTCTGCTCATATTTCTCATTGATTATCACATATTTGCATCATCACATTTAGCTTTGAGGAAGGTTGGGAAATGTCTTGAACTTTACAGCCAAACTCACCAACAAAGAATCTATTATTATAGACAAAACATATATGGAGAAAAAGACTAGAAATTCCAGGCCTAGTGTTTCTCAAGGACTGAAAAACAGGAGAAACAATTTCATGAATCTCGGCATCTATGCACCTGTAATTCTTCATGGAATGGGTCTGGCTGCAGCAGTATCTTTTAGTTTCTTTTTGAGACTCTTGTTTGTGTTCTTGTCTCTTTTCCCAATTTCTTCCCACTTTATGGAAGTGGGAAAAGCTCTGATATCATGGGATAATTCTTTATTGGGCTTAGGTGAATGACACTTTATGGGCTAAGTAATATTTGCAATTGCTATTTTTAATAGACTGCAGAAGCAGATTGACACCCACTCATGTACGGTCATCCCTCGTATTCCCAGGGATCAGTTCCAGGACCCTCTGAGGATATAAAAATTTATGAATGCCTAAGTTTCTTCTACAAAATGGCATAGTATTTGCATATAACTTAACACATCCTCCCATATTACATAAATGTCATTCTGTATTATGTAAGGAATAACAAAATCCCTGTACATATTAGGTATGAATGCAGTTTTTTTTTTCCAAATATACATACACATATATTTCATTTGTGATGTGTTGAATCTGAGGATGTGAAACCACTGGAAAAGAAGATCTGACTATATTTAAAATATAGTTGTATATGTGTATATATAAACTATATTCAAAATATAATTTTGGGTCTTTTCTACCCCAGATGTGATATGAGAACCCTTTCTTTGCCTCTAAAGGTGTAACCAGAATCCTGGGCCCAACTGGCAGAGCATTAAACAGAGACGTTTAAGAAGGCAGTCTATTGCCTGGGGAGGGTATGCTTTTGGTGTCTGTTTAAGATTTGTTACAGATAGCAGCAGGTAGCTCGCTCACTGTTAGGTATTCTCGGGACACTTCAATGCTCCCTGAGAGCCAAGGAGAGATGACATATTATCTGTATCTTGACAACATGATCTAGGAATATTCCTCCAAAGAACAATTCTTGATTTGTACGTTATTTTGCCCCTCTAAGAGATACACTACCAGGGAATTTAGAAGTTGTAATATTTCATACTTGAGAGATTTAAGTTCTTTTCTGTCCATTATTTTGGTTGAGAATTGGTGACATTTGCTCATTCCCCAGTGAATTTCTAACATGTCATTATAAAGCTTTATGGGTGGAGAGAGAGCTATGCTTTGGTTTCGACAGTGAATGAAGGAAAATTGTCAGTGGTCTTTCTATGCTGTTCCATATGTAGCAATGTAGAAATGGAACTTTTTACTGTAGTGACATGTTTAAACAAGAGGCTATGGTGGATATTTATTTTTGTGTGTTTGATACTTGGGATTGAACTTGAGGGCATTCTACTTCCAAAATACACTCTCAGCCCTATTTTAATTTTATTTTGAAACAAAGTCCTGCTAGGTTGACGAGAGTTTCACTACTTGTTGAGGCTGTCATCAAACCTGTAATCCTCCTGTCTCAGCCTCCCAAGTATTGATATTACAGAGGTGCACCACCACTCCTAGCTTCCATGTTGGAAAATTATTTTCCCATTGCATGGTAAAATTTGTGAAGATTTTTTTCTTATAGAAATATAAAGAACATCAGGAGTAAAATGGTGTTGCATGAAAAATGAGCAGTTGAGAATGCCTGGCCCTGATTTCCATCATGGAATTTTTTGGGGGAGCCCTTGCATGGGGAGAAGTTGTGACTTTGTGGCTATGTCAGTATCCCCACTTCTAGAGATGCCATAGGCTCCTTATTTCCAACATTCTTTTTATGTGGATAAAACTTGTGCCCTGGGTCTAACATCTGCAGAGGTCAGTTCCCTACTAGGCGAAGGGCTAGTCTGTCTAATTTCTTTACTCCAAAAAGATGCTGCTCTAAAAATGGAAACATCAGTTGAGTAAATAAGTGAGCAGGGAGATATTTTAGGGCAAACCTGTTTTGTCTTGAATATTTTGTAGAAGCCATTTTCTGCCTAATTTCAGAACCATAAACACGTTGGGGATAAAATAGCTGAAAGATGAAATATTTCCATATGAAATGAGAAATTGAAAATATTTCAGGGGCAGGTTCTTGAGAGTGAGAAATAGAATTTAAAAATAAGATCAAGGTAGCAAATTAAGTAGATTGGAATTACCTGTGCAGTGTTCTTTCCTCTTTAAACAACCATCTCTACATATCTATGATTGGCTTATCTATTTATTTATCTATCTACCATATATCTATCTACCATCTAATCTATCTGGAAGGAGGATTCCATGAGTATGATACTACTAAAAAACTTTAATTTTCTTCACCATTTAAGTGAAGAGAAAGAAGGAAGGGTGGAAGGAGAAATTTTACTAAAAAATGGGGTTGATGTCAGCACAGATTTATGACCCATTTTGTTCTTGTGAGACTAGTGATCTTTTGTAGAATCAGAGCAGTTTTGCCATAGAAATCTGAAGATCATCTTGTTCAACTGTTTTATTTTACACTTGATGGAACCTTTGAGGCTCAAAGATAAGTGACTTGCCTGAGGCCATACAAATAAACTGCTCTGTTGTTTTACTTTTAGGAAAGTAAACTTTTTATTGGAAAAATCATGTACATCCAGACCAGCTTCTAGATTCACACAAGATCATTACGAACCATTCCAGAAAACCTCTGTTATGCCTTCCTCCTTTACTTCCCATCTTCCCACTCCCAAAGAGAGCTACTATTCTGGTTAAAACACCTTAATTTTGCCTATTATCTAATTTGATGTAAGTTTGTCATACAGAGCTGTTATTTATTTTGGTCTGAACATTTCCTTCCTTCCTTCCTTCCTTCCTTCCTTCCTTCCTTCCTTCCTTCCTTCCTTCCTTCCTTCCGATTGATTCCCAGGGGCATTCTACCTCTAAGCTATATCCCTAGTCCATTTTATTAATTTTTATTTTGAAACAGAATCTCACTAAGCTGTTGAGGGCCTTGCTCAGTTGGTGGGGCTGGCCACCAGCCTGTGATCTTCCTTCCTCAGCCCCCAGGTACTGGGATTACTGCTGTTTACCACCAGGTCTGGCTAGTCTGGTTACTTTCAATTAACATGAAGTTTATACAACTCATCCATCTTGCCTGTTGCAATAATCTGTCCATTTGTACTGCGATGCCTTATTCTCACTATAGCTTAGCATATTTATTTTCCTGATGGCTCGTTTTAAATAGAGAATCTTAGTGCTGATTTTCATGTCTCTCCTCATTATTTTGCTTATGCACAGGAGGATTTTCTCACAATCAGGCTACGAAGCTATTGACTCTGGTTGTCCTTTTGAACAACAGCCAGGAGGAATCAAGAGTATATGTCAATACTGGTCATTTACTACAGTAATTTCTTTCTTCTTTGGCCTGATTTTCTCCATCTATTGAAAAACTGGCTGAACAAGAAAAGAAATATGTTGCCCCTGTTTCTTTTTATTCTCTACTATGGCCTTCTGCTATTAGGAATTGACTTATATTTTCAATTTTGAGTGCTTCATGTTAAATTGGTTTGTCTAGAGCAGTAACTTTGCTTGTTGATTCTTCCCTTATCCTGAGAAAATCCAGATATTCTATCTTAGTGACTCTTTTACTAAGAGTTCTTAGTAAAGGAGCTCTTTCTACCTTGAAAATCTAATTGTCTTAAACTGCCCACACTCTAACTAGTGTGAAATAATGCTAGCTGCCAAAAGCATTGGGTTATCTTTCATATGGCTTTAAAAAAAGTAGGCATTTTAGGTTGAAAGCTTTACATCCAAAAGCTTCTCTTCTGGGTGACTAAACCTGACAGTTTTTCAACTCATGTATTAAAAATACAATCTGCCAATTTGAAAAAGAAAATCTAATTATTTTACTGCCAGAAGTTTTCCCTATGGTAAAATAAACCTTAAGTGTTTACAATCAAGTTAGCTGGATTTAAACCAATTTACTTATTTAACCAAGTATTAAAAAAATCCATACCATACCTTGTAGGTTCTTCTAAACTCCTTTTATTTCCATTGATTTTGATTAAACAGATAATTGGCAGGTGCTCAATAGGCACCATTCTGATGAGCTGCTTTGGTGAAACTTCAGTGCAACAGGGCTCAGGGAAGAGGAGAGTCAGGGGTTTGTTGACATGCCAATCTATCTTTAATGCATGCGAGCTGGCTAATAAATATTTAATGGACAGTTGTTTTCAGTTTAATAGAATTAGATAATTCTATTAGAATCCTGTTTGGAGACCTACAGGTATCATATATCACAGTTGAAGACATGGTTAATAATTTAAGCTAAGTGACTGGTAATTAGAAAGACAGTCGGATTAAGCAGGAACTTTGGGGCTTAAGCCATTTGAGTGTGTGTGTGTGTGTGTGTGTGTGTGTGTGTGTGTGTGTGAGAGAGAGAGAGAGAGAGAGAGAGAGAGAGAGAGAGAGAGAGAGAAGAGAAGAGAAGAGAATATAGATTTTATACTATAAACCATTACACAAATTAGCTAATGCAGCAAGTCTGGGCCGAGCCTTAAACGTGATAACAAAGCATGAGGCCCCTGGGGTTTATTTAATATCTCATCCTCTCAGTTAATGAGATGGAAAATAGTTCACTGTTTATCTACAGTAGATTGAGCAGATGTTGCCAATTCCGTTTTATGGAATGTAATCTTGGTGAGATTGTCTTCTGCCCATAACCTTCTCAGGGCCCGGATCTTCCCTGTACATTTCTTGTTGTGTGTGTGTGGGGGGCTGGCATAGCTATTCTCCTGGCTACAGACTAGATGAGAAAACTTCCACGGGGCTTGCTGGCTTTTTAAAATTCTGCTCACTCAGTCACCTCAAATATGACAAAGTTGTTTGGTTGACAAAGTGATGTTTGCAAAGAGCACAAGGCTTCTGCAGCATGAACACTGTTGACTTCCAGGAATTTTCCTGTTCAAGTTCGGTTTAGGAAACTCTTCAAGCTTGGGAATTCATGTAATTTAATTATTTGTTTATTTACTCATTGTAAATAAGATTGAACCCAGGATTTCACACGTGCTAGGCAAACACTCTTCTACTGTGCTACATCCCCAACCATTTTTTAAAATTTTTATTTTGAAGCCCAGTGTGGTGGCCCACGCTTGTAATCCCAGCATTCTGGAGGCTGAGACTGGAGGATCGTGGTTTGCGGACAGCCTCAGCTACTTCGTGAGGCCCTGTGCAACTCAGTGAGACCCTGTTTCAAAATTAATAATAATAATAATAATAATAATAATAATAATTATACAAACAGGGCTGGGGGTGTAGCTCGGAGGTAGAATACCCCTGAGTTCCATACCTAGGACCACAAGAAAAAAAATTTTTAGTTTGAGACAGGGTCTTGCTAAGTTGAGGCTGGTTTTCCAAGTTATGAACCTCCTGCCTCAGCTTCCTGAGTAGCTGAGGTTATGGGAGTATACCACCATATCTTGGTATTAATTAATTACATCGTGTCTAAGAAATCTAGTGTGATTCTTCTTTTGATAAACAGTTTCAACTCCTAAAATGTAATAGTGGGAGAAAATGTCTAATTTAAAAACTTAAGATACTAGAGGTTTAAAGAAATAAATCACTTTAAGAAATAGCCTATGAATGGGTTAGGTCTTTGCTTATAGCAGAACGCTGGGCTGATAGAGGGTATTGGTATGTAAAGGCTTATTTTTTTCTCAAACAAAAAATATTGGGAGCATGTGACATTTGGTATTAAATCAGTGGTGCATGGATGACAAGGCTAAACTCTTCTAAAAAAAAAAAATCCTTATATCCCAAAACGGCTGCTGCCATTCTACTCCAACCATGACGTTTGCATTCTAGGCAAGTCTAAACAGAAAGGGATAATTTTTGCCTAAAATTCTAAGGAAATAGTTTCTTATTTTTTATTGATCAGTAATGTATCACATGACTAGTTGTGGTTGCTAGGGACTCTGAAAAGGTGGGTTTTTAATCTATCTAGGAAGAAAAACCTGGCGTGGTGGTGCATGCTTGTAATTTCAGCATTTTGGAGGCTGAGACAGTAGGATCGTGGTTTGTGGACAGCCTCAGCTACTTCGTGAGGCCCTGTGCAACTCAGTGAGATCCTGTCTCAAAATAAATTAATAATAATAATAATAATAATAATAATAATAATAATTAAAGGGCTGGGGCTGTAGCTTGAAGGTAGAATACCCCTGGGTTCCATCCCTAGGACCACAAGAAAAAAAATTATTTTGAGACAGGGTCTTGCTAAGTTGGGTCTAAGTAATAAGTCTTGCTAAGTAATAAGCTTTGAGTGAGCTAACCTACATTATTTGCTATATTCTTTAAGGAAATATTCTCATTTTACAGTAAATATTGACCTAATGATCTACTACAGAGTATAGTCCTTTATAGTTTCTTTATAGTGTTTGAAAAGCCAAAGTCTTTCATAGCATGTTGAAAATACATGAAGAATTATATTCTTGGGAGAAGGAAATTGAAAAGGGAAAAATTAGGGAGTGGAGAAAGAGATTATAGAATATATACATATAAGACTCATTCTATCTCTTTATATACATATGCATATGGAGAGAGAGAGAGAGAGAGAGAGAGAGAGAGAGAGAGAGAGAGAGAGAGAGGAGAGAGAGAGTTGTATGTTATTCTCTTCATGTGCAGATTTGTATGGGATAGTGAAGAAATTTCCAGAAATGTTCACTGCTATCCTAATTGTCCAGCCAGTAACAATTTAGGGTCTTCTTCAGGATTTGCTTTCATCAGCACATTGGAGTGACAAGAAGAAAGCTCCTATGCAACCCACATTCAATGAGCTCCAGTTATATTTCAGGCATCATGCTAGGCTCACGCTCAAGCATGACTTCAGCCAGTGCTCAGAAGAGTCCTTTGTGAAAATGATAGTATTCTATGGATCACCTAGAACCTCTTTCTCTAGCCAGCCACAACTACTTAGCCTATGGTATTGGCTCCATCTTTGAAACAGGTCACTGTCTGATTTCTTCCTATCTGGACCATCAGTATTTTAGCCCAGGACACTGTCATCATTTCTGTCAGTTCCCAGATTGGTCTCTCTCCACCTCTATTGCAGCCCCTCCTTTTTTTTTGCCTCCCCCACTCCACAGAGTCTATAATCTCATTTTACAGAGAAGATATCTGGTAAATGAGATGTGGTTAAAGGCTCCTCTATCAAATGCATGTGGAGATCGGAGGAGGAAGAGAGGAAGGTTTTAAAGAATTTAAATCATCAGAAATAAAATGTGTAAAAAAGGGACTCAGTTCTCATTGATGTCTGGTAAAAATGGGAATGCTGAAGAATATATTTTCTTTGGCCATTTCAGGAATGTGAAGAGACTGTATATCTTTTTGTTTCGTTGTGAATCATGCAAACTGTAATTGGCCAGCATTCCTATCTCAATAGTTATGACAACTGATAACCAGTACTATAAACAGAAAGTAAGCCTGTGCCTAATGTTGCGTGTTTTCTGCAGCTCAATGTCAATAACAAAAGTTGATCTATTAAGCTAGAAGAGAGGCCAGTTTATCCTCTTATAGAAGATTACATTACAGAATTATTGTCATATGAAGAGGTGATCAAAGACCAAAGAGATAAAAGGAGTAGGAAAAAATTACTACAGATGTGTTATCAGCTATCCAGTTAATTAACCAAGACATCAGGAATTTTTTTGGGGGGGAGATTTTGTAGCATTTGTATCATTTGGGAAAACTTAAAAATTTGAAGTTTGCTGTGACTTTTTTTTATTCTTAATAAGTATTCACTTTCTTACTTTATGTTTTATTTGGAATGGAAAAGCCTCCATCTCTCCTGCCCTTGTTTAAGCCTGGGACCCTACCAAACTACCTTTGTCTCTGCTCTTTACTTTTGTGAGTGAACCAGTTACATGATCTCCCTTCTCTTTAAAAGTAGGGTTCTGTTTCATATCACTCAGAGAGTTCTGACAAAAACAAACCCTTTAAAAATATTAGAAACAGAGTAGGAGCCATAAAGAATGGGAAGAGGGCATCTTATGTCAGGTGGACCAAGAAAGGTCGCAATTGCGATGCGGCTCTCTGGGGAGGGCACGGAGGTCCATATGTTGTTACTAAGGATCCATCCCAGAGAAACCTGGCAGATGCAGGCCAAGGAAAATGCCCCAGGCTCCCAGACCCACAGGGGTGGTGGAAGTCAGGGGTGAAACCATCAACATGGTGGAAGATTGAAAGGGCTGAAACATTTAGCAGCAGCCAAGAGGCTCCTTTGGAAGTTGTACACACAGTGCTATACAACGCATTGACTTTGTGCAAGGAGGCTGAAGTGCAGCCCTCCTTTCAGAAGACTCTGGTGTCTAATAAAAGCTGAGCAGCGGGAGCCATGCAGTAGAGAGGCTTCTTTTGATCCGTAGCTTCTTTTGTTGCTTTCCTTTTGAGTTTTCTTGGTTCTGTGGTTTGGACCTCCACAGACCTAGAAAAGTTCAGACACTTGAAAGGGAAGGAGCCCTTCCTCCCCAGGTTGGCTCCTCCACTTTCATCTGGTGTCAGGTGTCTGTGCCTCACAAAGATGGTGCTAAATGGAACTCTACAACCTCTGGGTAGCTGGGAGTCCTTCTGAGATGCTGTGTTCTGGGAATAATGGAGTCTTGTTAGTACAGGCTGTTAACATATACCTTTCATTGTTCAACACCGACGTCCAGGTGGCCACAAAGTACACGGCTTCCAGTGGGATCTCCGGCTGGAGAATCTCTCTGGTGTTTGGTCCTGTGAAAGGAACATAGAAAGCTCAGGCCCCCCACTTCTAAGGGCTGTTTTTCTCTTTTTCTTCTTAGTAAGTTGTTTAATTTTATCTCCATGTTACACAGAGAGCTTAAAGTAGATGGTTGTAAGAAGTTACAAACAAGGAAAAGCAATTTCAGGACATGTGCTTTGAAATATGGTTGTGTTATCTTTTTTTTTTAAATTTTATTTTATTGGTGCACTGTATTCATACATCATAGTGAGATACACACTTTTGTAGACATACATGCACACATCGCCCAGTCAGCCCCCACCCGATCCCCACCCCATTCTCTCCCCATCACTCCCTCCCATGCTTGGCATAGTGGTTGACATCTAGTATTATAGCAATTTATCCAAAATTAAAAATGATAATCTCACATAACAGTTTCATTTGTCTGATGCCGAGCTTTTGATGATTTAAAGATAACATTTCAATATTTCTTTTTGCTTTCTTTCTTACCAGAGCATATTTTTTTCTGTTTTTTTGGTGAAACTATCATATATTTATATATTTATTTTCCAGAAAAAATCTATCCTAATATGGAATATGAATTCTAGATACCCAAAACGATCTTGAAAAAGAACAAAGCTAGCAGATATATATTTTCTGATTTCAAACCATATAAAGCTACAATAATTGAAACAGTGTAGTACTGTTCTAAAGGCAGATATATAAACCATTGGAGTTAAATACAAGCCTAGAGCTAAATTCTTCCCTATATTGTCAAGTTATTTTTGACAAGGTTTCCACGAACATTTGGTGGTAGAAATAATATTCTTTTAACTAAGTATTGTTGAAAAATAATAATTACATGGAAAAGAATAAAATTGGACCCTTACCTAATCCCACATACAAGTATTAACTCAAAATAGATAAAAGACCTAAATATAAATCTTAAGACTATAAACTTTTAGAAGAAAATCTGGGTCATAAAACCTCACAACATTGAAATTGGCATTGATTTCTTGGATATGATTTCAATGGCACAGGCAACAGAAGAGTATACAAACTCCCTAAAAAATAAAAAAAATATTGTATATCCAAAGACAATGTAAACAGAGTTAAAAGTTACTAATAGAATTGGATAAAATATTTCCAAATTCTATATCTGAAGGTATATTAATATCCCAACTAGAAATTCTAAAAATTAACAACAATAAAGGCAAACAATACAATTTAGAGATAGGTAAAAGACTAACATAAATAATGAATCTTCACAGATAACCAATCTTAGTTGTCTGTTGGATGGAAAACCTTGTTTCTCTGGTTCTGGTGAGTGTTACCTATTTCTTCTTTGTAGTTAATCTCTTTGAGTATTTTCTGTAGCGCTGGTTTTGAAGACATAAATTCCTTCAGTTTCTTTTTTTTTTCTTTTTTTTTATTTTTTTATTTGGAAACAGGGTCTCACTATGTTGCTGAGAGCCTCACTAAGTAGGTGAGGCTGGCTTCGAACCTGTGCGATCCTCCTGTCTCGGCCTCCTAAGCGCTGGGGTTACAAGTGTGCACCACCACGCCCGGCTACACACTTTCATTTTTTTTTTAATTTTATTTTTTATTGGTGCACTGTATTCATACATCATAGTAGGATACATACTTTTGTAGACATACATGCACACTTTTCCCAGTCAGCCCCCACCCAATCCCCACCCCATTCTCTCCCTATCCCTCCCTCCCATGCTTGGCTTAGTAGTTGACATCTAGTATTATGGCAATTTATCTAAAATTAAAAATGATAATCTCACATAACAGTTTCATTTGTCTGATACCAAGCTTTTGATGACTTAAAGATAACATTTCAATATTTCTTTTTGCTTTCTTTCTTACCAGAGAATATTTTTTTCTATTTTTTAGGTGAAACTATCATATATTTATATATTTATTTTTCAGAAAAAAATCTATCCTAATATGGAATATGGAGTCTAGGTACCCAAAACGATCTTGAAAAAGAACAAAGCTAGAAGATATATATTTTCTAATTTCAAACCATATAAAGCTACAATAATTGAAACAGTGTAGTACTATTCTAAAGGCAGATATATAAACCATTGGAGTTAAATAAAAGCCTAGAGCTAAATTCTTCCCTATATTGTCAAGTTATTTTTGACAAGGTTTTCACAAACATTTGGTGGTGGAAATGATAATCTTTTAACTAAATATTGTTAAAAAATAATAATTACATGGAAAAGAATAAAATTGGACCCTTA
Organism: Muscardinus avellanarius; assembly: GCF_963383645.1. Taxonomy (NCBI): domain Eukaryota; kingdom Metazoa; phylum Chordata; class Mammalia; order Rodentia; family Gliridae; genus Muscardinus; species Muscardinus avellanarius. The sequence continues at coordinate 15,675,877 of NC_137793.1, forward strand.
CCTAATCCCATATACAAATATTAACTCAAAATAGATAATAGACCTAAATACAAATCTTAAGACTATAAACTTTTAGGAGAAAATCTGGGTCATAAAACCTCACAACATTGAAATTGGCAGTGATTTCTTGGTTATGATTTCAATGACACAGGCAACAGAGGAGTATACAGACTCCCTAAAAAATAAAAAGTAAAAAAATTGTATATCCAAAGACAATGTAAACAGAGTTAACAGTTACTAATAGAATGGGATAAAATATTTCCAATTGCTATATCTGAAGGTATATTAATATTCCAACTAGAAATCCTAAAAATTAACAACAATAAAGGCAAACAATACCATTTAGAGATAGGTAAAAGACTAACATAAATAATGAATCTCCACAGATAACCAATCTTAATTGTCTGTTGGATGGAAACTCTTGTTTCTCTGGTTCTGGTGTGTGTTACCTATTTCTTCTTTGTAGTTAATCTCTTTGAGTATTTTCTCTAGTGCTGGTTTTGAAGAAATAAATTCCTTCAGTTTCTGTTTGTGATGGAAGCTTCTTATTTCTCCATCTAATTTGATAGAAAGTTTTGCTGGGTAGGAAATTTTTGGCTGGAAGTTGTTTTCTTTCAGAGTTTGGAATATGTTACTCCAAGCCCTTCTGGCTCTCATGACTTGGTTTGGGAAGTCTGGAGTGATTCTAATTGGTTTGCCTCTGAATGTCACTTGGCCCTTTGTTTTTGTTGCCTTTAAGATTCTCTGCTTGGCTTCCACAGTGGTCATTTTGACAATTATATGGCGTGGGGATCCTCTTCTCCGATCCTGTCTAAAGGGAGTTCTATAAGTTTCCTGGACCTGTGTATCAACCCCTTGCTCTATGTTTGGAAAATTTTCTGCTATTACTTCCTTGAAGAGATTGTTGATCCCTTTGGTTTCACTTTCTTTTCCCTCCTCTATTCCAATTATTCTTAGGTTAGCTCTCTTAAGATGGGCCCATATTTCTTCAATGTCAGATTCCTGCTGTTGGATATTTTTTTCTAGATTAGAAACTATGCGTTCATTTTTGGATTGCTCATCTTCTAAGAGCGAGATTCTGTTCTCCATGTGGTCTAATCGGTTGTTTGTGCTTTGAATTGAGGCCTTTACTTCATTAATTGCATCCTTTATCTCTTTTTGGCTCTCTCTGAGTTCTTTTCGAAGCACCTCTATTATTTCTACAGTTATTTTCCTGATTTGATCTTCTAGAAATCTCTGATTTTGTTTTATCAGGTTCTGATGTTGTGGGGATGTGGGCGGCATTCATTGCTCCAGTATTATTCCTCTTTCCCATGATTTCGGAAGTTTGTGCCTTCTCTGGGTTCTTCCCTTGGGTCACTATGACTTCACTTAAGGTGTTCTGGATCTTGAGTCAGTAGTATCTCAGACCCCACTACTCCTTTACTGGGTTTTATCACAGAGTCTCCGACCCAGGGAGTCAATAGAGGCTGCTTTAAACTATGGGGGGTGCCAGGTTGCACGTTCTCCTATGGTGTGATATCTCTGCCACCACCACTCCCTCACTGGGTACAGTGAGGTACCTCACTGTACCTCAGTGAGGTACAGTACTGGGATTTCTCCTCTGTGGCCCACAATTTGACTCACTGTTCTTGAGTACGCAGATGTAGCTGTACTGGATTCAGCAAATTCACTGCTGCTGCCGCCGCCGGTGACAATATGGCGCCGCGGCCACGCCCTCGGCCATGAGGCTGGCGTATTTTTTCTTCTCTGGTTTTGATTTCCACTCTGAATCCCTGCAGCGTGTGCTGAGCTCAGCCACTGGGAGCTTTAAATCCTCTCTGCGCCGAAAGATCCCGCCTGGCTGTTCCGCAGCGGCTCACCTCGGCTTGCTGTAGCCGTCCGATGAGTTCGTCGCTGCTGCCGGCAGTATGGCGTTGCTGCCGCGTCCTCGGGCGCGTGTGTCTCCTCTGTGGTCCTGAGCTCTGTTCTCAGTCCGCTTTCTCTCTGGAGCCTGGTGGTTTTTTTATTTTTCTGGTGATGGTGTTTTCTGGCTATGAAAGGCGCTGGTTTTGTGGTAATGGAGATTGGTTGTTAGCAGGGCTCTTAAGCCCCGCTTTTCTCGGTCGCCATCTTCCCGGAAGTCCTGGTTGTGTTATCTTTTTTGAAGGACTGAGATTCAAAATATCTGTGTCTACATGATAGGCTTGATGTCTTGCTTTCTGGAATTTTCTGTGTGTCATTTTATGTTGATTGCCAGGGAGAACACATATTTGGAATATGTTTTACTATGTCAGGATCCTGTCTGTGTAGACGCTGCTTTTCAATTATGACATTCTGCCAGACCCTGATGTGGTTTCTAAACCATTGTAAAACAAGGGTTTTAGAAAGCCACTCTTGCTCAAGTGAGATTTGTGCTTCAGTGAAAAAAATTGCCCAGGGTACAAAAAGTTCTCTTTCTGTGGTTCTAAGATTCTTTTTACCAAAGTCATTCTTAAAGGTTAGACACTCATTTGTTTACTTCTAAGATTAAAAAAAGGGAACTATTAAATTTCATAGAAATTTTTAAATAGCCATCGGATGAGAGGGTTAGTATATGTGGAAGAGAGAGATGTCTTTTTATTTATATTAGGTGTTTTTATCTGCTAAGCTGACTATAAAAAAGTTAGTTTAGCAAATCAATTATAGTTCGAATGACAGGGTGCACTAGATATAGTGGAGACAAGCTTCATTAACCATTTGTGAGTGTGGCTTTTTTTCTTCTCAAAGGTCTACTTGGGTCACTGAAATAACTGTGAATTTGGGTCAAGGACCCGCGTAAGCAGGGGAAGGCTCATTTATCATCAGAGAAGGTGGCGACAACTGTCATCACTCCATTTGACTCCAACTGTGAAGCGAACAGCTTATTTTGTTTGGGTGATGATTTGAGAGACTCATCAATAAAATCGCCAATACACTTTTCAGTGTAGCAATCTCTCTTCTCGTTAGAGAGAGAGAGAGAGTGTGTGTGTGTGTGTGTGTGTGTGTGTGTGTGTGTTTGTGTGTGTGTGTGCCCATACACATGTGCCTGCTGCAAAGAGAAAGGCAGAGAAAGCAGGGGGAAAACTTTACCTTCTTATACATATTTACATATGATTTCCTATTCTCCATTCACTGTTGTGAGGGACACAGCTCCGAGCCTCCAGCTGGTCCATTATTGTCCCTGATGGTTAGCATATTGAGCTTGTTTCTCAGCTTTATTGCTCAATTGTGCTTCGGTTGCCTACTGTGCAACTCATACAACCAAGCCCAGAGGATTCTTTGGAGGAAGGAGTGATTAACTGGAAGAAATGGCCTGAGTAGACAGTCATCAATCACTTTGCTTTATTTTTAAGAGCTCATCTACTGAAACTTAATCATTTTGAAGACTCTAAAGCCCTTGTAATGATTTCTCGGGTACTTACTAAGCGAACACACACTCGGCACTTAGGATGTCGAGACAGTGCGCTAAGCTTCTTTCTTTCTTTCATGGTTTCATTTAATCATGCACATTGCGGTAGGTTCCCTTAACATTCCCTGAGTTAGTGGAGGCTAACTGCTCTAACAAATAGACCCAGAATAAGCAATGGGTCCAGCACCATTGGCATTTCTTCTGCGGCCCCACATCAGTACTGTGTGTAAGTGAAAAGAGTAGGGTTAGTAGTCTGTGTCCACTCAAATATTCAGAAATGTAGGCTGATAAAGGACTTTTCACCTTTGACCCCAAATTTTTCAAGTCACCCTAGGGGAGCATCTCCATTAGGTACAAAGAATAGAGATGTACTGTATGGGCAATTTTATGTGGCAGATCTGGAAGCTGAGGTCATCAGTTTTGGTCACATTCTGTTGGCAAGAATTTACTCATATGACAGATGCTAATGACAAGGATCAACTGGGAACTGTAGCCCCTGGCTGGCCAGGCACTTCTCTAAGATAATGCAACCCTACAGGGGCTATGACACAGGTGTGTGTGTGTGTGTGTGTGTGTGTGTGTGTGTGTGTGTGTGTGAGAGAGAGAGAGAGAGAGAGAGAGAGAGAGAGAGAGAGAGAGAGGTGCTAGCCATCTTCCCCTAGTTTGTACCTTTGGTTATCTAAGAGCACCTTTCTTCTCAGATTGCTCCAAAGAAAGGCAAAATCAAAATCAAAATCTATTCAGTTACAGTGTACAAGTCAAAGTACAGGCATTGAGGGTAATGCACACTTCTACACCAACTGTGGATGGGTGCAATTCCTTGTGGTTTGTAACATGTGAATTGAAAATTACCTTCCCTTCCCTTACTGTATACCCAAGGAATAATAACATTGTAATACCCAGACTGGGAAATGAAAATATGGAAAAGCCACAGGTATCATCAATCCATCATGATGACAACATATCTCTGGTCTAGTATAAACTTTTTATAAAAGGTCTTCTGAACGTTTGAATAGAATCTATATTCTCTATTTGGTAGACACACGCACATACACACATACATATTATGTATGCAAAAATACATGACATATTACTGTTAATATATGTATATAGTATGTCTATCAATTTGGATGTAATATCCATACTTATGTATAGAGGATACTTATAAGTAGTAAAAGAAGGTTGTTACTCAAATCCTTTATATCTTTACTACATCTTAAGTGTTTTTATTATGTGAAATAAAGCATACACTGAAAAAAGTACTCAAAGCATATGAATAATTTAACATAGAAATAAAGTGAATAGCATGCAGATCAAGAAATAACGGTACCAGCATGCCAGAAGCCCCCCATCACTTCCTGTCACAACTCTTTCTATTACTGCGTAAGGCAGCTACGCTTCTGAGTTAATGGAACTCAATTTTCCACTTTTCTACGCAGTTTTACCACCTAAGCATACTTTCCTAATATGCATCCTTTAAATCTGTCTGGTTTTGAATTTTATATGAATGGACTCATACTGTGCGCCTTTGTTGTGTTTTACTTTTTTCACCAAACACTTACTTTTAAATATTGCTATAGATGTCTTATTTTTATGTGTGATCCAGAAGTGCTAGTCTCTTATTCTAGTTGGTTATATTCTTAAGCTGTACATTTTCAGCAAATATATTTAATCTATAGTTTACTGCTTTGCCAAAAATTAATCAACAGAGATTCTGTTTATCTATATGACATATTAATTTTTATTTTTGCCTACTTTGCCTTTTCCTCTCTCTCTCTCTTTATCTCTCTCTTTCTTCCTTTCTTTTTTTCTTTCTATTGATTGAATCTGGTACTTGTGATTAAACCCAGGGGTGCTCTAACATTGAGCTATTCTTTTGTCTTCCTTCCTTTCTCTTTCTCTCCCTCCTTCCTTTAAGTTGCCCAAACTGGCTTTGAACTTGCTGTCCTCCTGTCTCAGCCTCCTGAGTTGCTAGGTGGGTACCACTGTACTTCAACTTCTATGCTTTTTCTTTAGTTCTCAGTTATAGTGTATATATATATATATATATATATATATATATATATATGATGTGTGTGTGTGTTTATATTTGTGTGTTTATATATGTATAAACATAAATATATACATACATAAACACACAAATTTTTTTTTGTGGGTTTGGGGATGGAACACACAAATTTTCAGTACATAGCTTGATGCATTTTTACAAAGTATGTACCTGTATAACCACCACCAAGATCAAGCTACAGAAGTTTTGGCACACCCATAGGCTTCCTCATGCTCTTCCCGGTCAATACACAATCTTCACAGATACTCAACATTCTCATTTCTGAAATAATAGATTATTTGCTCCTTTTTTGAACTTCATATAAATAAAATCATACCATAAATTTTTTTGTGTCATCTTTCACTAATCAGTATGTTTTGGGATTCTATTCTTGTGTTGTATATTATAGTAGTTTGTTTTTTATTGCTGTGTAGCTTTTCACTGTATGAATGTATTGCAATGTATCCATTTTGTTTTATAATGAATGATACTGCTTATAGCAGTCTCAAAAATATCTTTTGGGGGCTGTATACACTCTTTTATCTTGAGACTACACATAGATACAAAATTTCTGGCAACAGGACAGCTATTACTTAACTTTATTGGAAATTGTCAAATAGTTTTTGAGAGGTACCGGTAACACTTTATACCCAAACTGGCAAGGCCTGAGAACTCTAGTTGCTTTGTATTATCACTAATGCTTATGTTGTCACTTTTTAAAAAAAATTAACTAGGGGTAGGAAAACTTTTTCTGTTATTGGACAAGAGGTATATATTTCAGGCTTTATGGAACATAAGGCCTTTGTCAGAGCTATACAACTCTTTCATATTAATGCAAAAGCAACCAGTGGCAATAGATGAAGAAGAGAATGTGGCTGTGTTTTCTAACCATTGGTCTAAAATGTCTTTTATCTGCCAGACTTGGGGGCACACGCTTGTAATCCTAGTACTTGGGAGGCTGAGACAGGAGGATTGCAGGTTCAAGCCCAGCCTCAGCTACTTAGTGAGTCCTTCTGCAACTATGTGAGACCCTGCTTCGAAATAAAGAATAAAAAATAGGGCTGAAGGTATAGCTTGGAGGTAGAATGCCCTGGGTTCCATCCCTAGTACTGCAGAAAAAATTGTCTTTATCACAACTGTCTTTCTCCCATGCATAGCAGAGAGGGGAGGTAAAAAATGTTCTTTTCTTTAAAAGCAGGGGTTATAAGTAAAACATGACCACTTCAGGCCACATCTAATTGGTCAGATTTTTGTCATATGACCTATTTGAAAGAGGACAATTTTTTCTTTTTTGGTGGTACTGGGGTTCCTGGAAACCCTTCAACCTCCGGGCTACACTCCAAGACCTATTTTTAATACTTTTTAAAATTTATTTGGAAACAGGGTCTCTTAAACCAGTGCGGCTGGCTTTGAACCTGCATGATCCTCCTGTCTCTGCCTCCCAAGCACGGGGATTACAAGCGTGCCTCACCACGCCTGGACTTAAAAATATTCTTCCTATCAAAGTCTTCTGGGATTAGCAAAAACTCTCAGGTATTCAACTAAAGGAAGAAAGAATTTAGCCCCCGTGCTGTCTACCACAGTGGGTCTTATCTTGTGGAAAGTTTTAAATCATGGAAAGTAATTTTAATTTCTTTCATTATATTCCCTTGCAATGCTTTTTTCTTTTCTTCTAGAACTTATGGGAGATACTGTCTTTCTAAGACCTATCTTTGATGATTCTTGTCACTGCTCTTGTTATTGCAATCTCTTCGCCCATTTGATAGAGTTCCAACTAGTCAATCAGTTTCAATGGATGTCCATTTTGTTGTACTTTTAAAAAATCTTAGCAGTCATATTTTTAATTCTCAGATTCTGATTATTGCTTTCCATAGTACCTGTCTGTTAATGGTTGTAATATCCTATTATATCACTTGAAGATGATTATTATATATTTACATAATTATTTTAATTTATTACTGTGTTTTCTTATTCTTTCCTTTTTTTCTTGTTCTGGGATTGAACCCAATGCCTCACATATGCCAGGCACACTGAGCTACACTCCTTGTTCTTGATTTTTCTTTTTAATTGACACATAAATGATTATATATATGTTTATGTGGCACAATGTGATAACTTAATACATGTATATGATGGATAATTAGCATTTCTATTTCCTTATATATTTATCATTTTTTTAATGGTACTGGGGTTCCTGGAAGCCCTTATACCTCCGGGCTACACTCCCAGACCTATTTTTTATATTTTTGTTTGGAAACAGGGTCTCTTAAGCCAGCACGGCTGGCTTTGAACCTGCGAGATCCTCCTGTCTCCGCCTCCCAAGCGCGGGGATTACAAGCGTGCACCACCACGCCCGGCGATATGTTTATCATTTTTTTGTGTGTTGAGAAACTTTGAACTTATCTCCTTTAGGTTTTTATAAAGTTATAGAATAGAGGATTGTAAACCAGAATCTCTATAGAACTGTAGAATGCCAGAACTTATTCCTTGTATCCAACTCTATTTTGGTACTTATTATCTAGCTTCTCTCAATTCCTTCTCCACCATTCCACCATGACCTATCTTTTTGTCATTAGTATTCTAATCTTTCCTTCTTTGAAATCAACTTCTTTAGCCTCCACATACGAATAAAAACGTGGTATTTGTCTTTCTGTGCCTGCCCTATTTTACTTAACAAAATGTCCTCCAAGTCCATCCATATTGCCACAAATGATATAATTTCATTTGTTTTTGTGTCTGACTGACTAGTATTTAATTGTATACAAAACACACACACATATACGCATACACACATATACCATATTTGTTCATTCATCTGCCAATGGCCACCTCAGCAGATTATATATCTTTATTCAATCTTGTTCATGAGCTCCTTCTACAGAGATTGGTTATTTTGCTTTTCAGCCCAGTGTCTCTTTCATATTGTTAGTTTTCCTTGTAATTTTTGTGAATTGGGATTTTTTCTTATATTTATAAATTGTTGTATAGACTGAGAAGTACTAGTAGTTGGAACAGATTTCTTCTAATACAAGTGAAAACCCGTGTTCTTTAGATAGATAATGCAGTTATGATTGCCAGATTCCCAGCTCAGTAGCTCTGCAGGGCAGAAGGATAGTCCACACTTAACTCTGCGGATGTCTCAGGAGGCACATGAGTAGGTAAACTGGGGGATGGGAGTCTCATGCACCCTCTCCCCATGTTCAAGTGCTGGAGTTGTTTTTTTGGGGGGGAACTAACTCTTACTTTACCAGCTGATATATTTGAGCTCTGTTCTTAAAAGTACATTGAAAACACTTTTGAAGGCAAGAATCACTGCAATGGGTCTCTGGCATTTTAATGAATGTTCTCACTGACAATTGCACAATGTTTTGTCTCTCCCAGGGCTTCCCCACTGTACCTGGTTCTTTCATCTATTCCGTAACTCTGTTGGTCTCCTCTTTTGTCTGCATGGTGTCATAGGTTTCTCAGGTCTTGCAGCGTGCACTGTCAATCTTAGGACATGTGTTCTTTATCTTCTTGGCGTTCCTTAATGATTGGCTTTGTACACATGCCCTTTGTGCTCAGCCAGCCGTCATGAAGTGGGACTGCCTCTATCCATTGGAATTTGTGTCAGAGCTGTGGGAAAATGAGCCAAGAGTCTCAACAGGGATCTTGGAACAGACTACACCTTTGAAGGCAATGTCCTTTCTGTGTTTCATTAACTTGTTTTAAAACATTCTGGTAGAATGTTTCATTTTGCTGGAACCTTTCAAAAGGATGGTTTTGTGGTGAGCCTAGGAGGTATATATCTGGATAATAGCATGGAATCTGATGTAGGAGGTATGTTGGCTCTATTGGGGAACAATTACAGTGCCAGGAAAGGCCCGGAGGACTGGAGTCCAATGACCGGGGGGTAGGAGGATCTGTACTTTAATTTGTTATACAGTGCTGTGGTTTTGTTTGCCTTTGTTTACAATTAAATCCATCAACTGATTTTAAATTAATTTTTTAATTATTTTACAACATTTAAAGGAACAAAGTTGAAATTCAAATATTGTTTGGGTCCATCAAGACTTATTTCATTAAAAATACCATTTAAGTTCTCAGTGAAGTTTATTATACAACACAGATGCTTTTCTTCTTTCATGTTTTAAAATTTTTTATTGGTGTATTGTAGTCATACATCTTAATGGGATAAAAGGCTTGTGTAACTATACATGCACAAATCACCCAACTAGCCCTTACCCGGTCCTCACCACATTCCCTCCCCATCCCTTCTTCCTATGCTTGGCTTAGTGATTGTCCTTGGCTTTTCTTCTTTTAAATTATTTTTATTGGTGCATTATAATAATAAATTCTAATAGGCATACAAGACAGTAGAGGACATGGATACTTTTCTTATAAAAATAATACATGTGCATTATAAAAAACTTTTGGAAATTTCAGATGAATTAAATACAAATAATTTAATGCTTAAAACCCCTATCCAATCACTATTAATTTTTTTTGTATTAGGGATTCAATGTGGGCCCATTTTATGTTTAAGCTACACCCGCAGTCCTTTTTAAATTTTATTTATTTATTTATTTATTTATTTATTTATTTATTTATTTATTTTTGTGGGTCTGGGGATAGAACCCAGGGGCATTTGACCTCTGAGCTACACCCCCTACCCTATTTTAAAAATTCTTTATTTTGAAAGAGGGTCTTAGTAAGTTACGAAGGGCCTCACTAAGTAGCTGAGGCTGTCCACGAACCATGACCCTCTCGTCTCAGCTTCCCGAATGCTGGGATTACAAGTGTGCGCCACCATGCCTGGCTTTATTTTTTTTTATTTTGAAACAGGATCTGGCTAAGTTCCTAAGGGTCTAAGTTGCTGAGGCTGGTCTCAAACTTGAGATCTTTCCATCTCGTCTCCTAAGTATTGGGTTTACAGACACATGCCACCATGCCTGGCTCACAATTAACTTTCTAAAAATATGTCTTTAGAACTGTTTTCTCTCATGTCTGAATTGTGTGAAACAGAAATTGGATAGCTAACTGCTACACAGTCCATGGTAAAACCATGCAGTAAACCAAAGTGGACTTATTGCAGAGCCTTTACTTTAAATGTTCCAGTTTCTACCTGGCCTTATGGATCAAATCCTGGGAGATGTAGGATTTTAGCAGTTGGTGGCCATACTACTCACTAAGAGGCCAGGTAGAGGAGACTGGCCACTGTGAAATGGTCTCTTAGGTCCCAAAGGGAATATTGCTCTTTGGGGGTCTGTTTCTCTTAGTTTTCCCACAGGTATTAATGTTGTTTACAACTCACGTATCATTGGCTTTGATATTATTCTCTATTCCAAGTATCCTACAGAGCAGAGCCCTTATGTTTAGTTTTTTTTTTTTTGTTTGTTTGTTTTAAATAGAAATTCTGCAGTGTTGAACACTATCACAAAGCAAAACGCCTCACACAGATTTCGATCTTGTAATTACCAGCGCGGGTGCAGTTTTCTCTTTGGGGCCGGGCAGAGGTAAAGGATGTGCTGTGCGTGCCAACATCTTCTTCATTAACCTTCAGTTTGCTCATCTTCTCGGGAGGTTCAGTGATGTCAGCAAAGACCCAGGGAACCAGGTTGTGGTAACGTCTCTGTGAGACCTGCTTTAGGCCGTGCGTTTCAGGAAGGAGCAAACTATGTAGGATCATCAGGATCTGAAATTGCAGGTGATGTTCCAAATCCTTGGCTCCAGCTATAAAACACTGATCACCCAACTCTTCCGCTCTGGGCTTCCTTGCTCGGAGGCCAGGCTGGCACTGTTTGCAAAAATCCCTGTTTCATTTGAAAACAGCTGTGCCTAGAAGCAGATGAACGTCGGCAAAGCGGGGGATCATAAGTCAGCAGAACTGTGCTACGGAGATGTTTTCTGTTACTGCTTTTGGTGGGTGCTGACTGGGAAATCAGACTCTCCATAATCAACAGAACTTTATGTCATGCATTTGAGAAGTTAAAAGTCTATGCTAAGAGATCTGTAATGGTTTACTCCCCTGGACCAAAGCCGTAGCTCGTGGATTCTGTATTTCATGACACAAATATTATGATTTCAAGAATGCAAATGTGCTCAAAAGTCTCTTTAAATAGCTTTTTATTGTTCACTTATGATTACAGAACCTGCCATTTCCTTGGTGGACAAATATCAATGGGCTTCCATCTTCCCTACTTGAGTGACATAAGCTCCTCTACCTGGTGTCTAAAGGACAAGTCTTTTTGTGTGTGTGTGTGTGTTACTGGGGATGGAACTAGGGCCATTCTACCTTTGAGTTATGCCCCCAGCCTTATTTTTTATTGTGTATTTTGAAACAGGGTCTCACTAAGTTGTGGAGGGCTCACTAAGTAGTTGAGGCTGGCCGCGAACCTAAGATCCTCTTTGTCTCAGCTTCTCAAATACTGAGATTACAAGTGTGAGCCACCATGCCCAGGAGGGACACTACTTTTTTATGTCTTAGGGACTGAGTAGTGGTTGTTATTATCACCTGGCTGGTGAACACTTTCCTGTTTTCTGAGTGAAGTTCCTATAAATGACAAGTCTTGGCGTGTTATTTTTCTTCATCATCTTTACATTATGAATTGGTGGGTTATTTTTTTCTGAACAAAGTCCAGACATCCCTGAAAGCCCATCACTCCTAAGGGTGGTAATTTGAATTTGAACTTTGAATATTGAATCTAAAACAGAATTTGAATAAAAATGTAAGCTGAATAGAAGTTTGTAATATTTTATCATATATGCTGAGGATAACATTCTCAATAAGTTTCTTTTCAGAGCCTCTGACTCTCATCTATACTCTCCTCTCACAGTTAAAAGCACAAATTTGGTTTGAGCAAGAATCAACTCTTGGTGCTATAGCAGAGCTAGTTTTGGACTCACATCATGACCCAGGTTCCATAAGCAGGCACAAGAGCCAGCCTGTCATTATATTAGCTATAAAGCTTGGAAGCAGAGGGACAAAACAGGAAGACAAATCAATGGTCTCTCTTTCTTTAATGGGAAGGTAGTTGTACCATAGTCCTGCCCTAATAGTACACTGACCCATATCTTTATTGTCTGTCAGATCTCCTCCAACACATTGAAGAACAAATCGAGCATGATAACCACATAGAATCCCTAATGATGAGGAACAGGAAGATGTGACCAAATGATTCTAGTCAATGAGAAAGTAAAGTTGAAATGATCGGAGCCTCAAACAACTATGTAGACACATTTATCCATTAGAAGGTGGGAGTGTAGAAGAGAGTGTCCACCAGAATTTAGTGCTATTCTATTAACAATATTTGAGCACTTTGGGAAGTACACAGCCCATCTGGGGGCTATATTTTCTGGTCCTCTGTGCATCCACATGTGGCTACCTGATTGAGCATTATTTCAAAGGGGTGTATATATTATTTCCTGGGACAGATTTTTTTTTTTTGGTGGCACTGGGGTTTCTGGAAGCCCTTCTACCTCTAGGCTACACTTCCAGACCTATTTTATATTTTTATTTGGAAACAGGGTCTCTTAAGCCAGTGCGTCTGGCTTCGAACCTGCGTGATCCTCCTGTCTCCAACTCCTAAGCGTGGGGATTACAAGTGTGCGCCACCATGCCTGGCCTCTGGGACAGAATTTTAAGAAGCCAATACCTCTTATGCTTTCTTTTCCCTGGACACAATTTGACAGAGCCTAGAAGTTGACAGAGCCACAGGATGGAAGGCTTCCATCCTGGTTCTCTAAATGTCTATGTGGAGGAGTGTGGCCCGCTCGCCAGAAGCACTGTCAGTGGGCACAAACAATTTTATTTTTGAGAGTATCACTCTAACTAATATGGTTACTGAGATAAGTTGGGATGATAAGTCAGTCCCTGCGATGACCTTGTCTGGATCTGTGTTTAGAGTTTTGGTAGCCTAGTTGGTGTTTCATCCAGATGCTGATGTCCAGATGCCCTGGCAATCAATGTCCTCATCTTAGGCCATGTGATCATCCCTGTCTATTTATTTGCGGTTTTATGTACTAGTAAGGGTTTAAAATGAAATGCTCTCCCATTTCTGAATGCATACTATCAATGTCCTTCATCTACCGATAGCAGAAGCAAAGGCCACTAACAAAAGCTATTTCTTTTAGATCCATATTTTGGTGTCTCATATTCTCAATGTTATCTGTGCACTATCCTTCCACACCTAAGTGGTCATCTGGCCTTTCCTAACACAGTTCTCTGATTTCATTGAGAACAGCCGTTTGTCAGATTTAGGTAGCATATGTGCTAATCATAGTTTAATTGGCCTCTCCTGTTCTGTGGTGGTACAGGTGCGATGCAAATAAAACATATATGTGCAACGGAGGTGATTGGAATTACGGTCAACTGACAGGAGGCATCAACTTCTCGGTGCTGGGATAGCCAGTTTATTGGATAAGACAGGACAATTACCACAAATGGCCTGTCAGAATGGTTAGAGCTCCCCACAGGCCTTGAGGCAGGTGTTTGTACCTTCCATTTAATCTCTTCCTCTCTCCTTCCAGGCTGCATGCAGCCCTTCGTACCAGCATGAACATTTAGACAGAAATATGGGTCAACTGATTGGTCTGCCCTGTAGATCCAGACTTTCCTGGCCACAAGGGCAAGGCATTGGATCCCGAATGAAGCAGGGTGGTCTTCCCCAGGGAAATGGTAATTTCACTCACGTTCCTTTTTGGATCTTCTGAGTGTTTAATTTGGTAGAATTGCAGCCATTTGGAATAATGGTTTCTCCGCTTTGGCGGACTTCAGATTTCTTGTTTGGTGGGGGTGGGGGGGAGGGCTCACCCAAACTTCTGCTTCTGAATGCATGCAATGTAATCCCGCAGAACACTGAAAATTAAAAAGGTCATTTAAGTTTCCTTTCCCCCACCCCTCAGGGAATAAATGCAGCCTTGAGAGAATTTGCTTTGCTAGTTTGAGCATATTTTCTAAAAAATATTCTTTCAAGATTTGGATAGAGAAATTTTCTTCTTAGATCATGCCTAGGAGACTCAATGTGGTGGTGCACATACCTGTAATCCCAGTATGTGGAAGGCAGAGAGAGGAGAGGTTCCAGGCTAGCCTCAGCAACTTAGCGAGACTCTCGGTAACTTAGTGAGACCCTGTTTTAAAATAATAAATAAGGGAGTGCTGGGAGTATAGATCAGAGGCAGAATGCCCCTAGGTTTAATCCCCAGTAGAAAAAGAATAGATTATGCTTAGCCAGAAAATTGCTTCAGGGGTCAAATTGGGGTAAAACTTGGAGTTAAAGAAGTGATTCTTCCTGGGCAGTGGGAAGTTCCAGAGGTCTGGGTCATGGTACTCTCTGTCTGAGAAAGTCCAGTCAAAGAGACCACTACTAACTGTATTAGATGTCAGTTCATTCTTGTCTGGGAGTAACTTAGCTCCTTCTATTTTTATTTTTTTTTTTTTGCAAAAATTGGTCCTGGATACATTTTATATATTTATCATTTTCCTTATAGAAATATAGGCCTGACTACTTGGGCCATTTCTGTCAAAACTAAACAATTTCTAGGCTAGTAAAAAAATTTAAGCATTACTGGTTTATGGGCCAATTTATAAAACTGTCATCTTTCTTGATGGTGTTTTTTTAAATTTGTGCATTTTTCTCAGAAACCCCTGTAGTTTAAAGATCCCCCTGCCCCCACTTTTTTATACAGTTCATTTCACATCCGTTACCCCCATGATATCCCTGGTGACTGAGTACAATTCATCCAGTTTCTATTATTCTCATTATAAAGGACAAAAGGGATAAAGGCAATAGAATGGCTTGTTAAGAAAAGCCAAGTTCTGGGAGAAATTGGCAGGCACCTATCAGTTACTGGTTTAGGAAAAGTGCTTCTAAATCCTTGCTTGGAAGGCAGGACCGAATGTGAAATTTTGGAGGCATTGTGATCCAGATGGTTTGCTTGTTCCCTTGCAAGTCTACATTTTCTTCTTTTTTGGAGGATGAAGGAAGAAAATGAAAGATAACCAAACTCAGATTTTAGTTAGATACATGTTGAGCAATGAATCCATTTTACACATGTTTTACATGTACTTTTTCCTACAATTACTAGTTAACATAAAACTATGATTACTTTCAAAGCCCAGGACCCATGTGCCTAGAGCAGTGTTCAGAGATAATGATGACCTTGACCATCTTGTCCTTCTGCTGGGAAATTAATCATTTCCTCCCATACCTTTAAACTTCAGGTCATTCATTGCTGTCTTTTTTTTTTCTCTTTGTTTTTTTTCTATAGTATTTATCCCCCACCCCCCTGCATTCCCTTTTTGTCTCCCACTGGGTAAATTTCTCTGCTCCTTGGTTGGTATATATTCTTATAAACTAGTTTAAAAGGTTGTAAAGGACCATTAAGAAGAAGAGACAGCCAGGCATGATGGTACACATTTGTAATCCCAGCATTTGAGAGGCTGAGACAAGAGGATCGCGGTTTGTGGACAGCCTCAGCTACTTAGTGAGGCCCTTGGTAACTCAGTGAGACCCTGTCTCAAACTAAAGAATAAAACACAGGGCTGGAGTATCACTTGAAGTAGAATGCCCTTGAGTTCAATCCCCAGTATTGTAAATAAAATAAAATTAAATTAAATTAAACGCTGGGGGTGTAGCTTAAAGGCAGATTGCTCCCTGGATTTTATCCCCAGTACCTAAAAAAAAAAAAAAAAAAAAAAAAAAAAAAGAGGAGGAAGAGTTTAGGCACCTGGAATCTGATAATGTCCTTGATATAAGAGATTTGGAGTTTCAGTTTGAATTGAAGGGATGAATTTTGTTATAAAACAGAGTAGAAAGAGAGGAGACAAAAATAATGTTACTATTTAGTTGTTCTTGCTTTGTGCTATTGAATGGATTTGAGTCCATCGGTTGGTGGTTCAATGGTGAGAAGTTGCTGTTTTTTTGTTTTTTCTTTTTAAAAAGAGGCTTCAGGGACTCTATGTCTCAGCAGTGGATCTCCAGACCCTAGGGTCAGGCTGTGGCAGAGGATTGGAGAGGGATCATCTTCTAAGCACAGTGTTTTGGCATCTTTGAAATGAGCAGCTCAGAGGATTGTCTGCAGACCATGGTCTTGCATCGAGGCTGGCATTCCCAGGATGGGTGTACTCATCAGGTGCCGGAGGGAGGCTGAAATTGCCTCTGGAAGCAGCTGAAACACGACGAGAAGATGGCAGTTTTGTGTGGGGACAGTAGCTACACATTGGCTTACAGGCCTGGGTGAGGCAATTCTTTGGGAAATGACCATGAGAAGGGAATATTGTAACAACTTCTTAGGACCATTGAAATTCAGGAGTCAAGCAATTTGTCATTTCAGTGAGAGAAGAGTTGTTGGTTAGACTCAAGTTACATGCTGATTTGTGAAGTCTGGTGACTATCCAGAGCTACGAAGAGCTGAAGTGTTGCTCTAGTTGCGGGCTAAGAAGTCACCATGACAGTTTAATGGATCCTGGCACAAGACAGGAGACTCTGGTTTAAAGGCAAAAGACTGGACCATTCTTGTCTCATCACAAAGGATGGACTTCCTGTTCACACTGGTTCCTTTTGTTCCTAAAGTCCCATAGGATAGTGCAAGGGTATGTGTCTTAGTTGAGGTATATCCCAAGGTTAGGAAGCCTTAACTCTTTTGATTTAATAAAGTTTTATATTTCCAAATATACAGTTAGTTGGACCTGTTCATGCATCTTTAGCAGCTGGGGTATCTCCATCCTTGGTGGTTCTGGTATAAATTACTTGACCTCTGTGCTTTGAGACCAGTTTGATAAGTCCTTTGCTGAGGAGTTCCTGAAGTACTGCGCTGGCCAGGGAGCCACAAAACTTCAGTCTCTCAGAGACCACTGCTAGAGTTATAAGCTTTTAGGTGAGAAATTCCTCTCAGAGTTTATCATAAGGAGCTTTGTCAAACAATACCAGATTGTTGAATTTGTCCCAAACTTTGTCTTTGGACCACTTCTTCTTCTTGGCCTTGGCCCTCGACTTGTTCACTGGGTCTTTGTCTTTCTTGGCTGATTTCCTAGTGTTTCTCTTCTTTTTGGCCTCCTTGGGGGGCATAGTGAAGCTCAGATAGCAGTGGCACCCACTGCAGCCCCACCAAGATAATGGACAAAAAAGCCTCAACTTTTTAATATCTTGCATATCTGACCAACTCATGCCACAAAAAGGAAGATACTATCATTTTTGTGTGTGTGGTACTGAGGATTGAATCTGGGGCATTCTACCTCTAAGCTACAATCTCAGTCTTATTTATTTTGAAACAGAGTCCTGCTAAGTTGTTAAAAGTCTAGCTATGATGCAGAGGCCATCCTCAAAATTGCAAGCCACCTGTCTCAGCCTCTCAAGTGCTGGGATTACAGACATGTGCCACCACACCTGGTAAAATATTTATTATTATTATTATTATTATTATTATTATTATTTTTATTATTTTACACTAGTTAAGAATCAAGTCTTCCCTCTGCCCCAGAGGAAAACACTATCTTCCAAGACTGTTAGCTATTTAAGTATCTTTGATGAAATAGTCCAGGAAGTATCTGGAAATGCCTCTGTTCAGAAACACTTGCAGAAATGTGAGCAACTCATCAAGATTTGTCGCCCAACAATATATTCTGAAGACTCATATTTTTTTATAATTACTGCAGATGTATAAGACTGAAGTCAATGGAGTAAAACCAATCACAGTAAAACAGAAGTAGTGTTTTGAGGGAGTGCTGTCTTTTTTAGGTTGCCTGAGTTATACTCACTGAAAGATTTTTTCCTCTGGTCTATAATTTGGATACATTTTCTAGGGTGTTATCTCTTTTCTCTTGTTTATTTAGGCTCCTCTGGCACAAATGCTTCAAACTTGTCTACAATTCTAATAGGGCTCAGTGTCGGGATGCAAAAGAAAGGCTTCAGACTGCATGTTCCAGGGTCCATTAGAGAGTAGTGACAGGGACCAGGAGATATCTTATCATATCCTGTCACTGTGAAAGAAGCTGATTGCTTCAGTAGATTAACTAGAGTCATGAAAAGTCTATGTGTGAGAGAATGTGTGTATATGAGTATATGAGAGAGAGAAAGAGGGCGGGAGAGAGAGAGAGAGTGGGGGGGACTGTTTATTGGCAGCCACTTACATTCACAAAGAGCCTGCATGCTTGTATGCCTTTAATACTGTTGGGCTAGTATATTTCACTTGAAGGCCTTTTAACGCTCTCAGATTTGTTCTGTCATTCTTTCAAGACCTGCAAATGGTAGTAGCCCGAGCTTCTTTCAATGATGCTTATGTCTGGTAAACCTGAGATTAGCCTCAGAAATATGTCTTATTAATTCAGATAGACAGTTCAAGTCAAAAGTGCAGTATTGCAAAGTCCTAAAGATTGTATAGGTAGAAGAACATAAATCGGTGTTTTAACTAAGCATTGAAAAGCAAAGTGGAAGAGGAAATGAGTATGTATTTTGCAGTTCAGTTTAGAGCCTCTGAGGCCTTTTCATAGCTAATCTGTTTGAGATTCTTTGACTAAGGTGGAGTGTATGTATTATAGGAGGCTCTAGCGGGCACAGTGTGATGGTAGCTTAATCTGACTGTGACTGCGTCTCACATATCACTGTACCCAGTCAATACTCTATTATTGCAAGTTAAGTGGTTTGCTACAGTACTCCACACACAGGGTATTAGAAGCTGTGTTCCCTAATTTCCTAAGCAATAATGGTATAAGCAGTATGCATTTTTTATTATAAAAACTAACAATTGCCTCCACAGAGTTAATGGTTTTTTATATTCCACCGGTGCCCAGGAGATTTCATTATAAATCAGAGCAAAATTAAACGTAAAACGTGCTAGATTTTGGCAGAATTGAATTTTCTTTGCGAAGGCTGATGTCTTCAGATTTTCTTGGAATCAAACTTTGGTTTTCCTCCTGGTGCTTTCTTTTTATTTTTTGAAATTTTATATAAATGGGTGTGTTGTTTCCTGATTAAAATTGATTTGGAATAATTATAAGCGCGATCATTCGCAGCTTGGGTCAGGGTCGCTGTCTTTGTAGCTCCCGGAGGCCATCTTCTTCTAGCCTCCTTGTGCTCACTGTTGTTTCCGTGTTCACTGTAGCTGAGACACAGAAGGGGTTATGAACTGCACAACAGAGGCTGTCCTGTGGAAGATCATTCCTTTTCTTCAGATGACTGCTGTGTTTATTGATTAGGGACTCGGTATTCAAGGACAGCATATACTTGGTGAACTGCTTATCTACTCATTTTACTGTTAAGATAAGATAAGAAAGGACAACACTTTCTTATTTGGATCTCACTAAGGGTCTCTCTAAGTTGTAGAGGTGGCTTCGAACCTGTGATCCTCCTGTCTCAGGCTCCCAAGTACTGGGATCACAAGTGTGTATCACCATGCCCAGCTTGTTACTCCAAATATTCTTAACTCTTAAAAGTCTTCTCTCTACATTTTGAATTTTCTTTTTTTTATGTCTCTTTATCTTTTGGCTATTTTGTCAAACTATGAATTCAGTGAATTAAGTTTAGATATCGGTCATGGCCTTCTTATTTCAAGTCAGTTGCCACAAGAGTCGTTTTATGAAAAGCTGACTTAATAATTGGAAAAGGGCTCAAAGGTTTAGCTAGAAAATGAGTCTTGGGTGCTTAACCATTTCTGAAACCTCTGGGACCTGACCAATAATTACTCTTTTCATCCATATGAAGACAGAAACATTTAGCATATGGGTTTTCTTTCTCCTCTAAAATCAATCAGAATATGTCACTTTGTAGTGTACTGTGGTCAATCAAATGTTGTGCCTTGTTCTTCTAAATGTAAATCTCCTAAAGATATTCTTCAAAAAGGACTGTCAAATTATTAAACGATAGGAATGTCGGTAGATAAAATAAATTCTTTCAGACATTTCACAGGGACGAAAGAATTAGGGAATTTTTTTTCTCTTTCTTTTCTTCATTCTCCTCAAGGGCTGTTTTGATTTTGATTTTCAAACACCATATTGGAAAACATTTTAACTGTGAATATAATTCTGAAAACACTTTGAGCCCTGACAATATCTGTCCTGGGCAGCCTCTTATCAAGCTGGCAAAAAACGGATCCTAGAAAAATAAGGAAGTATTTTTGTTTTCAGAATGCTTTATATGCAATTCCCCAGAAGCCGCTCAGAAAGATAGATACTCTTTTCTAAAAGGTTGCTGGTTTAGCACTTCCCAACTTATAAAGGTTGGGATTTCCCACTGGCTCAGCGGAGAGATTTGTATCGGTTATTTTAGATTCACTTAATAGCACATTTGTGTTTGAGATGAAGCGTGAGTCCCACTAGACAAGTAAGATTGTTCTTAAAAATTGGCCTCCCTCTCCCTCGCCCCCCACTATGTGTACTCAGATCTAAAGTAGAGTCTTCTAAATGTTATTCCACAGCTAGATATGACTTCCCATCTTAAAACGGCCGAGGTCGCTGCTCTTTCTCTTTGTAGAGGACACGCAGGGTATATATTGAGTGGATTGTGAAGGCTGGTGGTTTATCAATGCCTAAGTAAAGCTCCTCTAGATTTCACATTCCCCCCTCCATGCATTGGTGTAGATGGAAGTAAGGATGGAGTTGGTAACATGGGGAGGGGTGCTGTGACACCTACCCTGTCACCTGTGATTCCAGTCTGTTTATTTATTTTGTTTTCTCTCTTCCCATTTATCTTGCTATCTCTTGTTTAGCTTTTTTCTCCCACTTTTTGTGCTCCTTCAGGGCAGGGTTACATGTACCTTTGCATCCTCCAAATTATTATTATTTTTGTGGTGCTAGGGATTTTACCCAGTGGCATTTTATCTCTGAGTTACACCCCCAGCCTGATTTTTTTTATTCTTTATTTTGAAACAGGGTCTTACTGAGTTGCAAAGGTTCTCACTAAGTAGCCGAGGCTGACCACGAACACAGATCCTCCTGTCTTAGCCTCCAACTCTTGTATTATTGCATGTGAAGATCATTCAGAAATGTGCTAAATGCCTGAAGATGCCAGATGTGTGTGTCTTGGTCAAAAATTTCCTTAGGGAGGCCGGGCATAGTGGTGCACCCTTGTAATTCTAGCATTTGGGAGGCTGAAACCAGAGGATCCTGGTTCTCAGACAGCCTCAGCTACTTAGCAAGGCCCTTTGCAACTCATTGAGGGCCTGTTTCAAAAATAAAAAGACCAAAAAATAGGACTGAAGGTGTAGCTTGGAGGTACAATGCCCCTGGGTTCCATCCCTAGTACCATAAGAAAAAAAATTCTTTTAGGGGAAGGGAAGCTGGGCGTGGTGGCATACACTTGTAATCTCCACTCTTGGGAGGCAGAGACAGGAGGATCGCGCAGGTTCGAAGCCAGCCTCTCTGGCTTAAGAGACCCTGTTTCCAAATAAAAATATAAAATAGATCTGGGAGTGTAGCCCGGAGGTAGAAGGGTTTCTAGGAACCCCACTACCACCAAAAAAAAAAAAAAAAAATAGGGAAAGGGAAAATGTTACTTCAGTGTTTATGTCAAGCGTTAAACACACACACCTTCTTTTTCATGTTATTTTTCACAAGAGAAAAAACATAAAATTCTTCCTATTTTACCCAAAATGGAGAAACGGAGAAACTGAGGTCTTAAGTTGTAAATTATCTTATGTCCATCGTGGTTAGCTGGATCCAAGGTTCTAAACCAAGTTTGTCTGTGGGGAGCCATATTTTGCTGGGTTAGGTTGCACCTGCAATTAGCATCTAGGTCCCAGGCTCAGACTAGTGGGGTCTGGAGCACAGCAGAGCAGGCAGAGAGGGTTGGGGTAAAGGAGAGGCCTCTCTATAGACCTCATCCAAAGTGGGTGGCCTCTCCTTAGTGCCAGCCAGCTGTTACAAAAGCTCTTAAAAAAGAGAATCCACTCAGCAATAAAGAAGAACAAAATGATAGCATTTGCAGAAAAATCAATGGACCTGAATAACATTCAGTGAGATTAACCAGTCACAGACAGTGAAAGGTCATGTGTTTTCTCTCCGATGGGGAAGTAAGGGAGTAATCAGGATACCAGAGGGATTTCAGATAATGGAGGAGAAATTACAGTGGAGGGAGGGAGTTGGTCTAGGGGAAGGTGAATGTGGGAAGAGAGAGAATCCAGAAGGAATCGCTTTCATTGCCATTATGTACATGTGTGAGAAGACTGATGCTAATCTCAACATCTTGTACTGGGAAGGAGAGAGGAGGAGAAAGCCAGGAGAAAGCCCAGCAAGTGCTGCGGGCATGTACGTCACTCCCACTATGAACTACATTACCATGTGAGACCATAATGCACCCGTAAAAGGATTAAACAAAAATAAATATTAAGGCCAAAAAAAGAAAATCCATAGCACCGGGCTTTGGGAGCAGTTGTAAAAGTCTTTCACTGTTTCTTTTCTATCAACCAATTTAATACTAATGCTTGTAAAACATAAACAGTTCTAGGGGGCAGATTTAGGCCATAGTCTGAAAGCTTCCAATTGCTATCTGGAAGAATAGTTTCTTTCTTTCTTTCTTTCCTTCTTTCTTTCTTTCTTTCTTTCTTTCTTTCTTTCTTTCTTTCTTTCTTTCTTTCTTTCTTTCTTTCTTTCTTTCTTTCTTTCTGCGGTACTGGGGATGGAACCCAGGGGCATTCTACCTCTGAGCTACACCCCCAGCCCTATTTTTTATTCTTTACTTTGAAACAGGGTCTCACTGAGTTTGCAAAGGGCCCCAACTAAATAGTAGCTGAGGCTGTCCATGAACCATGATCTTCCTGTCTCAGCCTTCCAAATGCTGAAATTACATTTATATTTTTATAAGTGTGCACCACCATGCCTGGCTTTGAAAGAATAGTTTTAAAGAATTGTAACCTTCACTGATGGAGCACACTGCCTGTCAAGGAGAACTTGGAGAGCTAACTGCAGTGAATAGTTTGTTCTTTGTTCTTACGGATGGTACCTAATCATTGGTTACCTAGCTACTTGATGTGGAGTGAGGACAGAGAATGGGGATGTTGACTATTTTTTATACCTTATCGGAATGGCCTTCCAACTTGGAGATTCATCAAAACAGCCTACGAATTTATGGAGCAGTGAGCTGATGCGGTGTACTGAACTGTATACAGGTTTATTTATTTATTTATTTATTTATTTATTTATTTATTTATTGTGGTACTGAGGGTGGAACCGAGGGGCTTTTCTACTTCTGGGCTATGCTCCTTGACCTATTTATACTTTATTTGGAAACATGGTCTCACTAAGTTGCTGAGAGCCTTACTAAGTAGCTGAGGCTGGCTTCGAACCTGTGCAATCCTCCTGTCTCAGCCTTCCAAGTGCGAGGATTACAAGAGTGTGCCACCATGCCCGGCTACATCATTTTTTTAAAAGTTAGCCCACCCTATGTAGAAAGGGGAAGGAGGGAGATAAAGCACCTTACTCAAGGATACACAGCAGGTGAATGACAGAGCTGACACTTCAACTGATATAACTGATTTTGAAACCTTGCCCTTTCCTCTGCATGCGTCAGTATTGAGTTTAAAAACAGCTACAGGTTTTAAAATATTTCATCCAGGTCTGTGCGCTTTCATCCAGGGAATTACAAATGACACCCATACATAACTACTTTTGATTTTGGTGCTAATTACCAATTGTCCATTCTGAATAGATTTTTTTTGTTTTGTACTGGGGATTGAACCCAGGGCCATTCTACCTGAGCTACACTCTTAGTCCTTTTTTTTTTTTTTTGGTTTGTTTGTTTTTTGTTTGTTTTGAAACAAGGTCTCCCTAGGTTGCTGAGAATGTCACTAAGTTGGTGAAGTTCTAGAAGATACTATCCTCCCATCTCAGCTTCCAAGCCCTGGGATTACAGGCCTGTGCTACCACGCGCGGCCATTCTGAACATTTCAATAGCGCTGTTTGTTAGAAGTGGACAGCGTAGTGTATTGTTCTCAGTCCCTTCCATCTATTGTTATCCTGAATCATGTCATTCTCCTGCGTTAGACTCTTCACTACTCTCCAATGTCTCAGTCCCTTTTTGATGTCAGTGCGGATAGGATAATTACAGCAAATTCTTATGTCTCTGCTTCCTTTCTTGATATTTTCAGCTGCAAAGAGTTTGATTGAACGTTTACTGTTTTAGCAACTTCTCTTCCTCACAGCTATTCAGAAAGCTCTGCGGAGCAGTGAGAGGAAGTCTCCACACTGACAACCTTTGAATGCCTGTGAATGTGCCTGTCCCATGCTCCCGTGGCAAGATGACTTTGAGGATCCTCTGTGGTTTCTATGTAGAAAAAAAGAGTACCTTCTACGATGGTGCTAGGGCTTGGATGTCTGTTCCTCAATGACTGTTCCTTACCTCTCATTACAAATATATCAACTTTCCTGCTGCAAGAATATTTCTCTGTATCTGGAGTTTTCAATTTGCCTTGCCTTTTTGTGTGTGTGTGTGTGGTGTTGGGGATGAAACCCAGGGATGTTCCACTTCAGAGCTACACCTCAGCCTGATTTTTTATTTTTTATTTTGAACCAGGGTCTCACTGAGTTGCAAAGGGCCTCACTAAGTAGCTGGGGCTGTCTGAAAACTGTGATCCTTCTGTGTCAGCCTCCCAAGTACTGAGATTACAAGCATGAGCCACCGTGCGCAGCTTGCTGTGCCTTTAAAAAATGATGTCTTGTTCTTTTCTTTCCTTTTTTTCACTTTTGTCTTGCTCCCTTTCCTCTTCTTTGCTTATCTTGCCCTACCAGAGAAGCCATTTGCATTATTTTAAGTTATTATTTTTGAAATTTAATACCAGATTACTAAATAAAATGCTTTTATTGTTGCTACTTTAGTTTTCTTTCCTTTCCTTTTTATTGTTGTTATATTGGGGATTGAACCTGGGGATGATTCTAACTCTGAGTTACACCCCCAGCCCATTTTTTATACAAGGGCACTTAGCAGATTTTTATTTATTTATTTATTTATTTATTTATTTATTTATGCACTGTATTCATACATCATAGTGGGATACAAAACTTTTATAGACATACATGCACACATTGCCCAGTTCCCAGCCCATTTCTTGTTCTTTATTTTGAAACAGGGTCTCACTCAGCTGTGGAGGGACTCACTAAGTAGCTTGGGCTGGCCACAAACCTGCATTCTTCCTGTCTCAGCCTCCCAAGTACTGGTATTATAAACATGTGCCACCATGCCTGGCTTCATTTCTCAATCATGACCCTTACCTATGCAACTTCAAACACAGAAGATCAAGATTTAACTCTATTTTACCTCTAATGCCAACCAAAAAACAAACTTTTAACTATAGAAATAGTTGAAACTTGGATTGGTGCACTTATTATATTCAGTGTCTATATTATTATTGCTTCATAAGCAGTATTCACAATTAAGCACACTGGCCTAGAACCTGTGATCCCACTCTCTCAGCCTCCCAAGTACTGGTATTTATGCACATGCTCCACGGTGCCCAGCTGAAATTTTATTTTCACTTTAGGTTGCTAAATGTTTCTTATCATGAAAGGAGAGCAGACCTTGTGAAATGATTTTCTGCATCTCATAAAGGTGACTATGTTATTTTCACAATTTATTTCATTAATATAATGTGTTATATTAATTTTTTTGTGGTTTTAGGTGTGGAACCCAGGGGCTTTCTACCTCTGGGCCATACTCTCAGACCTATTTTTAAGATTGATTTTGTATCCAGACACCATACTGAATTTGTTGATAAGTTTTATAAGCATTTTGATTGACTTTGTTGGATCTTCTAAGTATCATATCATGTCATCTGCAAATAGTGAAATTTTGAGTTCTTCTTTTCCTATTTGTACACCTTTGATTTCCCTTTCTTGTCTTATTGATCTGACTAGAGTCTCAAGTACTATATTGAGAAGAAGTGGCAATAATGGACATCCTTGTCTTGTTCCTGTTTTTAGGGAGAATTCCCAGTTTTTTCCATTTAATATGATGTTGGCTGTGGACCTATTATAGATTGCCTTTATGATGTTATGTTCCTTCTATTCCCATTCTCTGCAGTGCTTTTAGCACAAATACATGTTGGATTTTGTCAAATGCTTTTTCAGCATCTATTGAAATGATAATGTGATTTTTGTCTTTGGTGGTTTTGTTTATATAAATGAATTATATGGATTGATTTTCATATGTTGAACCAGTGTTGAATCTCTTGATCATGGTGTATAATTTTCTTGATGTGGTTTTGAATGTGTGTTGCATAAAATTCACTTGGAAAACCACCTAGTCCTGGGCCTTTCTTTGATTTAAATATAATCTTGACTCATTTTAGGAAGGTTGTATTTATCTAGAAATCTATCTAAAAATTTTGTCAATTTCTTCCAGATTTTCCATATTGCTGAAGAATAGTTTTTTGGAGTAGTTTCTAATAATCCTCTGGATTTCTACACTGTTGGTGCTAATATCTCCCTTTTCATCTCTTATCTTCATAATTTGGGTGGATTCTCTTTTTTTTGTTGTTAAGTTGGCTAGTGGTTTATCTATCTTGTTAATTTATTTTTTGAGAAACTGGTTTTTGGTTTTGTTAATTTTCTGTATTGTTTTTTCTTCTCTACTTTGTTGATTTCAATAATTTCTGATTATAATAATTTTCTGCCTTCTACTGTCTTTGGGGTTAGACTGTTCCTGTTTTTCAAGGGCTTCGAGGTGTGTCATTAGGTTATTTATTTGGTGATTTTCTATTCTTCTTATGTGGGCACTCAGTGCTATGAATTTCTTCATAATACTGCCTTTAAAGTGTCCCAGAGATTTTGATATGTTGTATCTATTTTTATTTATTTCTAGAGACTTCTTGATTTCACCACTTATTTCTTCTCATTCTTCATTCAGCAGTGTTGTGTTCAGTCTCCACATGTTTATGTGGTTTCTCTGGGTCTTTGTATAGTTGATTTCTAGTTTCATTCCATTATGGTCTGAAAAAACATGGAAGTATGTTTTCTGAATTTGCTAGTGCTTATTTTGTGGCCCAGGATGTGATCTATTTTGGAGAAGGTTCTGTGAGCAGCTGAGAAAAATGTGAACTCTGTTGTAGTTGGGTGCAGTATTCTATATGTGTCTAATAGGTCCATTTGGTTGATGGTGTTCTTTAGGTCTGAGGCATCTTTACTGACCTTTTGTCCAGAAGATTGGTCTAACAGTGTGAGAGGGTTGTTGAAGCCTCTCAGTATTTTTGTACTGGGACTTATGTGTGACTTAATGTTGCAAAGACTTTGTTTTATAAAAGTACCTGTGTGTATGTGGCATAAATGTTGACTATCATTATTTCCACTTGCTGGATTGCTCCTTTTACTAGTAAAAAATGACCTTTTTTGTCTCTTCTAATAAGCTTGGGATTGAAGTCTAACTTGTCTGATATCATACTTGCTACTCATGCTTGTCTTTGAATTCCACTGGCATGGCTACATGCTCCAGCCCTCTACCTTCAGTTTGTAATTATCTTTGCTTGTAAGATGTGTTTTTTGCAGGCAGCAGATAGATGGATTCTGGCTTTTAATCCATTTTACTACCTTATCTGTTTTTAGGGGAGTTGAGGCCATTTATGTTTAGTGTGATTATTGAGAGATGGTTTTTAATTCCTAACATATTGAGATTTAAATTCTGTTTGAGGTAGTGTTTGTTCTTCTTTGCTTAGTTGTTTTCCTGGATGGAAATTATTGTTTCTTTAGTTCTGGCATGCATTACTTATATCTTCTTTGCAGTTAATCTCTTTGAGAATTTTTTTTTCTTTCTTTCTTTTTTTTATTAAATATTGGTGCAATGTATTCATACATCATAGTGGTATAAAGAAAATACTTTTGTAGACATACATGCACATCTCGCCCAGTTAGCCCCTACCATGATCCCCACCCCATTCCCTCCCCATCCCTCCTTCCCACGCTTGGCTTACTGGTTGACATCTAGTATTATAGCAATTTATACAATATTAACATTGATAATCTCACATAACAGTTTCATTTGTCTGGTACCAAACTTTTGATGACTTAAAGATAACATTTCAATATTTCTTTTTGCTTTCTTTCTTACCAGAGAATATTTTTTTCTTTTTTTTTTTTTAGGTGAAACTATCATACATTTATTTATTTATTTTTCAGAAAAAATCTATCCTGATATGGAATATGGACTCTAGATACCCAAAACAGTCTCAAAGAAGAACAAAGCTAGAAGATGTATATTTTCTGATTTCAAACCATATAAAGCTACAATAATTGAAACAGTGTAGTACTGTTATAAAGGCAGATATATAAACCATTGGAGCTAATTAAAAGCCTAGAGATAAATTCTTCCATACATTGTCAAGTTATTTTTGACAAGGTTTCCATGAACTTTTGGTGGAGGAAATACTAGTCTTTTAACTAAATATTGTTGAAAAATAATAATAAATGAAAAAGAATAAAATTGGACCCTTACCTAACACATATACAAATATTAACTCAAAATAGATAAAAGACCTAAATATAAATCTTAATACTATAAGCTTTTAGAAGAAAATCTGGGTCATAAAACCTCACAACATTGAAATTGGAAGTGATTTCTTGGATATGATTTCAATGGCACAGGCAACAAAAGAGTAAATAAACTCCCTAAAAAATAAAAAAAATATTGTATATCCAAAGACAATGTAAACAGAGTTAAAAGTTACTGATCCTCTTCCAAGAGTTCCTCCTATGACCCATTTCTCCCTAACTCTCACATATTAGGGAAAGCATCTGATTTCTTATTTTTTGTGCCTGACTGATCTCACTTAGCATAATGTCCTCCAGTTCCATCCATTTCCCTGAAAATGATGTAATTGAGTTTTTTTTGATGGCTGAGTAAAATTCCATTGTGTACATATCCCACAGTTTTGTAATCCATTCATCTGTTGATGGACATCTTGGCTGCTTCCATAGTTTGGCTATGGTGAATTGTGCAGCTATGAACATAGATACACATGCATTAGTTTGGTAGTTTGGTTTCTTTTCTTTTGGGTAGATACCCAACAGTGGTATTGCTGGATCAAATGGAAGATTTGTTCCCATTCTTCTGAGGATTCTCCATACTGTTTTCCAAAGTGGTTGCACTAATTTGCAATCCCACCAACAATGTCTTAGAGTTCCCACTTCTCCACATCCTCGCCAGCATCTGTTGTTGTTTGTGTTTTGAATGATGGCCATTCTAGTTGGAGTTAGGTGAAATCTCAGGGTAGTTTTGATTTGCATCTCTCTGATTGCCAGTGATGTTGAGCATTTTTTCATGCATTTATTGGCCATTTGAATTTCTTCTTTTGTGAAGTGTCTATTTAGTTCATTTGCCCATTTTGTTATTGGATGCTTTGTTTTCTTAGTGTTGAGTTTCTTGAGTTCTCTGTATATTCTAGATATTAGTCCTCTATCGGTGGTGTAGGTGGAAAAAATCTTCTCCCATTCTGTTGGCTCTCGATTGAGATTCTTGATAGTTTCCTTTGCTGAACAGAAGCTCTTCAGTTTCATGCAATCCCATGTATTGATTCTCCTTTTAATTTGTTGTGCCTTTGGGGTCTTGTTGAGGAAATGTTTGTCTGTACCTATGTGTTGTAGTGTTGGACCTATGCCCTCTTCAAGGAGCTTCAAGGTCTCTGGTTTAATTTCCAAGTCTTTGATCCATCGTGAGTTGACTTTTGTACAGGGTGAAAAAGTGGGATTAACATCCAATTTTCTGCATATGGTTAACCAATTTTGCCAACACCATTTGTTGAAGAGGCTATCTTTTTTCCAGTGTATGTTTTTGGCCCCTTTGTCAAAAATCAATTGGCTGAAAGTGTGTGGACTTGTTTCTGGGTCTTCTATTCTGCTCCATTGGTCTATATATCTGTTCTTTTGCCAGTACCATGCTGTTTTTATTACAATGGCTTTGTAGTATAGTTTAAAGTCAGGTATTGTGATTCCTCCTGAGTGGTTTTTGTTGTTGAGAACTACCTTAGCTATTCTGGGCTTTTTGTTATTCCAGATAAATTTAAGGACTGATTTTTCTATGTCTGTGAGGAATGATCTTGGTAGTTTAATGGGCATTGCATTAAATCTGTAGATCACTTTTGGGAGGATGGCCATTTTAATGATATTAATTCTGTCAATCCATGAACATGGAAGGTCTTTCCATCTTCTAAGATCTTCTTCGATTTCTTTTTTCAGTGTTTTATAATTTTCTTTGTAGAGATCTTTTACTTCCTTGGTCAAGTTTATTCCTAGGTATTTTATTTTTTTGTGGGAGATCCTGAGTGGAAGTGTTTTCTGAATTTCTTTTTCAGTGGATTTATGGTTGGTGTACAGGAAAGCTTCTGATTTTTTAAGATTGATTTTGTATCCAGATACCTTGCTGAATTTGTTGATCAGTTCTATAAGCCTTTTGGTTGAGTTTGTTGGGTTTTCTAAGTATAGTATCATGTCATCTGCAAATAGTGAAAGCTTAAGTTCTTCTTTTCCTATTTGTACTCCTTTGATTGAGAATTTTTTTTAGTGTTGCTTTGGAATACGTAAATTCCTTTAGCTTTTCTTTGTCATGGAAGATTTTTATTTTCCCATCTAACTTGAGAGATGGTTTTGCTGCGTAGAAAATTTGGGGCTGCAAGTTGTTTTTTTTCGGAGTTTGGAATATGCTATTTCAGGCCATTTTTGGCTCTCTCTCTCTCTCTCTCTCTCTCTCTCTCTCTCTCTCTCTCTCTCTTCTCTCTCTCTCTCTCTCTCTCTCTCTCTCTCTCACCGTGTGTGTGTGTGTGTGTGTGTGTGTGTGTGTGTGTATGTGTGTGTTACTGAAGATTGAACACAGGGGTTTATTACCTTTGAGCTATATCCCCAGCCCTATTTTATTCTTTATTTTGATTTAGGGTCTCACTAAGTTATGGAGGGCCGCATTCAGCAGCTGAGGCTGTTCGCGAACTTACATCCTTTTGTCTCAGCTTTCCAAGTACTGGAATTTCAAGTGTGTGCCACCACACCTGGACTTCCTGGCTTTCATGACTTGGTTTGGAAAGTTTGGAGTGGTTCTAATTGGCTTGCCTCTGAATGTCACTTTGTCTTTTTTTGTTGTTGTTGCCTTTAAGATTCTTTCCTTGGTTTCTGCATTGGTCAGTTTGACTGTTATGTGGTGTATGAATTTTTTTTTTGTCTTTCCTAAAGGGGTTTCTATAAGTTTCCTGTACCTGTGTATCGACCTCTTGCTCTATGTTTGGAAAATTTTCTGATATTACTTCTTTGAAAAGATTGTTAATCCCTTTGGTTTCACCTTCTATTCCCTCTTCTATGTTAATTATTCTTAGGTTAGCTCTTTTAAAATGGGACCATATTTTTTCAATGTCCAAATCATGCTGTTGAATTGTTTTTTCTTTTTTCTTTTGGTGGTACTGGGGTTTCTGAATACCCTTCTACCTCCGGGCTACACTCCTGGATCTATTTTTATATTTTTATTTGGAAACAGGGTCTCTTAAGCCAGTGAGGTTGGCTTTGAATCTGCGTGATCCTTCTGTCTCTGCCTCCCAAGTGCGGGGATTACAAGCGTATACCACCATGCCTGGTGAATTGTTTTTTGTAAGTTATGTGATATGCATTTGTTTTTGGAGTGATCATCTTCTAGGACTGAGATTCTACTTTCCATGTGGTCTAATCGTTCGTTTATAGTTTGAATAGATGCCTTTACTTCAATGATTGCATTTTTAAAAATTTCTTTCAGACTCTAAATTCTTTTCAGAAGTCTTGTATTATTCTTATAGTTACATTACTGATTTGACCTAATAGAGATCTCTGCAATTCTGTGTTGTCAGGTTCTGTTATTGTGGGGTTGTTGGAGCTCATTGCTCCTTCTTATTCCTTCTTTTCATGATTATAGAAGTTTGTATCTATTGCTTTTGGTAGATTTATCTTAGTCTTTTGGTGTCAGCTGTTATATCTAAGGGCAAGTTGTATTGTATTTAACAGTGAAGGTTAAGTGAGGAGAGAAGTGAAGTCATAAATGCAGGGATAGGGTATAGTCACAGATAGGATTAAATAAAACGAGAGTATGAGTTTGCTAAGGTAGTATATAATAGAGATTAGAGATAGTGAATATTTAGTAGTATTCTGGTAACCAATATAAGAGTTTTTAGTATTTAGAAGAAAAAAGAGAAGAAAAAAAAAGAAAGAAAAGAGAAGAGAAGAGAGTAACTATGTACAAGGGAAGAAGCTTGGGAGAGGGGTTGGCGATAAAACAGTCAAATAAGCATATGCACTAATAAAAAGAAACAAAATAAAAATAAAATAATGCATGCTGGGCGTGGTGGCACACACTTGTAATCCCCATGCTTGGGAGGCGGAGACAGGAGGATTGCTCAGGTCTGAAGCCAGTCGAGCTGGCTTAAGAGACCCTGTTTCCAAATAAAAATATAAAATAGGTCTGGGAGTATAGCCTGGGGGTAAAAGGGCTTCCAGGAACCCCAGTACCACCAAAAATAAAATAAAATAAAATAAAATAAGATAAAATAAAATAATGCAATCATACAAAAATGTGAATATTCAGCTGACTGAGCCTCTGCAGTCCCTCTCTGTGTAGACACCAAGTGCCACCAGCACATTTCCTGATGCAAGTCTTTTTCTCTGAGCCTTTCTCAGTCTATGCAGATGACCAGTATCAATGGGGCTGAATCTACTGTTAAGCATAGATTGTCCTCTAAGCTTTCCACAGATGTGGAGTCTCAGACTTTTCCTGTTTATGTAGGTGGCAGATGCCTCTGAGACCAAACTCAATCTAAGAGTCCTTTTTCTGCACAGCTAGGGCTGCTCTGGTCTAACTTCTCCCCACTCAACATGATTGAGTGGTCTGTGGTAGTCCCAGAGATCCTACTAGTTGGATCTAGTGTTAAGTGTAGGTCTCCTCCCACACTTTCTACTGATGCAGAGCCTGAGTCTGTTCGAGCCTTTGCTATGTCCAACAGCAGACCCTATCCCCACCTTTGCTGGGTTGAACCACAAAGTCTCGGTCCCAGGGAGTTTGTGTGGCTGCGTGAGTCCCTGGGGATGCTGTGCTGTGTGATCTTCTGTGGGGACAGTGGCTTCACTTATGGTGTTGCTGAGCACCAGTCTGGATCTCTGGAGGGCCCTGGTGAGCTTGACTGCCTCTGCTGAAAGTTTTAGTCTGTGTTTATGCAGGAGAAACTGATGGCTTACAATTCCATTAATCTGCAGCTGCTTACTACAAGTCCTTAGTTGTTTTCCTGTTCATCTTTAGAGGTGGGTGTAGTGAGGGAAGATGATGCTATTTTGGTGCCTATGGCCACAAGGCAGATAGGCCACTTCTCTGGTGTTATTGAGCACTGGACTGGATCTCTGGATGAGATGGTGAGCTCAGCAGCAACTGCTGGAAGTTGTAGCTGGTGTTTGCACAGGAAGAACTGATGGCTTATAATTCCAGTAATCTGAAGCTGTTTACTTCAGGTCCTTGTTTTTTTTTCTGTTTGTCTGTGGAGTCAGGTACAGTGATGCAAGATGGCACTGCTGTGGTCTAGTGAGGTGGGCAGGCCTCTTCTCTGCTCTCAGATTGGTCTTCTAAGCCTTCTTTTCCTGCTGCCTTTGTTCCTTTTAAAGTTGTGGTGTTTTCTGGCTTTTGTAAGAATGCTGTTTTTAAGGCAGTGAAGATCGGGTGAATGAAGAACTGGTATGTGTTGCTTCCTTTGGTTGCCATCTTCCTTCCTTTTTTCCTTCCTTCCTTCCTTCCTTCCTTCCTTCCTTCCTTCCTTCCTTCCTTTCTTCCTTCCTTCCTTCCTCCTTTCCTGCCTTCCTGATGCATTTATTCTTTATTTTTTCTGCTTTTTTTGTGGTACAGAGGACTGAACTCAGAAGTGTTATATCTCTGAGCTACAACCCAGCCATATTTTATTTTTTATTTTGAAACAACACCTCATTAAGCTGTTGCCGACTGTGAAACTGAAATCCTCCTGTCTCAGCTTCCCAAGCACAGAATTATAGATGTGCACTATCATGCCCAGCCTCTTGAAGATTTCTTTAAGTCTACTTTCCATTCTTTCTTATGACTATATTTATTCTCTGAGTATTATTTTTTGGAAAAAGAACTTCTGTTCTTTTTTAAAAAAATAAACAATAGCCAGGATATTTGATCATTCTGAAGATATAATTAAAAGTTAAGATATGTTTTTTTTTAACTCTATGGTCTCTATTTAATTTTTGCATTAAATTTTGGAGATCAGTACTATCACTTCTCCAGCTTTACAGGTGGAGAACATGGGACATAAAGAAGTAACTTAACTAAAGTTATATAGCATGGAATTGCCAAATTGGAATTCATGTCCACTCTGATGCCCACTTTTTTTTTAAATCTCAGATATAAGCTAATTCTTGTGTCATCTGCTTATATTTGCCAGTAGAGCATCAAACACTTAGTATGTAAATAGGCCTTGTTGAATGTGGGGTCATCTGTTGCCATCCTGTGGTTAGTGCATTTCTTGGCCACTCTTATTTTGACTTTAGAATGTAGCTTTGTTTTATCTTCTAGTCAGGTGCCACTAGGTCCATTAGCTCTCTGTCATCCAAAACTTTGTTTCTATTTTTGTTTATTTTTATGTTTGTGAATTTACACCCTAAGGGAAAATAAGATTTACTATCATTTTAGTAGGGCTTTGGGAAGAACCAGGATTAAGTGCATTTTTTCAGTACACTGCTCCTTTCATCATTTTTAGCATACTTAAAAAATTATCTCTGGCTGTTTTGTTATCTGAAGTTCTTGGGGGTTCTATCCTTCTGTTTATTTTATCTACTGATTTATCATGAATACTATATTTCCCTTTTAAGTTTTGTAATTTTGCTTTGCATGTGTATCGTCAGTGGGGTTTTATCCATGGGATTCCAGTGTGGTTTGGGCTGAGTCTTTATCTAGATAAAATTTCTCATTTTCTCTAGCCAAGTGCTCCAGGACCACTTTTTATGTTAATATCTTGCCTTAGGAATACAGGATCCTGCAAGGACAGAATATAATAAAAACTAAAGTCATGGAAAGATAGATTTCTGGTTAGGAATCTTCAGGGGAGGCTGTCCCATTCTACCTATGTCTAGAATGTGGAGCTGGAGCAGTTTCCTTGTTACCTTTGTGTATCAGGAGGCATGTAAGGTACCATTTCACTGAGAGTACCACACTCTGCATGTCCTAAATTTAGGGAGAGGGCCTCTCTGCCACTTTCTGCTACATGCAGGTCCAAGATCTGACTGCCTATGTGTGTGCAGCTAATAAAATAGAAATTTTTGTATGAGACCAGTCCCACCCTTTCCTATTTACCTACCAGGACAGTATGAAGTCATCTGACTGAGTTTCTTTTCATCCTTAAAGTTGATCATGAGAATTATCATTGCCTTCGTGTAAACCCAGATATATATTTAAAACAATGCTTGTGATATTTTAATCAGAATATATACATGTTTTTAAATGTTATTCAACAAAGTATTATTTCTTAAAGTCCTAAAACTGACCTTCCTCTTTGGCTTATTTCACTATATACTCAGTACCTATTATCCTCACATTAAAGTATGTGTAATTGTTTTTTATGATTTGGCTGCTTAGTCAAAGGATGCGTTTTTAAGGTAGCCTAATGGATTTTTTGACCAAGGTTAATAAAAGTGATAATAGTATTCTGTGCTGGCCAGACCTAAGAGGAAGATGGCATTCTCTTCTGGATACTATAATTTTTAGAATATTAATAGACCTGTGGCCTGCCCTCACAGGGATGGTTAAGATGTGGGAGCATTGGGATGCTATATCATTGGTAGAATGGTTTAAAGCAGGAAGATTTACCTTGGAAAAGAGGAGTGTAGACGTAATAGATTGTGTTGTGGAAGACCAATTAGATTTATTCTTTGCATCTTCAGAGGGGTTTGCAACAGACAGACTTTATAGAAGATCAACTTGGGTTTAATATGAGGAAAGCCCCTTGTTACATAGTGGCATCTGCACATGAAAAGATAGTCCGTCTTACTGATAGGTGACCACTCTGTTCTTTCTCCATCATTAAGAGGGGTCAAACAGAGACATAATCTCATCCATAGTGGTAAA
The DNA here is from genome assembly GCF_963383645.1 of Muscardinus avellanarius. Taxonomy (NCBI): domain Eukaryota; kingdom Metazoa; phylum Chordata; class Mammalia; order Rodentia; family Gliridae; genus Muscardinus; species Muscardinus avellanarius. The sequence continues at coordinate 15,712,352 of NC_137793.1, forward strand.
CATCTCAGACTCTGGAGCTTGATCCAGACTCTGGTACTTGGGTTCAAATCCTGGCTTTATCATTTACTAAGTTTGTGGTCATGGAAGAGCTATTTAACCATCCTGAGCCTTTGTTTGCCTCACTGCAAAACATCCTTATGGTAAATATATCTTAGGGTCATTGTGAAATGTAAATGAGGCAATACACATAAAGTTGTTAGAAGGGTATGGTATACGGTAAGCCTTGAAAAAAATTACCAATACCATTATCATCTCTCAAAGATGTAAAACAGTGTTTAGAATTAAAAATTCCTATAACATGGGAGCTGTGAGTGACTGTTAGTTTCCTACTATAACAAAGTACCACAAACTTGGTTGTTTGTTTATCTGTTTTTTTTTTTTTTGTGGTACTGGGGATGGAACCCAGGGGCATTCTACCTCTGAGCTACACCCCCTGTCGTAGTTTTTTCTTTAATTCTTTATTTTAAAACAGTGTCTCACTGAGTTGCAAAGGGCCTCATTAAGTAGCTGAGGCTGGCTGCGAACCATAATCATCCTGTTTCAGCCTCCCAAATACTGGGACTATAAGAGTGTGCTACCATGCCTAGGTAAACTCGGCAGTTTTTTTTTATTTATTTATTTTTTGTGGGTCTGGAGATGAAATCCAGGGCATTCGACCTCCAAGCTACACCTCCTGCCCTATTTTTTATTCTTTATTTTGAAACAGGGTCTGACTAAGTTGTGGAGGGCTTCCCTAAGTAGGTGAGGCGGTCCACAGACTGTGATCCTCTGGTCTCCGCCTCCGGAATACTGGGATTACAAGTGTGCACTATCATGCCGTGCTAAACTCAGTAGTTTCAAACAACAAAAATGGGGGAGATACAAAATGGCAACTGTGGGGTGCAGCACATCTCAGTAGCTGAAACAAATAAAGTTCAACTCTTGAGAAGGCAGCATCTTAATAAACAAAATAAATATAGCTCATGACCCAAAACAGATCCAAGAACCACAGTGGAAGGAGTCCAGTAACTCTGAACTGCAAGAACCACTGCATAAAAGCCCGAGCATGCAATGGACCTGTGTGTTTGGGCTGTGGGCCCAAACAGTGAGTCCCGGTGCAGCAGCCCCAAGAAATTCAGAAAAAAAAAAAAAAAAAAAAAACAAAAACAAAAAACCCTCAAGAATTTGCAAGCGGCCATAGAGCTCCAAGATCTTAAGCGGTGAGCTGTACCTGAGCACCTGAGTGGCAAAATTGCTCACTGGAGGCGGCACCCACAGTGGCACAGTGAGATCTCTAGAGACCTGAAAGGGGACCAGGAAACTGTGAGCACCCAAAAAAGCCATGGGACCCAGCGGTGCAGTGAGCTCTCCAGAGCCTCAGACCAGGGCAGCCAGGTAACAGTGTGCACCCAGATGAGCCACGGGACCCAGCATGCACCCAGTGTGTGCTATGTGACACTGTGTGTACCCATAGTGCACTGCAGGACCTGGTGGGCTAGTCCAGTTAGAACCTTCAGAGTCACAGGAAAGGGGTTCAAGGTGTGATAACTGCACAGGGCCACAGGGGCTTACTCCAAGACTACATTGGATGACCTCTGCCCCTACAGGTAGGGAAGCACAGGCCTGAGCTTGGGGTGGAGAATGTAGAGGCACGGACTACAGAAACTATAAAACATTAAAGAAGTAAATTGAAGAAGAACTTGAAAGATGGAAAGATCTCCCATGCTCATGTATAGGCAGAATAAATATCATAAAAATGACCATTCTGCCAAAAGTGATCTATAGATTGAATGCAATTCCCATTGAAATACCAATGAAATTCTTCATAGACCTAGAAAAATCAGTCATGAATTTTATATGGAGAAAGAAAAGACCCAGAATAGCCAAAACAATTCACAGTAATAAGAACCATGCAGGAGGCATCACAATCCCTGACTTCAAATTATACTATAGAGCAATAGTAGTAAAAACAGCATGGTGTTGGCACAACAGGCATTCTGACCAGTGAAACAGAATAGAAGATACAGAAACAAACCCACACACCTATAGTCAATCTTTGACAAAAGGGCCAAACTTACACGCTGGAGAAAAGACAGCCTTTTCAACAAATGGTGCTGGGAGAACTGGCTGTCCATTTGTAGAAAGATGGATCTAAATCCTTCCCTCTCACCATGCACAGGAATCAATTCAAGATGGATCAAAGACTTAGAAATTATACCAGAAACTGTGAAGTTATCAGAGGAGGGCATAGGCTCAACACTCCAACATATAGGCACAGGCAGTAACTTTTACAAGATCTCCAAAGTGCAGGAAATTAAAGCAAGAATTAACAAGTGGGATGGAATCAAACTTAAAAGTTTCTTCTCATCAAAGGAAACCACTAAGAACCTAAAGAGGAAGCCTACAGAATGGGAAAAGATCTTTACCAGCCACCACTCTGATAGGGGGCTAATATCCAGAATATACAAAGAGCTAAAAAGACTCTATACTAGCAAAACTAATAACCCAATTAAGAAATGGGCAACTGAACTGAGTAGACACTTCACAAAAGAAGAGATACAAATGGCCAAGAGATGCATGAAAAGATGTTCTACATCATTAGCTATCAGGGAGATGCAAATCAAAACTATGCTGAGATTCTATCTAACCCCAACCAGAGTGGCAAGCATGAAGAAATAACAACAAATGCTGGTGAGGATGTGGGGAAAGAGAAACTCTTTTACACTGTTGGTGGGAGTGCAAACTAGTTCAGCCACTATGGAGAACAGTGTGGAGATTCCTTAGAAACTGAGAATGGATCCACCATATGATTCAGCTATTCCACTCCTGGGTATTTTTCCAAAGGGGTTGAATTAAGAGAACTACAGTAACATATGCATACCTATATTCATAGCAGCACAATTAGTAATAGCCAAAATATAGAACCAACCTAGATCTCCATAAACAGATGCAAAATTATGGGAAATACACACAATGGGATTCTATTCAGCTATAAAGAAGAACAAAATCATGGCATTCTCAAGAAGATGAAAAGATCTGGAGAAAATTATTTTAAGTGAGATCAGCCAAGCACAAAAAGAGAAGTGACATATGTTTTCTCTAATATGCCCAAACTAGGGAGCACTGGGGATACCAGAGGGACTCCAGATGATGGAAGGGAAACCTCAGCAAAGCTAGAATGGAAGGGTAGGAGACAAAGAAGGCTGAGGTTCATTAATGGAGGAGCTACGTTCAAATGTGTGTAAAGGTATGAATATAGCATGGTTAATCTGGACACTCATTGGTGGGCGAGGGAAAGAGGAATGGGTGGGGGAGAAGGCACCAAGCACAGTCTAAATGTATTCCATTTTCAATATGTTCCACTTATAAATAAAATAAAAAATTAAAACAACAAAATGTATTCTCCCACAGTTTTGGAGGCCAGAAGTTTTGGTATCAGTTTTTGTGTGTCAGAATCAAGGTGTCCTCAGGGCTGTTGTTTTCTCTGAAGGTTCTTATGGAGAATCCGTCTCTTGTCATTTCTAGCTTTTTGTGGCTGTGGAAATTCTTGGTTGGAAACTGCATTACTACACTCTATGCCTCTGGCATCAGAGTCTGTAGCCAGGTATTCCTGTTTCTCCCTTTTGGCTGCATTTGGACTCACCTTTAGAATCCAGGATAATCTCCTCTTTCAGCATGGCCAAGATAATAAACCCATTTCTGGATCAAAACAGCTCCATTCAAACTTCAGGAATATCATATATGTACTACATTTTCTTTATCTATTCATCAATTAACAGACACCTACTCTGGTTCTATAACCTGGCTATTGTAAATTTTGCTATTATAAACATGGATATATATGCATCACTATAGTACTCTGACTTTAATTCTTTTGGAAAGATACTGAGCTCTCCTTTTAAAAATTAAGAGGTTGTAGCCAGGTGTGGTTGCACACGCTTGTAATCCTTGTACTTGGGAGACTGAGATAGGAGGATCACAGGTTCAAGGAAAACCTCAGCAAGTAATGAGATCCTCATCAATTTAGTGAGGCTCTGTTTCAAAATATAAATAAATAAAAATGGCTTGGGGTATAGCTCACAGGTAGAATGCCCCTGAGTTCAATCCCCAGTACCACACACAAAAAAGGAGACCCTAATATGGGTTGGTAATACATACTTGTAATCCTATTACTTGGGAGGCTGAGAGAGGAAGATCACAGATTTGAGGCCTCAGCAACTTAGGCCTTTAGCAACTAAGTGAGACCCTGTTTCAAGATAAAAGTCAAGCCAGCATGGTGGCACATGCATGTAATTTCAGCATTTGGGAGGCTGAGACAGGGGGATAGTGGTTCGTAGACAGCCTCAACTACTACTCAGTGAGGCCCTTTGCAAATCAGTCAGACCCTGTTTCAAAATAAAGAATAAAAAATAGGGCTGGGGGTATAGCTCAATGGTAGAATGTCCCTGGTTCCATCTCCAGTATTGCACACAAAAAATGTCAAATAGTGATAGAGTTATAGCTTAAAGGTAGAATGCCCTTGGGTTCAATACCCAGTAACTAACACATACGCACACACACACACACACACACGAGAGAGAGAGAGAGAGAGAGAGAGAGAGAGAGAGAGAGAGAGAGAGAGAGAGATTGAGAATTAAAGAAAGCTTTATTGGAAGAAATAAATATCTACTGTCAGGATACAATAATAGATATACTATGCAAAACATCACACATGCTATATGTAATCATGACTATGACACTCAGTTTTGCCTGAGGCTCAAGGTATCAGTCCCATCTCTTGATAGTTGTGTGTCAGGTTCTGTGTACAGTTCTGTTTACATCACAGATACAGTTTGCCAGATGGGAAAAAAAAACACCCATCGGTGCTGCCCAGTCAGTAAGCTGGCCTGGTGGAAGTGATCAGAGGATGTGGGTAAATTAATCTTTGAACAAATGAATTAAATATGCACAGGAAATAGTTTAATGCCCAGCAGGAGAGAGCTGCCTAATCGTCGGGGAAGAAAGCAGATCCCGCAGAATAGCACGCCTCCCTTGGCCGCTCCTGGGGCTGGGGTTGGGGCTGAGAGGTGGCCGCAGCCAGGAGGCTAGCAGAGTGCTCTGCAACGGGCCACTCGCCTGAGCGTGCAATATGTTAACTGCAGCTGAGTCTGGCATAATTATCCCTGACTAATGGGAATAGAGAGGAAGGGGTTCAAGTGCTGAATAAATAAATTACTTAATTACATATTATCAGAGAGGAGAACAGATGGTCAGCTTAGTCCATCTCTTGATGCCCTGGGCTTCTGAATGGAGAGGGGATCCTCAGAGACCAGAGCAGGTTGGGCTCTCGATTCTCTTTATCTGCTGGTTCTATCTGAGGCTGGTGATCTTCAGGAATAATCCAGTCTCCTTTATCCCCCAGGCTGAAAGGTGCTGGGTGCTCTAGTGCCCATGCTGAGCTGAAGATGGGCAGGCCTAAGCTGGTCGGAATTTTCCACTTTGTTAATTTTGGCACCAGATGGAAATGGAAATGGATTGTGTTTCCTGTAAAATGGTTGGAAAGTGATTTTCAATTGAGGATCTAATCAAATGTGAAAGGGGCGGTTGAGCACTTGCTTGATGCGCTCAGCTCGGGAGCAGCTCCTATCTCTGCACACCTTATGCTGCTGTTCCACTTGTTTGGATGTCCGCATTGGAGAATCCACTTCTTTTTCCGAGTACTGGTTCCTCTAGAGGTTAGGGGGAAGTGTAACTGTGGTTGTATTCTGGAAGCCTTGTGTTTGTTTTCAAACTTCAGTTGGGCACAAGGGGTTCTGTAGAGCACTGGGGCCAAAATGCTCAGTAGAAGGTCTTTGCCAGGTTGGCTGCATCTGAACTGGGTTGTCTGTTAAAGTCACTTATTCCTTCGTTCCAAGCATGGAGGCTCAGGTTCAATAGGGTAGGACCTGGAAATTTCTGTTTTGCAATGAGCGCATAAGCAAGTTTAGGTATCCCCAGGTATCATCTGGAAAACAGAAAATGGGCGGTAAACCGGAAAGGGTTGCTAATGAGATTTTTTTTTTTTTACAAAGGTGTGGGCAAATTTAAAATGAACGTTTTAGAGAAGTTGAGGCACCCAGGGCTAGTAACAGTGGGAAACAGGTACAAGAGACTTGGATTATGAATACCTAGTGAGATGTGGAGGTATAAAGAGAGGCTTCCTGGGCAAGCCATTGTCAACCAAGGATCCCACAGTGGAGAAAGTGGAAGAATAAATGCCCCAACCTGTCTCTTTTTTTTACCTTTGCTCTCTTGTTGGTGGTTTTCATTGGCCAAATCCAAAGAATCGGGAAGCCTGCTTGATACAGCCCAGAAAGCTCAGGTTTTTCAGTCATAAAAAACAATGAAGGCTAGATAGGGGACTTAGAGGAGGAGATGGAGGCTATCTGGCATGCATTGGTGTAGATAACATTTTCTAGTGACACATATATGTGTGCGGATTTGTGGATGGCAACTATGCCATAATGTTTTGTTCTACAGAGATGCTTTTTTCCCCCTCAGGGTCAAGTTGGCCCTCTGGATTCACTTAGAGAGACTGTAAGCAAGTCTTAAGGAGCCATAGTGACATCTCATACCATTGCCTGTTAGTGTGGGGCCCAGAGTTCAGGCAGTTCATATTCTGTCTCTGGCAAGGACTGCGAGGAGAATATTTTAGAGGATTGTAATTGTCTGCCTGGCTGTCAACTTTAAATTTAGTGACAAATCGGTAGGATGGTCTATTCTTTCTTACTAAGTAATTATGGCTCTACCATTCTATATCTATGAATTCACTTATACTTTCTAGGACGGTGTTTATATTTGTAACCAATATGGTCTTCATCCTGGCTTTTCTCAGCATCTCTTTAAAGAAACCACATTGCTCATACCTTTGAAAAGATTGCATTCAGCTGTCTTGCTTCGTTTTGATTTTATTTTATGCACTTTTTCAGTGTATTTAAAGCAGAGTTTTAATGGTCACTTGTAATTGTAACTGCACAGCAGAAGGTTTGGTTTAATTTTGTTTGAGGCATATTATCTGTGATATGTGGGCACATCTTAAAATAGAGCACATGGACCTGTACAGCATCCTGGGCACTTTACGTATACGTTAGTTCTTCCTTTGGGCAGAAGTCTTGGAAGCATCTATGACTGACTTTTTCTTGTGTGTCTCTCTTCACAATATCTCCAAAATCTACTTCTCACCACCTGCTACTACAATACTCAGGTTCAAGTCACCAACATCTTACTCTTAGCTTTGCGTAGTTGACTCGAAACTTCTCTCCTTGCGTCACTCCACTCTTTCTTCTCTATGTAGTAGCCAAAGAAATCCTTACTAGAACCAGATCTTGATGTTCCTCTGTCCAAAACCCTCCAGTGGCTCCTGTCTTATGGAGAGTAAAGTCTGAAGTCATTACCAAAGCTTATAAGGCAGAAAATGATTCTCTCTCTCTCTCTCTCTCTCTCTCTCTCTCTCTCTCTCCTCTCTCTCTCTCTCCTTCTCTCTCTCTTTCCCTTCTTCTTTCTCTCCCTCCCTCTTTCTCTCTCTTTTTCTCTCTCTCTGCCTCTCTTTCTGCCTCTCTCTCTATCTCTCTCTCCCCTCCCTCTCTCTCCTCCCCCTCTCTTTCCCCTCCTTCTCTCTCTCCTCTTTAAAGCATCCTCTCCCTCCTTTATCTCCTAGCACAACATGTTTCTACTTCGCAGGCCTTGCACATTCCATTTCTTCTGCCTTGAGTGCTCTTCCCCCAGTTAGACATCTGGCTTATTCTTTCATTTCATTCAGGACTTTGGTAATCTCCTATAAGAAAGAGGGGCCTTCCATGACTACCATTTATATATCACCCACCATCAATCTCTTTTCTCGGAATCCTATTATTTCTTTTCAGAGCACCTATCACCATCTGGCATATTTCCTGCTGCTCTCTCACCCACAGGATGAAAGCTTACTAAAGGCCGACACTGTTGAGTCTGCTGTTGTGTCACTGGAATCTATCTTAGTGCCTGGCATGTAGTCAGTGCTCATTACCTATTGATTCAATGAATGAATAAATGAGTGAACGAATGGATTAATGAGTGGAACCATTATTTTTAAAATGTATATTGTCTGGTCCAATATAACTCAGAAATTTTTATTGTTTTTCAAATTGTGTGTGTGTGTGTGTGTTGCTGGACATTGAACTCAGGGCCACATACATGATGCTAGGTAAGAACTCTATCACTGAGCTCTACCCCCAGCTTCCCAAATTTTCAATTTTAAATAACATTTTACTGAGTAATTATTCGACTTACCTATTTTATCACACTTATCAGCATTAACGGATGCTTTAATTGGCAGCCACAGAGAGGGGTGTATGTGTCAGACACATATGCCATATGCCATATACATGTCCTGATATATGTGTGAATGGATAATAGTATGTATGAGAACATATATGGGTATTTGTGTACGTATGCCAGGTATGTGTGTGTTTAAGTTTTCCTTTTCTTTCTTTTTGGCCCAGGAGAGAGATGACTTTCTACTCTATGTTTATTTTCTTTCTTTTTTTGCAGTACTGGAGATGGAGCCCAGGGACATTCTACCTTCTAACTACACACCTAGCCCTTATTTTTATTTTTTATTTTGAAACAGGGTCTCACTGAGCTGCAAAGGGCCTCACTGAGGCTGTCTGAAAACTGCAATCCTCCTGTCTGAGCCTCCCGAATGCTGTGATTACAAACGTGAGCCACCACACTCAGCTCCTACTCTATATTTCACTGGAAAATCTCCATCTTTTGCCCTAGGAGAAGGTGCCAGATGTAGGATAAGGAAGAGGGACACATTAGGGGCATACATACTGATAGAAAGTCCTGAACAGGAATTGTTAGGAGAAATATTAAAAGACTGCACAGCATTCCTTGTGGTCTTTGAGAAGGACTGAAGTTGCTAATTGCTAGTGGAATGTGCTATACCAAATGTCATGACCTTTGGAGGGAGCTGACTTCCCCCTTTCTCCCTTGGGCATTAGCAGCTCTAATAAACCCAAGTGGTCAACATTTATGGTACTCCTGTGTCTCTTTTCTAGGACCCTTGGGAAAAAAAAATTATATATATATATATATATATATATATATATATATATATATATATATATATTGAATTTAGTGTTGCCTGAAAAATCTGCATCCAATTTGAATGAAATTGAATATGTTTCAGGGCTAAAGCAGCATGTCTTCCATCTGAAGCAAAATGGAGATGAATTTCAATTAGATGTTCCCATTATAATCTGTCTCCACCTGTAGTTTTCATCAGAATTGCTAGGAAGTGTGATATAATGTATGAGCGGGATTTGCCCACTGGCAGCAGTGTCCCATTATCTTAGCAAAAAAGCACAAAATAATTAGTCTGATGCATATAGATAGCGGCGTCTTACAGCCAGCGACTTTAATTGTGGTGAGTAATATATATGGAGTTTGAAAGCTTATATATTTCCCTCCCAAGAAGACACCAATTACTAATTTAGTTGACAAAGTAACAATGTTTCAGAAGATTTAATGCGAACTGAACATCCTAGTCAATAGCCACTGTAAAATGTCCATTTTATGGCCTTATTTTTGCCTGAGCTTAATTTATGGTAATTTGGTGGTTGCGTATAGCCTGGAAGTATGCTGTTGGCTTTAGAGTTAGTACTTGAGGATTGCATAAATCATGGCTGAATGTGTTGGCTTCATCTAATGCTCTTCTTTCTCCTACAATTGGACTTCTTTTCATCTTGTCATTTCCCAGACTCATTCCTGTTCGTAATTCATGGGGTTCTCAGGACTCAATATTTAGGAGGCCTCTATCTTCATACAGTGGCATCTTCCAAATGCCAGGTAGGATGTTTCTGGGATTTAGAGAAGAGGAAGAATTCAGCAAATCTCTTTGAGGAATACAGATGGTAATTGGGTGTCTGCTGAAGCAGCCCATTTTTGGTGCTTTCCAGAATATTTCCCCCTTTGTAACTTTTCTAAACATGTGTTAATACAAAAGATAAGGTTTAGAAATATATAATCTGGCCCATTTCTTTTCAGAACATGTCATGTTTTAGAACATTAATCATGTTTTGATTAATGTGAAATGCAGGACGAATTAGTCCACGTGTTCTAGGCCCACTGGTAATTTATATGGAGATTTTAAGAATATGAAGCGACTAAGTATAATGTAGGATTCAATTTAGATAACTGGTCTTCAAAGAACTGTATTGTAGACTTCAGAAATAATGAAGTAATTGCTTACCTTCCACTATTTAAACTGTTTACAAAGGTTTTGAAATTTTAGTAGTGATGATAAATTTTTTAGATGCAATTAAAATTTTTAAATAAATAAATGGGAAGATGGCGACTGAGAAATGCGGGGCTTAAGAGCCCCGCTAACAACCAATCTCCATTACCACAAAATCAGCACCTTTCATAGCCAGAAAACACCATCACCAGAGAAACAAAAAAATCACCAGGCTCCAGAGAGAAAGCGGACTGAGAACAGAGCTCAGAGCCACAGAGGAGATAAACCGGCTCCATGCCCGAGGATGCGGCAGCAGCGCCATACTGCTGGCGGCAGCAGCAACTTCCCCGGATGGCTACAGCAAGCCGAGGTGAGCCGCTGTGGAACAACCAGGCGGGATTTCTGGCCGCAGGTAAAATCTAAAGCTCTCAGTGGCTGAGCTCAGCACACGCCGCAGGGATTCAGAGTGGAAATCAAAACCAAGAAGAAATACGCCAGCCTCACGGCCGAGGGCATAGCAGTGACGCCATATTGCCACCGGCGGCAGCAGCAGAGAATTCACCGAACCCAGTACAGCTACATCTGTGTACTCAAGAACAGTGAGTCAAATTGTGGGCCACAGAGGAGAAATCCCAGTACTGTACTCCCTGAGACTTGATCCAGTGGGGGAGGGTCGGTGGCAGAGATATCACACCATAGGAGAACGTAAAACCTGGCATCCCCGACAGTCTAAAGCAGCCTCTATCGACTCTCTGGGTCGGAGACTCTGTGATACAACCCAGTAAAGGAGTAGTGGGGTCTGAGATACTACTGACTCAAGATCCAGAACACCTTAAGTGATGTCATAGTGACCCAAGGGAAGAACTCAGAGAAGGCACAAACTTCCGAAATCATGGGAAAGAGGAATAATACTGGAGCAATGAATGCCCACAACCCCACAACATCAGAACCCGATAAAACAGAAAATCAGAGATTTCTAGAAGATCAAATCAGGAAAATAACTGTAGAAATAATAGAGGTGCTTCGAAAAGAACTCAGAGAGAGCCAAAAAGAGATAAAGGATGCAATTAATGAAGTAAAGGCCTCAATTCAAAGCACAAACAACCGATTAGACCACATGGAGAACAGAATCTCGCTCTTAGAAGATGATCATTCCAAAAATGAACGCATAGTTTCTAATCTAGGAAAAAATATCCGACAGCAGGAATCTGATATTGAAGAAATATGGGCCCATTTTAAGAGAGCTAACCTAAGAATAATTGGAATAGAGGAGGGAAAAGAAAGTGAAACCAAAGGGATCAATAATCTCTTCAAGGAAGTAATAGCAGAAAATTTTCCAAACATAGAGCAAGAGGTTGATACACAGGTCCAGGAAACTTATAGAACTCCCTTTAGACAGGATCGGAGAAGAGGATCCCCATGCCACATAATTGTCAAAATGACCAATGTGGAAGCCAAACAGAGAATCTTAAAGGCAACAAAAACAAAGGGCCAAGTGACATTCAGAGGCAAGCCAATTAGAATCACTCCAGACTTCCCAAACCAAGTCATGAGAGCCAGAAGGGCTTGGAGTAACATATTCCAAACTCTGAAAGAAAACAACTTCCAGCCAAAAATTTCCTACCCAGCAAAACTTTCTATCAAATTAGATGGAGAAATAAGAAGCTTCCATGACAAACAGAAACTGAAGGAATTTTTGTCTTCAAAACCAGCACTAGAGAAAATACTCAAAGAGATTAACTACAAAGAAGAAATAGGTAACACACACCAGAACCAGAGAAACAAGAGTTTCCATCCAACAGTCAACTAAGATTGGTTATCTGTGGAGATTCATTACTTATGTTAGTCTTTTACCTATCTCTAAATGGTATTGTTTGCCTTTATTGTTGTTAATTTTTAGGATTTCTAGTTGGAATATTAATATACCTTCAGATATAGCATTTGGAAATATTTTATCCCATTCTATTAGTAACTGTTAACTCTGTTTACATTGTCTTTGGATATACAATATTTTTTTTATTTTTTAGGGAGTTTGTATACTCTTCTGTTGCCTGTGCCATTGAAATCATATCCAAGAAATCACTGCCAATTTCAGTGTTGTGAGGTTTTATGACCCAGATTTTCTCCTAAAAGTTTATAGTCTTAAGATTTATATTTAGGTCTTTTATCTATTTTGAGTTAATATTTGTATATGGGATTAGGTAAGGGTCCAACTTTATTCTTTTCCATGTAATTATTATGTTTCAACAATATTTAGTTAAAAGATTATTATTTCTACCACCAAATGTTCATGGAAACCTTGTCAAAAATAACTTGACAATATAGGGAAGAATTTAGCTCTAGGCTTTTATTTAACTCCAATGGTTTATATATCTGCCTTTAGAACAGTACTACACTGTTTCAAAAATTGTAGCTTTATATGGTTTGAAATCAGAAAATATATATCTTCTAGCTTTGTTCTTTTTCAAGATCGTTTTGGGTATCTAGAGTCCATATTCCATATTAGGATAGATTTTTTTCTGAAAAATAAATATATAAATATATGATAGTTTCACCTAAAAAAATAGAAAAAAATATTCTCTGTTAAGAAAGAAAGTAAATAGAAATATTGAAATGTTATCTTTAAGTCATCAAAAGCTTGGTATCAGACAAGTGAAACTGTTATGTGAGATTATCATTTTTAATTTTGGATAAATTGCTATAATACTAGATGTCAACCACTAAGCCAAGCATGGGAGGGAGGGATGGGGAGAGAGTGGGGTGGGGATCAGGTGGGGGCTGACTGGGCGATGTGTGCATGTATGTCTACAAAAGTTTGTATCCCACTATGATGTATGAATACAGTGCACCAAAAAAAAGTAAAAAAAAAAAAATAAATGGCACATGGCTAATTGTGGACCATCTTATTCTAAATGCTGTGAAAAAACATTTTAAAATTTATGCTTGTTTCCTAAACCCCAAATCACAGCACAAATGTGCCATTTATTTATTGCTGGAGAACAATTATATTTTTTCTAATTCAATTACACAAATGTCTCCTTCGTTGCTCTTATAATATCTAATAGATAAATATAAATAGTAAAATACTTTTATGTGTGTTATCACTTTTAATCCATATCTCAGTACCAGGTAATAGGCATTTATTATTCATACTTTAAATGTAATAAAACATTTAAAATTAATATATTATAATTTTATAATAATATATTTCTACTTATAAAATAATAAATGCTTATCTTAGAAAGTCTGGAAAATGTCAGAAGTATATAGATGTTGCTAGTGAGAATGGACAAGAGTGAAAAAAAGAGAGAAAAGACAATTATCTATATCAGGAATAAGTAAATGATTATTACTATAGACATCACAGACATTAAACGATAATAAAGAAATCCTACAAAGAACTCTGTGCACATAAATTCAACAACAGATATAATGTACTAATGCCTTGAAAAACACAAATTACCAGAACTCACTTACACTTAACATGAGGTAGAATAATTGTATTATTTTTTAAAAATTGAACTCATAGTTAAAAACATTCTGTAGAAGAAATCATAAAGCCCAAGTACTTCATTGGTGCATTTTAGCAAACATTTCAAGAAGAATTAACCTAAATTCTGCATAATTTTCTCCAGATAATAGAAGAAGGAAAACTTTTTGCAACTCATTTTATGAGGGCATCATTATACTGATAAAAAAAAACAAAGACATTATAAGAAAAGAAAAATACAAAACATTAAAACTATACCCATCATGAACATAAAAGCAAAAATTGTCCATGAAACATTTTCAAACTAAATCTCCAATATATAAAAAATAGAATACAGTCATATGAGCATCATCATAGGAGTGTAATACTGGATTAATGTCTGTAAGTAAACCTAGGTAATCTACTAAATTAATACCTGAAGGAGAAAATCTACATATTATAACAATGATGAAAAAATTTTTGATAATTCATGATAATAACTCAAAAATTAGGAATAGAAGATAATTTTCTTAAACTAAGTAGAGCATATATGTGCACATGCACACACAAACCCCTTATATCCCAAATCATATGGAATTTTTCTTCCAAGAAATTTGAAATGAAGACAGGATATCTTATCACACTAGTCCAACTCAACATTCTACTAGAAGGCCTACCTAGTAAAACAGGAAATAAAAAATAAAAAAGGCATGTATTTACAAGGAAGAAACAGCCTGATGTGTAGTGCACACACTTGTAATCCCAGTACTTGGGAGGCTGAGGAAGGGGGACCACAGGTTCAAGGCCATTTTGTGAAAATGTAATGTGACTCTGTTTTAAAATAAAAAATAAAATAAGGCTGGGAGTGTAGCTAAGAAGTAGAACACACTGGGTTTAATCTGTAGTGACACATACACCAATATATAATAAAAAATAAAAAGAAACAAAGTCACCCCTTTATGCAGGCAACATAATTGTCTACATAAAACATCCAAATTCTAAGAAATTTACAATTAAAACCAACAACCATAACCACCCAAACCAAACAAAATTCCTAGATTTAATAAGTGGGTATTGTAGGTTACAGAATACTAGGTGGACACACAAAAGTCACACTTTTTAATATTGGCAATATGCAACTGGAAACCGATATTAAAACAAAACAAAACAAAAATACTATTAAACTGAGGGAGTTGGGAGGGGAAAATAGGAAAATTCCCTAATGTATATGATGTACATTCACAAACATATCAAAGTCAATCACTAAGCCAAACATGAGAAGGAGGGAGGGGAGAGAGAATGGGGAGGGAACTGGGGAAGAGCTGAGTGATGTGTGCATGCATGCCTCTACCACCTTATACTCCATTAAGATGTATGACTACAATGCACCAATTTAAAAAAAAAACAAGAAAAGTACTCTTAAAATACCTTTCAAAATAAAATTCCCAGGAAAAAATCTAATAAAATATGTTCTGGAGTTGAATGCTGACATGACAGATGCTGCTGAAAGAAATCTAAGATTACGTAAGTGAATGGAAAGATATACTGTGTTCAAATAAAAGGAACTCAGCATAGTAAAGGTTTAAATTCTTTGCAAATTTATCTCTAGATTTAAGACAATTCCAATAAGTATCTCAGGAGGATTTTTGTAGATGTGGACAGACCGATCCGCAAATTTATTTTTGACATTTGTTCAAAGGACACATGCTATCAAAGGGACTTATCATTGCTCATGTGGACTTTGGTTACCTGCCTGCAACTGTGGGTTTCTCTACTGTAAAGTGGCTTTTTCCACTTTCTGCTCTTCACTCTTTTTAGGGGGTGGGTGAGTGTAGGGCATAAAGATTTATGTTAAGTCAAGAGAAGATAAAAGAAAAAAAAAATCTCTCCCTATGCAGAGGGGAGAGGTCCTTGAAAAAGAGTAACCTGCTCTTCATTTCTTAAAGGGAAGTAATTATGCATAGCCCATTCTTTTTAAAAATACATTTTTAACAGATAACATATAATTATACATATTAATGGGTCCCATGTTATGTGTTAATTTGTATATTTATTGCATATTGTTTAAATCAGGCTAAGTATGTTTATCCCCTCAAACACTTCTTCTTCTTCTTCTTCTTCTTCTTCTTCTTCTTTTTTTTTTTTTTTTGGCTGGTCTGGGGATGGAACCCAGGGGCATTCGACCTCTGAGATACACCCCCTGCCCTATTTCTTATTCTTTATTTTGAAGCCAGTCTCACTGAGTTGCAGACGACCTCACTAAGTAGATGAGGCTGTCTGCTTAACTGCGATCCTCTGGTCTCAGCCTCCCGAATGCTGGGATTACAAGTATGCGCCACCACGCCCGGCTCACTTATTTCTTTATGGTGGAAACTTTTGAAATTCTTTCTTCTAGCTTTGTGAAATGCCCCTCTTAGGGAATGGGATCTTAAACTGCGCTCTGATGGTAGACCATTCAAGTATATATTTAGAATTTTTATAAATGGAAGATTTATTGCTTCTCATTCATTTTTCTATCATCATGGCCTATGAATATTTTTTTAGACTTTGGGTTATAATTCAAATTACTTTATTTCTTTGATCAAATAATTTTACTTTTGAACATTGTGAGCTCTTCTGATTGGCTCCTATTTTATTTTATATATTATTATTTTTTCATATGTTGAAGTATTTTATTGGAGACCTCACACAATCCCCTTAACACTGAGTTTCTTTAAAATTTTTTTTTTCATTACTTTGTAGTCATACATCTTAATGGAGTACTAGATGGTAAAGCCATACATGTAAACATCATTCAATTAGCCCTTACCCAATTCCCACCCCATTCCCTTCCCCCTCCTCCTTCTCATGTTTGGCTTAGTGATTGACTTTGATATCTTGGTGAATGTACATCATGTTCATTAGGGAATTTCCCTCTTTCCCCTTCCCATCCTCCTCAGTTAGGTTGCCTTATTTACTCATCTATGATTTCTCCTTCTTCATCTAGAGTTCCTCCTATAACCCATATTCTCCCTAGCTTCCACATATTAGGGAGAGCATTTGATTTCTTATTTTTTGTGATTTACTAATCTCACTTAGCATAATATTCTCCAGTTCCATCTGTTTTCCTGTGATGATGTAATTTTGTTCTTCTTTATGGCTGAGTAAAATTCTATTGGGTGCATATCCCCTAATTTGCAATCCATTCATCTATTGATGGACATCTTGGCTGGTTCCAGAGTTTGGCAATGATTAATTGTGCAGCTATGAACATAGATATGCATGCATTAGTTAAGAGTTTGGTTTTCATTCCTTTGGGTAGATACCCAGAAGTGGTATTGCTGGATCAAATGGTAAGTTCATTCCCATTCTTCTGAGGATCCTCTATACTGTTTTCCAAAGTAGTTGCACTAATTTGCAATTCCACCAATAATGTAGTAGAGTTCCCAATTCTCCACATCCTTGCCAGCATTTGTTGTTTGTATTTTGAATGACTTTCTAGTTGGAGTTAGGTGAAATCCCAGGGTAGTTTTGCTTTGCATCTCTCTGATTGCTGGTTTTTTTCAGCACTTTCTTTCTTACTTTCTGGCAATATGAGATGCTCCAAGCCTTGTATATCTCCTGCTCCAGCATTGGAATTTTCTATTCTCTAAGGAGGTTTAGTTATTTTTCTTGGGGAATGGTATGAGAAACCAAGATGTCAGCATCAAGTGTGCTCATTGCTACTGGGATGTTATTTCTTAGCTGATGGATCAAGGAATGATACATCTGTAAACTAACCATGTATATATATATAAATATATATGTCTCTAAATATTTCCACATGTAACCATTTATATCTATATCAAACTAAACATAAGCTGATATTGTGGTCTCCAACTCTAATCTTGTTCTAACATGGATAACTCCTATTCTTCTGTTCCTAATCTATAAACTCCTATTCCAGCAGTAAGATTCTTCACTCCAATTATATGTCATCCCTTTCCTGAATTTTTAATATTCATTATAAATATATGATTGAATTGTTAGGCTATATTCATAAGGGAAGCAACTTTGTTGACAGCATTGAAATATAATTTCCTTAAGAGGAACTCTTTTACACTGTTGGTGGGAATGGAAACTAGTTCAGCCAGTGTGGAGATCTGTGTGGAGATTCCTAAGAAAGGTGGGAATAGATCCACCATATGATCCAGCTCTACCACTCCTGGGTATCTTTCCAAAGGGGTTGAATTCAGAAAACTACAGCAACATATACATACCTATGTTCATAGCAGCACAATTTATAATAGCCAAAATATGGAACCCAGATCTCCATCAACAGATGAATGGATAGCAAAACTTTGGGAAATACATACAATGGAATTCTATTCAGCCATAAAGAAGAACAAAATTATACCATTTGCAAGAAGATGGAAAGTCCTGGAAAACATTATGTTAAGTGAGATCAGCCAAGCACAGAAGGAGAAGGCACATATGTTTCCTCTAATATGCCCAAACTAGGAAACACAGAGGATACCAGTGGGACTCCAGATAATGGAGGGGAAATACCAGCAAAGCTTGAATGGAAGGATAGGAGAGGAGGAAGGCTGATCTTGATTAATGAGGGTCTACATCTGAATATGTGTAAAATTATGAATATGACATGGTTACCCTGGACAACCATTGGTGGAAGGGGGGAAGGGAAAATGGGGGTGGGGGGAGAGGGCACCAAGTATAGTTTAAATGTATACCATTTATGTTCAATAAAATATTTGTTTAAAAAAAGAAATATAATTTCCTTAATATTATAAACTCCACTTATTTCCAAAGTTACTTAGGTCACCACTATTTACCCCCATTCATTTAGTGATGTTGTTTTGTACATTTGTAATGCATTTAGAGGGATTATCACATTCTTCATTTTATCTTGGAATCCCATTATGTACAAAATGATTTTTAAAAATGTGGATACATTAGATCATGTAAATTACTGTGGGTTTTGAATGGATGCATAGTGTGTATATCAACAGTTATGCATCATACAGAATATTTACACCACACTAAAAAAGGGCACTCTGTTCTTTACTCAACCTATTTCTGCTAAATACTTGGTCACCCCTAATCCTTTTACTCTCTCTGTAGCTGTGACTTCTCCAGCCTATCACATGAATAGAATCAGACGTTGTACAGTCTTTTCAGAAGGCTTTCTTTCTCTTAGCAGCATGCATTTAGAATTCATAGTTTTTGTTGTAACTTGATAGCTCATTTTTTTATTCTTAATATTCCTTTTAGGATTACAATTTGATTTTATAAAATTCATAAACAGTTCAATGGAGAAAGTGTAGTTATTCCAAAACACAGTAATGGAACATTGGGTACCCATTTGCAAAATTAGGACAGTCTCAGTTACTTAGTGAGGCCCTTGGTGACTCAGTGAGACCTTGTTTCAAAATAAAGAATAAAAAATAGGGATAGTGGTGTAGCTTGGAAGTATAATGCCCCTGGGTTCCATCCCAAGTACTACAAAAAATAAAAAAATTAGCTAAAAGATCTATTACAGATCCAATTTCAGTATTATACAACTTTTTGAAGAAAACCTTTATGAATTAGGGTAAGCAGAGAGTTTAACTTTTGTGGAATAGTTTGGAACTCCAAAAGCAGGATTCATAAAAAATTGATAAATTAAACTAGTTAATCTACAGGCTGGGGAAAGAATATTTTCAAACTACATGTACAACAAAACACTTGTATCCAAAATATATAAAGAACTCTCAAAACTCAACAGAAAAGAAGCATACTACTACCAAATTGGCAAAGACTTGAACAGACATTTCACTGCAGGGTGTATGCAAAGCATAAGAAAAGATGCTCAGCTCCATCAGCCAAGAGTCAAATGCAAATGCATACTTTTGCCCCTTAGTATGTCTTTGAATTTTCTCCTCTCTTGCTCTAATTCATTCATTTCACACTAGTCACATGATGATTTTTCTATTGGTGAAATACCCAGGTACAGTCTTTAACTCTACCTAAAATGTACTTCCTCCAAATATTCACATAACTAGCTCTAATATTTCCTTTAAATTTTGTTCATGTTCCTCCCTAATGAGGATTACTACTTCATTCTATTGAAATGACAATATTTACACCTGCATTCAAAACTCTCTCTCTCCATTTAATATTTTCATAGCATTTATCTTATTCCAAAAAAGCAATATGATATATTGACTAGATTTATTGCTTGTTGATTATCATTACCTAGTAATATTGAAATTTTCTGGAAGCAGAGATCCTGTTTTTTAAATTATGGATCCCAGCATTTAATGTAGATGATCAATAAATATTTGTTAGCCAGGCTTGATGGTACATGTTTATAATCCCAGTACTTGGGAGGCTGAGACAGGAGGGTTGCAGGTTCATGGCCAGCCTTACCTACTTGGTGAGATCCTCTGTAATTTAGTGAGACTTTGTTTCAAAATAAAAGAATTAAAAAAAATAGGGCTGGGATGTAGCTTGGAGGTTGCATGTCCTCCAATATTGATCATTTATATGTGATCAATCTTTACTAATTTAGTGGTTGGTTGTAGAAACAGTTATGTACAAAAGTATTTTCATTTTTTCTGAATCTATAATAGAATAACATAATTTTTGCAAAGAATCTCTAAGACTCATGACTAATTATTCCGTTTTCTCAATGTTGCTTTATATTTCTGTACAATTCTGTCTTCTTGTTATTTTTTGTGGGAATTTATAACTGAACTAACTATATTGGTAATATTCTTCTATTCTATTTTTTTAAGATCAGGAGTTTAAGCCAGCATTACCAAATCCATTGACGAAAATAGATTGTTTTTGGAAGGAAGAGATAATATTACAAAGGACAATGATTTACTTTTAACTTCACTTAAATATTGAATTGAGACCAAAAAGTGTAGGTAGAACTGATGAGAAGTAAGGAAATAAATGTCATTTTCATGGAACACATTTGGGAAGATCACAGAAGCGGAAGGTTGGCCAGTTCCATTTTTACTCTGATGTTTATGTTCAAAATTGAGGTTTATGTATATAGTTTTACTAAGAAGAAAATGGGAAAAAGTATTTGGTTTTTACCAAGTATGCTACTTAAAATATGTATTGTGGAGCCGGGCGTGGTGGCGCACGCTTGTAATCCCAGCATTCGGGAGGCTGAGACCGGAGGATCGTGGTTCGTGGACAGCCTCAGCTACTTAGTGAGGCTCACTGCAACTCAGTGAGATCAGGCTTCAAAATAAAGAATAAAAAATAGGGCAGTGGGTGTAGCTTGGAGGTCGAATGCTCCTGGGTTCCATCTCCAGACCCGCAAAAAAAAAAAAAAAAAAAAAAAAAAAAATATATATATATATATATATATATATATGTATGTATGTATGTATTGTGGATGCCTTAGCTCTTAGTTCTGAGCTCAAGCTATGTTTAAAAATAGACATTGTTATTTCCTCTATACAAAATGAATCAAGTGACATGGGTTTTCAAAGCAGTCTTTACAATGAGAGCCTTTTAGATGTAAATAGTCATCATTTTTTTTTTCACCAAATAGGCTCAGAAATCAGTGGAATGGGCAGTAGAGTTGGAAGCACAATGATCTGGGTCTCAAGGGTTGAGTAAAGCTAACCCAATCCTTCAGCTTCCTAGTGAACACAGCCCAGTTGTGGAAAATAGACACTTAATAGAATTACCACTGTGACATAATTGTAGCCTACCAGAGCCTCATGATCAGAATAGGAGGAGCTTTAGACTAGAGGGTGGTAGAATAGCCTGAGGAGTACAGAGCTGGTACCTCTGAAAAAAAAAGGTGTTTGAGTTAGGATTTGAAGGTTCATCATTTTTTAATCAAATCAAGAGATTGGGGAGAATTTACAGTTGGAGTCAACACCATAATAAAAAGCCCTAATGTACATGACATACAAACCTATCAAAGCCAATCAGTAAGCCAAACATGAGAAGGAAAGAGATGGGGTGGGAATTGGGTAAAGGCTCTACCATTTTGTGCATGTACTGCTGTACCATCTTGTACTCCATTAAGATGTATGATTGCAATGCCCCAATAAAAAATAAAAAAAGCCCTAATGTGAAAGGACCAGGGCATCTGGGTAAACAGAGAAAAGGTCTAGAGAATGTATAAGACTACTATTGTTAGATGAGAGTAGACAAAGACTAGATCATGCATCAACGTAAAGATGCCAGTAGGAACCTCAATCTATCTCTGATAGACCATTTGTAACAACTTTGAAAACATGAAAGAATTTGTACAAATATCAGATGTTCAGAATTTGATTTCAAAAATGCTACTCCAGAAACCCAAATGTGGTAAATCAAGTGGAGGCCGAGGATCCGGAAGAAACAGACCAGTTAGAAAGCTTCTTAGTAATCATCAGGTAGGTAACTGTTTGAACTAATATGGACTTGATCAAGTTAGGAGGCTCTTGTAGTACTTTAGACAAAGATGAGTGTGGTTTGGACTAGAATAGTGGCAGAGGAGATGAAGAGAAATATTAGGTTTTTCCTAGATAGTTCTTTTCTTTAATGTCTTGTGGATCAGTGTAGGTCATTCATGTAGTAGATGCAATGCATTAGCTGCCTGATGTTGGTTGATGTAAAGTTTTCAGGCATGACTAAGAGTTTTGAGATTGAATACTCATGCATATCCATCCTTTATAGTGCTGAGATTTCCAACAGGATCTTCCTGTCATTTTAAGAAACACAGCATGATGCTATTGGGCATGATGATGCAGATAATTAGTCAAAGCTCCAAAGAAGCACTGGAAGAGAAGGACCCTTGACTCTGGAGCTGTTGTGCGGCTGGCAGCTAGCACTGCAGCAGGAGGTGGGGAGGGACAGACAGGCAAGGCAGATGTTCTGCTGAGCTCATCCATCTGGATGAGAACTTTCAGTTCCACTGCTCTTTCCCAGCCATACAGGAAGCAAGCGCCAGCAATGTATCTTCATTAGGATGAACATGACCTTGGGTAGAGGAAAAACAATTGCCACTCGCTGAAAACCCAGGGTCAATGAGTACCCAAATGTTATACTGACACCATTATGGGACAGTCGTGGGACCTAACTCCATTCAACATGTATTTTTCTAAAAGAGGACTTATTAAGAGTATTAAGAGAAATTGTCTAATCATAACCTGCTTCAGTATAGGGATCTAATGTGTTAGTGATGGCCACCTTCTTGAATAATTAATCCTCCTGGGCTCTTGGTGGTCTGCTCCTTTTTTCTATGGCCTCATTTCCTCCTGCCCTTTTTCACATCATCCGTAATTACTTCCTTATTATTCCTCAAGGACCCAAACATGCTATCATCTCATGCACTTTCCATTTAATCTTGAATTCTCTTCCTCCAGATAGTGCATGGTTGTTTTGTTATTTAATAGGTTCTCCACTCAAGTTTATCCCCAAAGATAGGTCTCCTTGACTTCTTTTCATCTGTTATGCTTTTTATTACCTGACAATGACTTTGAAGGAGAAAGGTTTACATAGGCTCATGATTTCAGAAGTACAGTACATGGTCAGCTAGTTTCAAGGCAGAAACCTCATGGTGGCAGAGTGTAGTGGAAGACAGATATCTAGCTCTTGGCAACCAAGAAGCAGAGAGAGTTTATCATAGCTGTGAAGCAAAGAAAGAGAGAGAACAAGGACCAGGGACAGATATATTCCAAAAGATCAGGCCTCCAGTGACCCACCTCCTTCTACCACATCCTACCTGCTTCCAGTTATCACTCAAATTTTTAATCCATCACTGGGTTTATTTACTGGTGAGGTTAGATCCCATTCAATTATTTCACTTATGAATATTTCTGCATTGCTCACATATGAGCTTTTTTGAGGGACATTCTATATCCAAACCATCACACTCAGTGAATGAGAAGCTTTTGGCTATCTTCTTCACTGTGCTGTTCTCAGCATCTAGAACAGCATATGCTTAGGGTAGACCCTCAAGAGGCATTGCAACTTAGTCCAAGTAGGTCTCATTTAATATTCACAGTGCAATCTGAGAAGTAGGCATTATTGTTATCCAATTTGGCAGAGGAGGAAATGAGACTAAGCATTTTATGAAAAATCAAACAGGTATTGATTTCAGAGTCTAATCTTTTTACTTAAGCTATTCTGTCCCATTTTAATCTTTGATTTTTCTCTGTAGCTTAGAAACTGAAGAGAAGAACCACAAAATGCTATTTACCCTTGTTATCAAAGCTGTCTTTTTGCTGGGCCCATGAATATAAAACAGAAAGAGTGCAATGGTGTGGTTTTCATCAGGGCATAAAAAAACTTGGAGACTGAAGGTAGGAGCAGGTAGGAGAATTTTTTATGAGCATTTAAAATCAATGTCGCTTCTACTTTGGTTATGAGACAACTTATTTATCTGTGTTTCAAAGCAGAGGTTTGGTGTGATGCTTCCATTGCAGCATAGATGATGAATAAATGAGAGAAACTGAAGATTTAAAATGCCCAGGAGATTCTCAGTCTCTATCTAAGTTGTCCAAAAAGGAAAATAGTTTTATTTTATTTTTATTTTATTTATTTATTTATTTATTTTGGTGGTACTGGGGTTCCTGGAAGCCCTTCTACCTCCGGGCTACACTCCCAGACCTATTTTTACATTTTTATTTGGAAACAGGGTCTCCTAAGCCAGCGCGCGCGGCTGGCTTCGAACCTGCGCGATCCTCCTGTCTCTGCCTCCCAAGCGCAGGGATTACAAGCGTGCGCCACCACGCCCGGCTCTAAAAGGAAAATAGTAATCCCTCAGTCTCATAAAGATGAAACTTTGAAATCATCTTTTCTTTGTTAGCATTTTGTGCCTCTAGAAGCAGAAAGTGGAGATCCTGATGAGGGTTTAATGATGTGAAGCTTTATTTGTATAAATAACTATAGCAAACACCAAAGCTTACAAGTGGTAATGACCATCACTTCAGCTCTTCAAAGCCAGGTGTGCAGTATAATCTGTTCATGCACAACCCAGCCTACCATATGTTAAATGTTTTTGGTGGATGGCTATTATATTAAATAGGACCATTACTCAGAACCATCGCTCAGTTCACGTTAGCTTGTATGGAAAACTACATGCTTTCCTACACAAAGATCTATGGTACTGATTCTTTGAGAACTTTTATGATGAGTATGTCCCTGACCGCTTATATTTTTGTGCTTATATTCCTCCCTTGTTATCAAGCACATTGCTAAATTATATATATTCTCATGATATTTTTGTCAGCACAAAAATTGGGACTATAGATGTGGTGACGCATATATCAAAACTAAAATCAAGACTTAGTAACTTGGATAAACTCAAATGGTGGCAGAATGATGTGTTACAGGTAATCTCTTTCTTTCTTTCTTTCTTTCTTTCTTTCTTTCTTTCTTCTTTTATTACTGGAGGTTAGATATACTCTTCCTTTTTTCCCAACTATGAAAATATTTGATAATGTTTGAATTTATTCTCCTGACATTAAATATTTATGAAACTGAATTTATTTTTAATTAACAACATTGGGGTTCATAAGACAAGTTATCCTAGTTTATCAGTTTTCATTGATAGTCATAGATAGAAGGTTGGCTTAAATGTTGGTTGATTATAAACCATACTTAGAATTTTTAAAATTTACCTTTATAAGTACTTTAGGTTGTAGCCAAATGGGAAAACCCTGATGGATTAAATTGATGGTGGCTGAAATTTCAAAGCTTTACTATATTTTTATAGTTTATGAAATATTGATAATTCCTTTTTGTTTCAATTTTTATTTTCATAATATTATATTCTTTTGGAGAATGCCGTGCATTCTGTAAAATCCTTAATTAGAGTTTTACAAAGAAACAGAACCAATAGGGTGCATGTGTGGGAGGAGGGTTAACAAAGAGACTTAACTTAAGGAATTGGATTATGTGATTTTGGGGATTGTAGGATGAATCCAAAATCAAATGAGTCGGGGGAAGCTATCAGGCTGGAGACTCAGAAAAGTGTTGTACTTTGATTTCAAAATCATTCTTACAGAATTACGAAGAGCCAGTATTGCAGATGAAGTCCAAAGATAGCCTGCTAAAGAATTCTCTTTTGCTTGAAGGAGGTTAGCCTTTTGTTTTTCTCAGGTCTTCAACCTATTGGGTGAGGCCCACCCAGTCTGTTTTACTCCAGGTCCATTTATTTTAATGAAAATCCTGTTCAAAGAACACCCTTGCAGAAATATCTCAGATAATGTTTGGCTAGATATCTGGGCATCATGGCCCAGCCTCCTTGGCACATAAAATCAGCCGTGAGTTTTCCCTCTGTCTACCTGGCAGCCAAATGCATCTCTTTAAATCATACATTAATCTCCAAAGACAAGGACAAGGTTATACTTACACCCAACATGATATAACTCTTCTGTGAACAACTAACAGTGAACTAACCTTTTCCCACAAGGAGATGCAAGGACCTTGCATGATATTTATTCTTTTTTTTCTGATTTTTTGTTACTTAATGCTATGCTGAAAGCAAACAACATTTAGAGTAGATGATATAAGGACAATAAATCTATGTTACATGATAAAGGGACAAGGGAGCCACACACAAAGACATAGTTATAGCAAAATAAACAATGAAATTATCAGCACCAAGTTTAGTAACATTTATGGGGAGGAGGAGGAAACAGGGTGGTATCTGGAGGGAAACATGCCAAATGCTGTGGGCATGCATGTGTCTATGTTTCTTTTATCCTGAATCTCATTATGAAATCACAATGCATCATTAATATAAAGTCTAAGGTCCAAGAAAAAAAAAAAGAGAAAATTTATGAAATTGTAGCAGTGATTGTCCTTCTTTTTGTAGCTGGCTGTGGGTCATAGCTGGTCTGTATAATTACCTTTTCCTATCCATTCTGCATTTTCTGCTCTCAGCTTGCTCCTTAGTGGGTCATAGTTCTCAACTTAGTAGAGTGACCCATATCTTAATTCCTGAAAACTCTGGGCTCTTAGGAGTCATGTCTCAATTGGGTGGGCCTACGGGAAACTCATGGTGACCTCTTGCATTACACCATCAGTTTCTCCTACTTTATGTAGCTACAGATCCCTTCTTTTTCTCCTTTTTAATATAAAATAACCATAAAGTTACTTTTCCAACCTGAGTTAGGGAAGAACTATAATAACCTCTATATAGTGTTTAACTTTCTTTCTTTAAAGTTGTTTGTACAAGAAAGAATTAATCATTGGATTCAAAAGAGTGGTTGAGTTGAACATTCATTATGTTAAACTTTAAAGGCACATGCAAGAAATTCTGAATTTTTCTTTAGACAGAAAATAAAGTGATAAATGAGTAGTCAATCAAAGTGACTTATAATATCTTTAAGATTTTATTTTAAAAGATAGCAGACTGATATTTTTCCCCTTAGGGTTGAGTAGAGGTTGATTTTTCTTTCCCCTGGGAGTTGGGCAGAGGTGTATTTTCTGTAAAGATTTTAATCGTGTAATTTGATCTTTTTTAGAGTTGGATGCTAGCTGTAATATCTGTATATGCATTTTCATTAAACATCCTTTTCAATCAAATCGATTTAAAGATTTTTGTTTGGGTTAAGTCAGATTTGTCAGCTCTTCAATCAGTTTGTAGTACATTGTAAAAGAATATACTCAAAACAGAACTAAGCTGTCAAGCTGTGACAACTTTGAATGAGGAAGATTTTCAAAAATTATGAGTGAGATATTTTAAATGTCTCCTTGACATCCACATCACTATTCAAAATACTTCATCAGAGGCCTGTGCTTTAAAATGTACTTGAAAATTAATGTAAGGAGTGTAATTTGTCAGTCTTTGTCTTAGCACTGACAACCACGGAGAATTTGCAGTAAGATCATGCTGAATCCCTGCTCCGGGGTGCAGCCTGGGTGTGGGTGAGATGGAGTGATCTCCTCAAGGGGCATTGAGAAGTGCCCGGAGCAGAGCGAAAACATAAAGAGACTTGATTCCAAGGCCTGTTGATACCTGTTTGAGCCAGTGGCAAATGGCAAACCCCATTTGTCCTTCGCCAGGAGGATTGTGTGATTTAGTGATCCCTCAAAGGGACCATTTCATCCTTAGCCAAGTGTCAGGACATGAGCTATTTGTCCTGACCTCAGCTCATAATAGGGGAGGCTACGGCAAAGAGACAAAGCCTTGGCTATTTATTTTAAATAAGTCTCTTAAGGGGTGAAGAAATATCTCAGGCCTGGGGCTGTCCTAAGTTAGCTTCCTCTAAATTCAAGGCAACCTTTCATGCCAGCCCCTGACCTGGGAGAGAACTCTCCAGGGACACCAATTAATTGGTGCAGGGCCTTCAGAATGGCTCACTGTGAGCCGGGGGACTTTCATGTTTCTTTTTACTGCTTCTCAGAGCCTGGTAAATCATGTGCTGCTTGGCTCCTCTGTTCCCCAAGTTTAAGAAATCAAGGTTGGGAGGGTCCTCAGTGTTTGGGATCGAAGAGGAAGCCTTAAAGGTGATTTGAAGACAGGTCTGTCTTTTATTTGCATGCAGTCTCTGATTTTTTTTAAGGCAACTCAAAGGGAAAGTCACAGAACCCAAAGTCAGGATGACCAAAAAGCAGGTCCTAAGAGACAAAATTCAGGCATCCACTGTGTCTGGGACCACCATGGCTTCTGCTTTGTAAGAGTATCTGCTTTCCTCTCTGTGCAGAGGGAAGGAGGGGATTCTAGAAGTAAGAATGGCCAGCAGAGTTAGATGCTGGGAGGCCTCCTATTAGAACAGGGGGACGGGGAATGCAGCCATTGGGCTCAGTGACAAGGACAATCTCAGGAAAGTGGTTTTTTCAGTGGACTGGCGAGGCAATGAGCCGTGCTAGAGTGGCTGGAGATGTGAATAGCAGACAGGCATAGGATGGTGAGGAAGCCTTTTCATATTCTGTATATTTTTGCCATTCCCCAGCTAACCAATTTTGTTAAAAGGCCTTTATAGAGGCTAAATATTTTTTCTGGAATAATGTCACAAATATAGGATTCAGATGCAGGAAGGTCTGCCTCAGGGGGCTGAACTCTTAACAAAAGCTATGTTTTTTTTTTGCCATATTCTTTTGGTTAGGCCATAGTTGTTTGTTACTTACCCAGAGGTAAGTAAATGTAGCCTTCTTGGCACTTTTGAGTTTTGAGTGCATATGTGACCACAGACACGACATAGAAGAGATAGCTTCCACGATTTGTGTAGCCTCCCAGAAACTTAACGCAGTACAAGGAAGGAGTTTTATTCTTAATTTAGTTATTTGTCCAAATTTCCATAGAGAAAATGATCTACTTTGCCCCAGCCCTTTCCTATCACTTGAAGAAAACATACTATTTCGGTGGCCTACTGTCCCTTATCAGAGAATGCATAGTGATAGAATGTTTTGCTACTAGACTTATACAATCCATAGATCTGTAGTTTCTTGAATAAAAGAATAATAGAGACAATTAGTTCTGCTAAATGCATCTTGAAGCCATGTGTTAGCTTATCTATGGATTTTCTCCTTAGATGTTTAAATATTCCCCCTGCAATTTAGGTCTCATCAAACAAAGGAGATCTGATTTAAGATAATTCTCCTGGTAAGAAAGCAATTGCTGCAGCAATCTGCCATTCACCCAGAGCCATTGATCCCAGGATAAACATTCATTTATCAGAGAATTCAAAATAAAACACAACATATGCTGTCATTTGAAGCGAATTGATGGGTAGAATTCTATATTCTTCCTAGGTTCTCCTATGTAAGCATCGTCTCATTTACTTCAGGGAAAATTACTGTAAAATATTAGTTTCGTTTCCCTGCATCATTATTTTTAATTCCAACTACAAGCTGGTTAACATTTTAGAATGTCAATCCGTTACCTTCACCTCATTGCAGTGTTATGTTATTTAAAATCTTTTCAAAGTACTAATGGGCGTTTTCAAATGGTCTCTTTTATAAGCCACGCTGTCCTTCGGAGCCTTTCATTCTGTATTATGTGAGTAAGGCACTCCTGAGGAATGCAGGCATCCGGATGGTGACTTTGGCCTTGTGTGGTGACCTTCTTGTAGCAACCATATAATCATCTTCTGAAAGCTGGAGTCCAGGTGTAAAGGGGTTGTGGCCATGAAGAAATGCTTTTCATCAGAGAGTTGTTATTGGATTTTGCAATCTGCACGTAGCAAGCAAAATGACCATGAGATGATAATTAAGTGTTCTCTTTATTATTTCAGAGAGGAAAAAAAAATCATGATTCTGGTTATTTGCAAAGCCTCTGAATTGGAGAAAAAAAAACCCATACAACATAAAATACTTGCATGCACACAGATTCCTTTCTTTCATTTTTAAAATGTGGATGATATTTTTTTTCTTGAATAATGAGTGTCTTGTAGGACAAGAGGCTCTTGACTGAAGGTTGGCATTAAAATACTTTCTATCTAACAGCAGTATAAGCAGATTGTACAAAGGAGACCACTGTTTAATCACTGAAGTTCAAAACCAAGGTTTCTCTCTGTGAGGGGTGTTTGGAGTCTCTAAAAATTGCAACAGATGGGTATCTCAAATTTAAATTCTTTTGATAATGATTAAGGATTTTTTTTGCTTAAAAATGATGAAAATAAAACTTGCACTGACAGTCTTTGAAGATGACAGGAAATGATCTATCAGAAAATTATAAATTTTTTGTGAGATTGATTTCAGAGCAAGTAGTTTTTGCTTCTCTGTGCTATGCAATGTGGCTTCTCTGCATTTTAATAAAAATTTTCACTTCAGTTCACCTAAAACTCGAAAGAAATGTAGTTGTAAATAAGGGTGTGCACATCATTTCTTGTACTTGGACTAAACTGGGAGTCTTACATCTCTGATGCAAAGAATAGAAATGATTCCAAGGAAATTGTTACATTATTTGTCTTTTCTTTTTGAGTGGTTTTATGGAATCATACCACCTCAAATAAGCAAATCCAACCATGACCGACAGGACACAGCTGTGTTGCTCATGTATCTATGGATGAGATTGTATAAAATTCTATAAACACCAATTATAGAGATACTCTGTTAATGTCTAGCTAATTTTTCATTTGTTTGCCCATGCCATCGAATTGTTTTGAAAATGTCTTTCTACTCCATAGATCCATAAGGCATTTTTGGGGAGTTGCCATTTATGGATCCAGGATCCAGAGAAAGACTATCTTGAACATTTCACTTTTTTTGTTTGTGGTACTGGGGGTGGAACCCAGGGGCTTTCAACCTCCAGGCTATACTCCCAGACCTATTTTATATTTTATTCAGAAACAGAGTCTCACTAAGTTGAAGCCAGCCTCACTCAGTAGCTGAGGCTGGCTTCCAACCTGTGCGATCCTCCTGTCTCAGCCTCCCAAGCGCGGGGATTATAAATGTGCACCACCATGCCCGGCTAACATTTCACTTTTGATTATCCTCAATGTTTAGATTAATGGGAATTATATTTATGACTCCTGAAAAATTTATTTTGGTTATATGCTAACACTTTACTAACTCAGTAACTATCTATCTAATAAATTAATTCTATATCTTCACTGAATCTCAAAAAGCCCATTGTGTAATATGCTTGGTCACTATCTGGAGAATAACTTTTACATTAAAAATTATCAATAATTATTGACCGGGCTACAAAAGGCTGTGGAATTTGGGAGTGGCCAATTTGTACTGAGTATAAACGGAATGTCATGTAGAATCATAGAAGATTTTTAAGCTCCGAAAGGGACTTGAAAAAAATCATCAGTATATGTTGTAGTTTGGATGGCATACTGAATATAGATGGAAAAAAATCAATATTAAGTGCATTTGATTTAAATTAAAAATATGCATCACATCCAAATGCAACAGCTCAATGGTTGCACTAGAACAATCTGAAAGTTGTTAATTCCACAGCGTGAGGCCCTGTATGTGCAAAAGGAGATGAAATCTACTGTGTGCCAGTGCTCCAGATTGCGGCTCCTTTCTGCCTTCTGATATATGCAAAAGCTCAGTAAAATGTGCTATGTGAGAGAAGAAATCAGTGAGCTTATATTATTATTTCTAGTAGAACAAGCTGCAGTACTCTGTTTATGAACAACTTCAGAGGCCCATTGTTTGCTTTTCTCTTACTTTGTATTCTATGTGATGAATTCCTCTTAGCATTTAGTGGAGGTTTTGTTTAAAATAATCTTTACCTTTAAGGAATTAGTCATAAATCTGCATATCTTTAAAGTCATATTTGCATAACTGTTTGGAAAGTAACATTAGATATAGTCTTAAATCTTTTTTTAAAATTTTAATTAATTTTTTATTGGTGCATTGTATTTATACATCATAATGGGTTAAAAAAAAAACTTGTGTGGGCATAAATGCACACATCACCCAGCCAGCCCCCAAACATAGAGCCTCGTGCTCTATTTTTGGAAGATTTTCTGTTATTTCTTTGAAGACATTGTTGATCCCTTTGGTTTTACCTTCTTTTCCCTCCTCTATGCCAATAATTCTGAGGTTAGCTCTCTTAAGATAGGCCCATATTTCTTCAATGTCTAATTCCTGTTGACGAATTGTTTTTTCTGTTTTGAACTATGCATTCATTCTTGGAGTGATTGTCTTCTAGTAGTGAGATTCTATTCCCCATGTGGTCTAATCAATTGTTTATAGTTTGAATTGATGCCTTTACTTCAATGATTGCATCCTTAATTTCTTTCAGACTCTCTATAAATTCTTTTCTAAAATCCTGAATTATTTCTACAGTTACATTCCTGATTCGTTCTTCTGGAAATCTCTGCATTTATGTGTTATCAGTTTCTGTTATTGTGGAGTTGTGGGAGTTCAGTGCTCTGTTTTTGTTCCTCTTTCCCATAATTTTAGAAGCTTGTACCTATTGCTTTTGGTAGATTTCTTTCAGCCTCTAGGTGTCAACTGTTATATTCAAGGGCAAGTTGTGATCATCACTGAAGGTTGAGTAAGGAGGGAAGAAAGGGAGTAAATGGAAGAATAGCGTAAGGTCAGATAGGGTTGAACAGTATGAATATATGAGTTTGTTAAAGTAGTATATATTAGAAATTAGAGATAGTACAAATGTAGTAGAATTCTAGTAACTAATGTATACTTTTTAGTATTGTGAAACTAATTGGATTCAATACAGGACTAGGGAGAGATAAGAAGAAAAAAAGATAGATGAGAGAGAGAGGGTAGAGTAGGTCTGTACAAGGGAAGAAACTTAGGAGAGGATTTGGTATGAGGGTTAAAAAATAAACAAAAAAACCCCAAATACAGCAAAACAAAAATCATAAAAACAAAACAAAAGACCAACAAACCCCTTCCAAAAATAAAAAAGCAAAAAAGAAACAATCATACACACACACACACACACACACACACAGAGTGTAAAAACGCAAACAATCCCACCAATGAATTGATGCAACACTACAAACAAATTCAGCAGTCTCACTCTATGTAGATACAGATTGCTATGGTGACCTTTCCCTCTGTGAGTCTGGTTATCTGAGTCTTTTCAGTCTATGCAGATGGATGATATCAGTGGGGTTGGAATTAATATTGAGTGAAGGTTACCCTCCACACTTTCCACAGACTTGGAGCCTAGGTCTTTCCCTGCCTCTGTTGGCAGTATATGCCTCTGAAACCAAACTCAATGTAGGGGTCTCAGTTCTACACAGCTCAGGCTGGGATATTCTGACCTCTCCTTGTTCCCCACAACTGGAATGTCTGTGGTGTTTCCGGAAATCCTGCTCGTTGGGTTTAGAGTTAAGCATAAGATTCCCCCTACAATTTCCACTGGTCTGAGCCTGAGTCAGTCTGGGCTTCTGATATGATCAACAGCAGATCCCACTCCCACCTTCTCTGGGTTATTCTCCAATTTACCAGAACTTCACTTTTTGTGCTCTGGATCTCTGGGGGGTATGGTTATCTCCACTGCCACCGCTCCTTCCGTGAGTTGTAGTGCAAGGTCTCAGACCAAGGGAGTTTGTCGCAGCTGCGCCAGACTCTGAGGTCACTGGGCTAGGGCTTTCCTTCAGGGAACTGCGATAAGGGTGTAGCAATTTCTGCCACCCCTATTCCTGCATTGCTTGAACCACAAGAACTCAGATCTAGAGGATTTATCAAAGCTGGTTGAATCTCTGCTGATGCAATGCTGGGATTTCTCCTGTAGGGGCTGCCATTTCACTTACGATTGCATTGGCTTCGCTGGCGCTTTTGCTGGAGCCTTCGTGGGCATGGTTAACTCACCAGCTTTCCGGAAATATGGCGTCTCTGCCATGCCCTCGGCAGTAAGGTTGGCATATCTCCCTTCTGGTTGGAGCTCCACTATGAATCCCTGCAGATGGTGATGGGCTAAGCCGCTGAAAAATTTAGCTTGTTTTCAAGCTGAAAGAACTGTTGAATTACATCTGCCTGCACTGCTTCTGGTCACTTCAGCTCCTTATCCTCCCTGGAGTCTGCTTCTGTGAGTCAGTCACGGTGGCCTTGGAGGTTCGGCCCCACTCCGCCGAACTGCTTTTTTTCCCCCCTGCTTCTGAGATTATTCTAGTCTTCCTTTTTTCTGTCTCTTGTATTTATAGCTTTTATTTCTCTATTGATGGTAGTTTCTGACACTGTAGGGTGTTATTTTTGCTACTATGGAGATTGAGTGTTGGCAGTGTTGATAGAAGCTGCTTTACAGTCACCATCTTCCTGTGGATATAGTCTTAAATCTTGATGCTATTATCCCAGGGAAGTTAATTCCAACCACTGTGTAAGGTCAAGGATGAGCTGTTTAGAGTGACCCTTGTTCTTGGCCTTCCCCACAGTAGAAGGCAGTGGATAAACACCTAGGTTCTAGAAAGGTGAAGAACAGGTGCTTGGTAGCCCCGGTGACTGGTTACTAGTCCTGTCCCTCAAGTGGAATCAAAGGCATCCCAGCCAGCTGTTGGGTGGCTCTATTCTATTTTTCCTGTTTGTACTTCCTGGTAGATTATATTAGAGTTAAATCCTGAAATGAACATCTGGTTGTGAACTTTCATTGTCCTCTCACCTTTCAGCAAACTTCCTTGCTAGTCCCGTGAAATCCTACTTGCCCTTTCTCTCTCACTTCAAATTTGACTATCCACGTTAAAATTACTCTTTCCTTCGTAGATTCATAATATTTAGTTTCTTCCTTTGATAATAAAGGCATCCTATTAGCCTGACTTATGCATGTGTCAGTCTTTTGAACAGGTGTTCCCTTGTGACTCCTTCCCTAGGGTGTGAGAGACTAAGTGAACAGGAGTCTTGTCTGTTTTGCTTACTCGTTTATCCTCAGCATCTGCACAGTCTCTCACACCCAATAGGTGGTTAATAAATATTTGTGGAATTCTTGAATGAATCCAATAGGCTTTCAAAAATTTTTTGGTACAATAATCCCTAGGGAATATCGTCTTGTTCACTATAATGTTTCTAGAACAAAGCACCTTGAGGCTACAACATTACGGAAGAGGCTTAATAACACTTCAATAAATTGATGGTTAGATGGATGAATGGAACTGTATTTTCTCCAAAGCCTAAGATACTTCTGAAAGGCAAGTGATTTTTGGTAGGTACAAATTTGAATGTGTTAAAATATTTTTAAAAAAATCGGTGGAATGAGGTATAAGATACAGTACCAAATAAACAGCTAAGAACAAAATGCTTTGCCACTTAAAGTGTTCCAGTTTTTGAAGGATGATGCACTAGGCACCTGAGGCTTATTATTTTAGTTTTTATTCAGCTGTTTGTGACATGGAGCATGCTGTGGTTTAATAGATAAAAGGGTATCTTTGGCAAATGGCTTCCTCATTTGGGTCATGACTACAGGTATGGCCAGCTGGGAGCCCTTGAAAAAGCAACACAACCCTAGTGATATCAGTAAGAGGAAAATTAAAGTGCAAGGTGTTAAAATATGGCAGATCAGTTGGATAACAACTGTCTTTGTAGGAAAAACATTATGACTCAATATAGCTGAGTTTGGCAGCTACAGGTATAATTAAATCAGCAACGATCTGACTCCTGCCTCAGTATGACTAATCCATCAAGTCACTGAAGAATATCTCAATTTTCCCCTGAACTACAGGGGGCAAAATTATCCTTATTTTTCTTCTCTTGCCTTTTTCTTATTCCGATGTGATCACTAAGTGATGAAGATTGCATGGTGTCCCAGCACCATATTGGATTGATGAGGTAGGAATTCAAGGGCTGGCACAGTGATCTCGATGTTGGGATAGCTTTGATCAGCCCCAAAGAACTTGAATGTGATTTTACCTCTTGAGTTTCTTTTCCTTTTTGTGCAGAATAACTAAATTCTGCATTAGGAGTTTGAGATTAAAAAAAATATATATACCTTCTAAAGAAAAACTCTCTTCTCCCTTCCCTTTCCATTAATATGCTCTATTTAAATCAGCTTTCTTTTTCTCCCAGAATACCATAATAATCCCTTAACTTGTCTTATTCTCACCCTTCCACAACCAGTGCTTTCAATAACAGCCCTAATAACCTTTCAAAATCATAAATACGATCATCTTGCTTCTCTTATTGTTCTCCAACAGCTTTCCATTTACATTTAGAAAATAATCTAAAGTGTTTACCATATTCAGTGAATCTTTATGCCATCTGGATGCTAATCACCTCCCTGTGCTCACACCCCTCAACCCCAGCCCTGATGCTTCAGGCACACCCACCTGCTGGCTGTTTGTTGGACAAACATAGCATGTTTCTGCCTGAGAACTTGGCGCTCTGAGCTCTTTGTGCCCAAATTTCACTGCTGTGTGTGTCTCATGACTCCTTTTATCCATTTGCTCTGTGTTCGTTCAGCTTCCTCACCCCATATACAGGTATACCTCCCATCATAATGTAGATATTTAACTGGCCTACATTGCTTCATTGTGTGTATCCTTCCTTGAGAGACTTTACATTTATTATCTTTTTTGGGGGGTACTGGGGATGGAACCCAGGGGCATTCTACCTATGAGCTATACCCTCAGCCCTATTTTTTATTCTTTATTTTGAAACAGGGTCTCACTGAGTTGCAAAGGGCCTCACTAAGTAGCTGAGGCTGGCTGTGAACCGTGATCCTTAGGTCTCAGCCTCCCAAATGCACTGAGTTGCAAAGGGCCTCACTAAGTAGCTGAGGCTGGCTGTGAACCGTGATCCTTAGGTCTCAGCCTCCCAAATGCTGGGATTATGAGCGTGTGCCACCATGCCCGGCTGTTCATTTATTATCTCCACACAGCATAATCGTCACAGTTCTCCTAACTAGGATGTGACCTCCACGAGGACAAAGCATTATTGCTCACTGTAAGGACTGCACCTGAAATGTAAGACATGCTCCCAAAGAATGTTTTGAACAAATCAATCTATTTTCTTTAAGGCACATTTATTTTGTGGTGCTGAGGTTTGAACTCATTCTAGCACTGGGCAATACCCCCAACTTTTTTTTTTTTTTTTTTGAAACAGAGTCTCCCTAAGTTGCTGAGGCTGCCTCGAACTTGAAATCTTCCTATCTCGGCCTCTCGAGTCCTGAGATTACAGGTGTAGGCCAGTAGGCCCAGTGAAGGCCCAGCCGTAGCTGCATTCTTGTGATTCCAGTGTTTGGCCATAGCAGTTTGTGTTCTTCCTTCTTATTTATTATTTTTATTTGGAAAATTAAGGTGTATCCCTATTTGGACACTATCCTATGTTCAGACTGAAGGTGTATTCATGAAAAATAATCAATACACATGACCATATTCATGTTAAGCTCTTTTTTTCCCCTATGAAATGATTTCTTTAGAAATTTTGCTTCCTCAAATCTTTCCAATCTGCCATAAGATTATCTGTGAAATTGCTACAAGATTTGACTGTGGTCTCTGGGTACGGGGGCTGCCAGCATGAAAATTACAATACGATATTTTAGAAAAATACATCAGGATTAATTTGTTGTTGTTTCTGTTCTGATCTATAAGCAGTTTAAATTCATACTGGCCTCTGCTGTGTGTGGAAGAGATCCATAGATAATTTGTGCTTTTAATGATAGAGATTCTCGCCATTCTCTCTAAGAATGTCCTGACAGGGAGGACCAAATTGCCTTCTTTTTGCCACTTAAAAATGCAGGACAGAGCCGGGCGTGGTGGCGCACGCTTGTAATCCCCGCGCTTGGGAGGCAGAGACAGGAGGATCGCGCAGGTTCGGAGTCAGCCGCATGTGCTGGCTTAGGAGACCCTGTTTCCAAATAAAAATGTAAAAATAGGTCTGGGAGTGTAGCCCGGAGGTAGAAGGGCTTCCAGGAACCCCAGTACCACCAAAAAAAAAAAAAAAAAAGAAAAAAAAATGCAGGACAGAGCAGCTGACACATGTCATCTGGAATTTTATAGCATGCAAACATACATTCCTTGTGTCAGCAAGGGCACGCCTATATGATTTGAGCAGCTCCCTTCCAGTGTCTCTAGAAATAATGGGTTAGTTCACATAAGACAGTCTTGAGATTATTGATATAATCACAAATTGAAATGGGACCCTGAGCTCTCTGTTCACAGTAAAGCTTGCCTGGCTTTCTCTGTATTTGAAGTGATTAACGATGCTGAAGCATTGTGGGAAAAAGATATGTCTATAATTATATGAAGCCACAGGGGGGAGAAACCCTTTCTGATACTGGTCTTTGAAGCCACCCAAGTTATTTGAGTCTGAGCCATTAGGGAGAAAAAGAGGAAGAAAAAAAAGGAAGAAAATATTTTTTTTTTTAAAAAGAGAGAACATCAGAATATACGGCAGTGGCAGCAGTCTTGATGGAGACTGTGTGCGTGGTAGGGGGAGAGAAACAAAATGGACGGAATGGAGAGAAGCTCACAGACAGCAAGAGAAGCAACAGACAGCAGGAGACATTGGGCCAGCAGTTCAACAAGAGATTATGAAGAGTCAGAGAGCCCTTCTCCTGTTCCCTAAAAACCTCTCACCTTACCCTTCTTTCTAATCTAAAATGGAGTCAGCATTTTCTCACCATAGTTTTGGAGGGAGGGGTGGTCACAATAGCACAGAGAAACTTTACCACCAATAGAAAATTGAGGCACACCTTGTAAACAATGATGTGGAATAATGCCTTGCCTCGCAATAACCTCTCCCTCTTTGTGTCTCTCATGGTTCAAACCAGAGGCCTCCTTAAAATTCACAAGCGTTTAGGGTGGGTGTGAGTTTCCGAATCACCTTTAAGGGGTCAGTGCTCTCCTGGTTTTCCTGCCTGGATTCGGCCACCTGCCTTGAGGAAGATGTGCTGCAATCTCCCCAAACCTCAGGAACTGAGTTGAAACACAGGCCCCTGGCCGGAGGATGCGAGCACAGCCTGGCAGTCCAGTTCCCTTCCTGACCACTTGGTGCCACTCTAGCTTTACGAACTGCTCAGCCGCAACGAATACGGAGAAGCGGCTTCCTCCTAGTTTGGCTTTTGCGATTTCAAAGACAGTCATTGTTTTGACGAAGGTCATTTGGAGAGTTGGGTGGCTGATGTGATTAGAATGTGCACAGGGAGTCGAATTCCAGGTGCTTTGTGTGCTAACACTTAGGTGTTATTACCAGCATTAATTATCCGAGGGACATGCAAAAAACACAGGTGGGCCCTTGTTGGTTCATTAAAAGGCAGGCGCTGCTGTATGCAAACCTCCAGGCCGCTGCCCTGGCCTTTATCTTGGAGTTTAATTTGGGGATAACTGGAGCCCACCAGACTTGGACTGTTCAGAGATTGGATATTATAAAAGGAAAATTAATTCATTATTAATTCTTCCTCAATGTAGGTCATACACACATACATGCACACACACACACACACACACACACACACACACACACATAGTGGTCATCAAGAACTTTTGTTGAAAATGCATTCTTGCATGCAATAGTATTTCTTCCACCTTCACCTTTAAGTACATTATTTTATTTTATTTTTTGTTTTTGATTCTGGAGATTGATCTGAGAGACCTTCTACTACACCCCAGCCCTAATTTATTTTGAAACAGGGTCTTGCTAAGTTGCTGAGTCTGGCCTTGAGCCTGCTATTCTCCTGTCTCTGCCTCCCAAGTACTAGGATTACAGGTGTGCGCCATGACACCTGGCAACGTGAGTTGCTATTCATCAATAAAAAGGACATTTTTTTTTTTCCAAAGGGGGGAAAAAAAAAGAATCTTTTGAATGAATTACCTCCGGTCTGGTAAAACGCTTTAACTAAAAATGATATATGTTCACCTTTTCTATGTCCCTTTTTCTCCTGGGACCAAAAGGGATTTGAGGAAGGAGTCTGTGCATGGGTTTCTACAGCTTGAAGATAACTTTTTAAAATGAAGGACACTGCAGCATTTAGCTGAAGGTCCTCGTGCCCTGTTTAATGGGAACCCAGGAGGGGGGCTTGCCCACTTCCCAAGACGCTACTGAGAGCAGCGCTTTTCTGACTCATTAATTTGGAAAGACAAGAGGAGGCTGCCATTAAGAAATGTCTTTGCAATTAATTGCATGTATAATTTCAAGTTTTTTTTTTCTGACACATTTATAGAAACTGCTTTACCTTGTTTATGATGATCCACTTCTGCCAGCCTTAGCATGGGTGGAAACTAGCCCTAGGCAAAATTGACATGCTGGAAAAATCTGTTTCTGAGCCTCTCCTGATTTGGTTACTTACTGTCCCTTCCTCGAATCTCAACTTTCCACTTCCCCTAAAATGGGAGTTTACCTGCCCTTGGCATGCCGCTTACCAACTTTGGGTTGCCCTTCTGTTTTGGTGGCTGGAGAACTCTCTTAGGCTCCTGCTTCTGCTGTTTCCTTGCTTGGCAAATTTGGGTACATTTTTATTTTTCCTGCCTGTCCACGTCTATAAAACAGTGCTATTTCAAGCAATACATGACACACAGTCGATGAAGCTTGCTCTCTAGCATCAGAAGAATGGAACACATTAGTTAGCTCATTAAGAATGGAGTCTTTGGGCATCTTGTTCTAGACAACTGACTCAGAATTTTGTGGGAAAGACTCAGGAATCTGTACCTTAAAATTTATTTTTATTTTTATTTTTTATTGCAGTACTGAGGATTGAACCCAGGAGCATTCTACTTCTGAGATACACACCCAGCCCTATTTATTTTTTATTTTTTATTCTTTACTTTGACACAGGATCTCAATAAGTTGTGGAGGCCTTCACAAGTTGCTGAGGCTGGCCGTGAACCTGCGATCTGATTCTCTTGTCTCAGCCTTCCAAGTACTGGGGTGACAAGTGTGTGCCACCATGCCCAGCTAAGAATCTGCACTTTTAAAATTGCTCTAAGAAGCCAGGCATGGTGGCACACGGTTGTAATCCCAGCATTTGGGAGGCTGAGACAGGAGGATTGCAGTTTGAGGACAGCCTCAGCTACTTAGTGAGGCCCTTTGCAAGTCAGTGAGAACCTGTTTCAAAATAAAGAATAAATAATAGGGCTGGGAGTGTAACTTGGAGGCAGAATGCCCCTGGGCTCCATCCCCAGAACCACAAAAAAAGAAAAAAAAAAAAAGAAAAAAAAAAGCTGCTCTAAGGAATTTTATTTACCAAAGCTCCTTGCTTGATGAATAAATCTAGGGGTAGCTCTCCTCATAAGAGAATCAGAAAAAAAATTACAACACCAAAAGAAAGGCATGTGCTGTGGAGGAACTCAGGTGTCATGATGCTTGTTTTGTGGGAAAGAAATTTCTGGGGAATTCTCTGTGGTTAGTACTACCCCCAGACCCCTCACAGGAAGGAAAAGATGGGCACCTGATGTATATTGTCAAGGCCAAGTACAGGGCGCCTCTTTCCAAAGTGACCATGTTGAATTCAGCTACTTTACTATTTACTTACTTATATTGGTACTGGGGGTTGAACCCAGGGTTATTTTACCTCCAAGCTATAACTTCAGTCTTTTCAGTTTATCTTTTAAAAATTTGAAGCTGGACGAGGTGGTGCGCACTGGGAATCACAGCATTTGGGAGGATGAGACAGGAGGATCATCGTTCGAGGACAGTATCAGCTACAACTTAGTGAGGCCCTTTGCAACTCAGTGAGACTCTGTTTCAAAATAAAGAATAAAAAATTGGGGCTCGGGGCATAGCTCAGAGGTAGAACACTCCTGGGTTCCATCCCCAGTACCGCAAAACAAAACAAAACAAAACAAAACAAAACAAAACAAACATTGAATCCAGTGTTTAATAAGTTGCTGAGGGTCTTGGTAAGTTGCTAAGGCTGGTCTTGAACCTGTGATCCTTCTGTCTTAGCCTCCCAAATCCTGGAATTACAGGTGTGTGGCAAACTGTACAAACTGTAGTTTGTAATTTTTTTCCAATCTTTTTTATTTGTTTTGTAGGTTCAGTTGTGCAAAGCTGGGGCTGCTTTTTCTTGCCACCGTGGATCAGTGTACTCTTGTCTGATGAGCTGTGAATCAGTGTACTCTTGTCTGATGAGCTGTGGATCAGTGTACTCTTGTCTGATGAGCTGTGGATCAGTGTACTCTTGTTTGATGCGCTGTGGATCAGTGTACTCGTGTCTGATGAGCTGTGGATCAGTGTACTCGTGTCTGATGAGCTGTGGATCAGTGTACTCTTGTCTGATGAGCTGTGGATCAGGGTACTCTTGTCTGATGAGCTGTGGATCAGGGTACTCTTGTCTGATGAGCTGTGGATCAGGGTACTCTTGTCTGATGAGCTGTGGATCAGTGTACTCTTGTCTGATGCGCTGTGGATCAGTGTACTCTTGTCTGATGCGCTGTGGATCAGTGTACTCTTGTCTGATGCGCTGTGGATCAGTGTACTCTTGTCTGATGAGCTGTGGATTAGTGTACTCTTGTCTGATGAGCTGTGGATCAGTGTACTCTTGTCTGATGAGCTGTTGGTGTCACAAGGGTAGAGAGCAGCAGTCTAGGTTTCTTTGGCACTTCAAGGTATAGCCCAGTGCATGAATGGTTTGCTAATCTCTAACACACAGTGATTCATCTTCTTTTTTTCTCTTTCTGTTCATGTTTCCACATGTGCTGAGGGTTTGATCAAATTCAAGTTTAATGCGTAATAAAATGATTCCACTGCAAGTTGATTGTCTGAATGAAGTGAGGTTATGATTATTGAGAATCAGGAATGACCAGCTATATGGAATACAGATTCCTTTCTTTTTTTTTTTTTGTGGTAGTGGAGTTCCTGGAAGCCCTTCTACCTCTGGGCTACACTTCCAGACCTATTTTATATTTTTATTTGGAAACAGGTTCTCTTAAGCCAGTGAGGCTGGCTTTGAACCTGAGCGATCCTCCTGTTTCTGCCTCCCAAGTGTGAGGATTGCAAGCACGTGCCACTACACCCGGCTGAAATACAGATTTCAAAGTAAAGTAACTCAAAGGAAAGTCATCTTTCTAGTTCAGATCATCAAGGAGATTTGAAAAAATACACTAATCCAATGTCAGGAAGCTTATTGACCATTTAGAAGACCGAGCAACAGGGGACATGATGCTTGCTTCTAATGGGCTTTGCAGCGGACCCAGGTACTACTTAATGCATACTTAGAACATTTTAAGAAGTAAAAATAGGAAAGATTGAGTCATGGTTAATATTTGGGCATGGTGAATATTTCCTGAAAGCATTAATATCCATTTAATTCTTCTCAACATTTAGTGTACAAAAGAGCAATATAGATTCCTGGGGTCTATTTCAGATCAAACCCACACACTATGAATCAGGCCTGACATTAAAAGAAACTTAATGGGAAGCTAAGATAGGCTAATCATGTAACTCTTGACTCAAGGCCTGGGCTTTGCCATTTGTCCTATAACCAAGACAAAGTTGTTTCTCTCTCTCTCTCTCTCTCTCTCTCTCTCTCTCTCTCTCTCTCTCTCTCTCTCTCTCTCTTTTAGGATGGGCTCTCCCTATGTTGCCCAACCTGGCCTGGAATTTATAGGATTGAGAAATCCTTCTACCTCGCCCTCCCAAACAGCCTAGATTATAGGCAGTCACTATCATGTCTAGTCACATAATTTTACTTTGGGTACCAGGGATTGAACCCAGGGGCATTCTACCTCTGAACTATACCTCCAGTCCTATTTTATTTTTTGTTTTGAAACAGGGTTTCCCTAGGTTGATGAAAGTTTCACTACTTGCTGTGGCTATCCTTGAACCTGTTATACTCCTGTCTGAGCCTCCCAAGTGCTGGGATTACAGGTGTGTGCCACCATGCTCAGCTGTCATATAACTTTTTAAATTTCATCTGTGTCATGTATACAATGGTTTAAGCATGCAAATTTTTCTCATGTGATCCAGATATTTCTGTTCTTATGTTTAAGTAGGCACCAAGGAGAGTTTTATGGATGGTTGTTAACTTTGAACTCTCAATTTTAGGAGGGTCAGAAGGCCTAGAGTTATTCTTTTGGTTCAGAGCAGTGATTCGCAAAGTGTGGTCTCTGAGCTAACAGTGTCAGTCTTGGGAGACTGGATAGGAATGCCAGTTCTCATTCTCTACCCTGGATCTGCTGAATCAAATGCTGGGGTGGAGTCCAGCCTGCTGTTCTCTCAAGGGGACGTGGGCCATTCTAATGCTGCTACGATTTGAAATGACTGGACATTGGGGAAATGTTGCTCATTGGATTAAAA
Source organism: Muscardinus avellanarius (assembly GCF_963383645.1). NCBI lineage: Eukaryota > Metazoa > Chordata > Mammalia > Rodentia > Gliridae > Muscardinus > Muscardinus avellanarius. The sequence goes on from NC_137793.1 coordinate 15,756,556, forward strand.
CGTCAGTGAACATTAATTTGGCTGAGTGGATAAACCTTTATATCCTGACATTTAATGAGAATATAAAGGAATCAGTCAGGGGGTACTGTGTGGCAAGGTGAAGGCAAGATAGTATCATAAATCACCTATATCACAGTCACTTTTATTGTTTTGCCTAAGGCTGGCTGAGCTTCTGAGAATATTGAAAAAGTTGCTTATTCTTTGAATTTTATGGTGATCCTCACTTGCAAATATGGGGAAAAAGAAGAGTTCTTCACTTGGCTGTTATGGGGTTCAAAAAGTATGCAGTACATACAATGCCTTGTGGAGTTCATTATTCCACAGGTATCTAGTGAATTATCTCCTTGCTACCCTCGCTGAATGACGTGCGATTCCATTAGACCATGAGCAAGGAGGGCAGGAGTTGTGTCTTTTTCACATATTGTGATAGCCTTGGGAACCAACATAGTTTCTGACCCATATGCTGTCCAGTAAATCTTACTTATATGAACAAATAAGTGAATCAATGAATACAAAAAAGACTGAATGAAGTCAGTTATGTTTAGGTCTATTGATTGATGTAGTACAGAAATGGTAAAAAAAAAAGTACTTTTTGAGGCGAAATTTAAACCTATAATAAAATATTTAAGAGGCATGCAAGTGCTACTTACATCAGTTAATTATGAGGAAAATAGAGTTCTCTTCCTAGAATATATATAATAGCATTGAAATTAGTATGAGTTTTACAGATGTTTTTGCAGGTGAATAGGAAGAAATTTTAAAATTTTCAAGTTATGAAACAATGATCAAGTGAAAACATTTAGGCAGACTGGAATCCAGGGATAATCGGCTTTGAACATGTCTTCTCCTAACCCCCTTTTTTGTTTTTATGTCTGTTTGATTTTGATCCTTGACCAACAAGCATTGTCATGGAAAAGAACAAAGGAATCTGCAATAAAGATTTGCGTTCTCTTTCATTACCCTCCTCTTCTTCGTCTTCGTTTTCATAACCATTCCGTCTCTTAGTTGAGTGCCAGTTATGTGCCAGCCTTACTAAGCACCCTACTCACTCAGTCAGCGAATACTCTTATCAACTGTGTCACTACCACCCCACTATAAGGATAGAAAGTGAGAGGCTCTAAAACATAGGTAATACAAAAAAAGCCAGGACTGGGACTGAAGGCTGATTTCTAAGCCCATGTTCTTTCCACTGAAGCATCAGGTACAGAGAAACATCTTTACATTTCCTTTTCACTAGAAGTGGTTGCCTATCTCTTGTACACTTAGCAAGGGAAGGTGAACTTACAGATTCTTAGAAGACTTCTGGTAGAAAGGAAATGGAGAAGCTGGGCATAGTGGCGCATGCTTGTAATCCCAGTACTTGGGAGGCTGAGATTGGATGGTAGTAGGTTGCAGCCAACCTCAGCAACTTAGTGAGACCCTCTGCAATTTAGTGAGGCCATGTTTCAAAATAAAGAATAAAAAATAGCGCTGGGGGTGTCGCTCGAAGGTAGAATGCCCTTGGCTTTGATCCCCAGTAACACACACTATATACATATATACAAGAGCATGTACATGTATGTCATTGTCAATATGATTTACACTATGATGTCAATCATATATATATATATACATACATATATATATATATATATATATATATATATATATATATATATGGTCAAAAAAATCTTTCTAAGCCTCCATGTCCATACCTGTAAAATGCAATTAATAATATCTATCTAATTATAGTCATAATGCATCAAAAAAGCACAAAAAATAAATAAAAAGAAAAATGGAGGAAGAGTAGCCAGGACAGGAGTCATGGGAGGAGTGAGGATGGCTTTTCTTCTATGAAGTGGATGTTTGAATATTGGGATGAAATAAATCTTACAAGAGAAAGGCTTGAATATGGTCCAAGAAACATTCTCAGTGTTCTCTTGGCTCTTTCCTTATTAGCCCATATTTAGTCCTTCCTAACTTTCATGATTTGAACTTACCTTTTTCAGGCTTCTGAGTTTGGCTGCTTGTGTTTCCTCCTTCCTCCTCTTCATTCATGGAAATGTGATTTTTTTTTAGGTATCTATCAGTCTAGCAAAAGTGGTATCTCCCCTACATTCCTCATTCTATTCAACATTCATGTGGCCCTAAATTACATGTCATTTTGTGACTGTAGTAAATTAGCTAAATAAGAGCTATTTAATATTGGATAAGTATCATATTCTTCTCTAACCACAGTTTGATTATAAAGGTCTCATAAAAAGAAAACAGTACTTAAAATAACAATAAAGATGATAGCTAAAATTTACTAAAGATATTTAATATATATCATTATTTCATCCTTAACTCATAACTCATATGAACTCTCTGAGATAGATATTATTAATTGCACTTTACAGGTATGGAAATGGAGGCTTAGAAAGATTTTTTTGACCATGCATATGTATCTGGAAAGTATAGCCCAAAACACAAAATAAAAACCAACATAATTGTATCTTCTGAAGATAACTGCTCATCATTTAAATAGATTAAGTACAGAAACCACTTTGTAATAGTTTTAAAATCCTTGACAAAGTGCTAATCAATGAATACTCAGGTATATTTATTGAACAAGCTAGCATATTCCACAAAAGCATAATTGAGTAAATTTATAAGCAAGCTGAGTCATACTTTCTTGTCTTGAATGTTGACTATAGTTTCCACTTTTTTTCCCCACACAGCTGACAGTCCAAAATGATATTTTCTACCTACTGATGTCTGAGGCTGTTATGTAGAAATTCTAGTCACAGGAGGAAAAAATAACACTTCTTCTGCCTAACCCTTTACTTTTTAAAGTAAGCCAGAAAAAATGTAAGTTCTAATGTTTTCTTATGTAAAACTTTGAGGCTCAAACAAGTTGCATTGTTAGGAAGATTTTTCTGAATTTCCTTAAGGTCCTGTAATTTCAACTGTAGAAAAAATATCTTGAAATAGCTGTGCCTCTTGGCTTTGAAAGACTACTCTCCTTTTTGTCCATGAAAATTTATAATTATGCCCACTTAAAATGGAAACCCTACTTTGACCATATTTCCCTCTCCTGTTAAATTCTTGGTCTTTTGTAATAATTTTTTGAAGAAAGAAATGCTAGACATACTTCATGGGGGATCTATGCCTTTGCAGGTCCCCTGATCGAGCTTTCTCAAGATCTCTATGAGATGCTGTAGCACATGCTTTTCTCTGGAACTTCTCTTTCTTTATTCTTATTCTTTTTTCACAGTGGATGCTATGTCAATAGCCTTCACTGGGAGCCACATAGAAAGTAATGACCAAGAGAGATCAGGAGAGTTTGAATTTTCAGGTTCTTTCTCCACTCATATGTAACATTCTGATCTTAAGCAAGTTACTTACTTGCATTTCTTATCTAGAAATGACACCAGCATTATTAATTGAGGATTATAAAATACATTCCAGATGTTTGATTGACAATGGGGTTATGTTGAAATAAGCTGTCAATTGAAAATATTTTAAGTTGGAAATGCATTTGAGGCACCTACTCTAAGCAGCCCAGCAACACGGTACACTTATAGCATCCGTTATTCCCCTAGTGATCAGATGGCTGAGTAGGAGGTGAGGTTCAGCTGCTGCACAGAAAGACAAGGCAGTATCATACCACACATCTCTAGTCCAGGAAACGATGAAAGTTCTAAGTCTAAAGTATGGATTTTGCTGAATGCATACCACTTTTGCACCATTGTAAAGCTGAAAAATTATATTGAACCTTTCTAAATCGAGGACCATCTGTGCATACTTAGGTACTTAGAGTACCACATGATTGATGCCTAAACATAAGAAGGATTGTATTCTCCCCCAAACATCATCCTCCATAAGATGGAGAACCTTGTTATAAAATGTTCTTATGGAACCTCTCCTAAGATATTTACCATAAAACAGTACCATGGCTTGTGGAAAATACATATGCCCTAATGAATCTGTGAAAACTAGTTGGGATGCTTAAGAAGATTATCTACTATAATAAAGAAAAAATTAGCCCATATTCCTAGAGATTTGACCTTATGACTCAAGTATCTCCTGTCACTGTTTCCATTTCAAAGGGAAAGTTCCATGTGCTTGCATTATAGAGATTAGCAACCTCCCTGATGGGATAGTAACAGCTAGTGCCCATATGTAATACTGGTGAGTACTTGAGGCATGACTACCACACAACTTTATTGTATCACACATCATTTCAAACTACTTAAAGCCATAATGAGCTAAGAAGATACCTCAAAATGTGGACCCAGGGATGGTACTGACTTGGTGATGAAGGTGAATCCACATAAAGGTATTTCAGGTAATGTGAGGGCAGTAAATAAAGGTTCAGCCAAATTAATGTACTTCATAAAATATGTGATTTTAACATAACGGTATGTAACACTGAAGAATCAAACCTTGAAAGTAAATAATGACCTCTTTTGCCTCCAAGGACAAGCTTACATACTGAAATTGGCTTAAAACTTTAAGATTCTTTTGATGGAGAAAATAGGGGACTTGTATTCTGGACCACTGTCTATTCTGGCACATATGGAAAGCAGGATTAAAATATAAGATTAAAATATAATAGCAGTAACGAATTTCAAAATAGACAAGGTCTCCTTGAAAATAATCAGATTTACATTTTGAACTAGTTCATGCATATCTTTTGTTCTTCCAAGGATTCTTTCCCTCTCAACAATATCTCATTCTGTTGATCTTTCAACTACAAAATTATACCTTCTTTGGTCACCATTTACCTCCTATTGTAACATCAAATTTAAATACATACACACACACACCCCATACATCCCTTTGTGCTGTAATAAAAAAAAAACACCCTGTAACCTCTATGTTGATTTATCTCATGGTAGAGCTTTATTGCTAGATCACGTTTGTTTAGTGTGTTAGCTATGCCAGATGCGGTTTTATGAACCTTATGATCAGCTGATTGCTGCAATCCCAGTACCTGGGAGGCTGAGACAGGAGGATCCCAGGCTCAATGCTAGCACACAGTAACTTAGCAAGACACTGTGTCAAAATAAAAAAAATAAAAAGGGATAGGGATATAGCTCAGAGGAAGAATACCCTTTAGTTTAATCCCTAGAACACACACACACACACACACACACACACACACACACACGCACCCTTGTGATTACTATCCTGCCTTCTCATGTAGATTCTACTATGATCTAAGCAACTGAGGCACCAAGAGTTTGCACAGCTTTCTCTAGGTCCCGACGTTTATTTCTCAGCAGCCCTCCCGACTACCGTCCTGTCAATCTTTCTTTTTCATCTGGATTATTCTTATCACCTTGCAGCTCGTTTCTCTACTTTTCACTCGCAGGTGAGTGTGATCTTTTAAACCTCAAGCAGATAAAAGTCACTGCGCTCAAATACTTACAGTGAGTCTCCCTCGCACTCACTGAAACCCAAAGTGCTCGCCACAGCCTTTGACTTTCCAATGAGCCAGCATCCTGTGTGTCTTTTCTGACCTTGGCCTCTACCTTTATTCTCCCTTATTTTGTTATTTATTCAGCCATCTTAGAATATTTGCCGTTTCTTTCTACGCAATAAGCAGACTTCCTTCTTAAGATCTGTGCGTGTATAGCTCCCACTGCCTTTGGGCCTGTCCCGTGTTTGCTTACGTCTCTCCCTCATTTCTCCTTTAGGTTTGTATTCTAACGCTACCACAACCTATTTGTTCACTGAGCATTGAGCCAATACATCTTCACCCATCCAAACACATGTTCCTGGGGAATAAATTCCTAGAAGTGCTCTCCCTCACTTCCGCACTTGAGCGCAGTTCTTCTTCCTTTTCAAGCCCTCTGCTGGTCCCCCCTCCTGCACCCTTGTCTATTCCACTGAACATCCCTGTGTCCCTCTTCTAAACGCCTCTGTGCTCCCGTCTGCTGTTTCTGCTGTGGAAGGCTGGCTGCCTTTCTCTCCCTTGTGGGAGCTCTGGAGGAAAAGCCGACACGAGGCAGCTGGTCTGATCCCTGTGGGCCTCTTCACAAAGCTGTGATGTCAAGAGTGACCTTGGAGCAGGACTGAATTGTCATTAAACAATTTAATAGATGAAAGACCCCCCTCTTTACACTGCAGTCACATCTATCTCTCTCCAAATAGTCAGCGCCAAGTTGTAAACACCCGGCACTGTAAAGAAAAGTTGTTTTATTTTTATTGTATTTGCTATTTTGGTTTCAAATTTATAGGAGATATATTAAAATGGAAACAGATCAGAGAAATCCTGGGGTTTTAATCATGAAATCAAACCCTTGATAATATGTATCTCCAAAAAAAAATTTCATGGCATTTGTGTTAATCCATATCACATTCCATTTAAGACTCTCACATGATTACTGCTATCAGGTAATTTTTGGTGTGCATCATCTCCTACATGACTAAGATGACAATGATAAGGGTGAATAATTGGATTCACAAAATTATGAAAGTTTTGCACTAGAAAAGCTCATTTATTTATCTCCCTAATTTTCTACAAAAAAAAGAGAAACAGATGTCTACAGAAGTCGAGAGACTTATTCAAGGTTACACAGCTAGTTAATGGTACAGGTGGGCCCCCGGACTCCCCAAATAGCGTTCAGTTAGTAGCCATTGAACAGTGTCTATGAACCAAGCCCTGTGCTAAATGAAGTTCAACCTGCTAGATAATTCCTGTTCTTTCCAATTGTCGTGACACCCTGCAGTTTATTTAGATTATGTGATTTGGCCTCATATTTCTTCTGGAGCAAGTGGAAAAAGGATCATCCTATTAGGGTGCTTAATTTTGTGCTAATGATCCTTCTTTCTGTCTGAAGTTTTTCAGGTTGCAGATCTTTTTCAGGGGAACCCGGTGCCGCTCGTCCTTTTCCGCAGGTTGCGCGATGTGCACATCGGTGCCTCCTGCAGCCTTCCACGTTTTAATTGCCTCTCCTTCCTAATGAAGGCTGTATCAGCTCCAGTGCTAATTGAACTTCGTCCTTCATTCAGGCTGTGTTATTAAACAAATAGTCACAGTGTTTGGTCTCACTTTAATAGGAGCATTGATGTTTGCTTAACATCAAAAACTTATTAGTAATCCATTGAAAAGGCAATTAATGGAGGACATGTGGGCAAGGAAATTGAACTAGTCTGTAGCAGAGGACAAAGAATGGCAAAGACACTCTGGCTTTCTACTGTTTAACCATCTGCATCCTGGAAGTTGCAGACCGATTGTTAAATTCTGGACTTTCCCCCTCCCTAGTAAATGAGGCTATAATGTATGTGAAGTTCTATATTGCTGTTTACACAGTTGATTTATCAACTAAAGGATAGGTTGGTTTGTCTGACGCTCTTGCTTCCGATCCTATACACACTTTTCCTTGATAACACGTTCCCCAATCTGGTTAGCATATAGACCTGTATTTTTTTTTTTTTTTTTTTTTTTGGTGGTACTGGGGTTCCTGGAAGCCCTTCTACCTCTGGGCTACACTCCCAGACCTATTTTATATTTTTGAAACAGGGTCTCTTATGCCAGCGTAGCTGGCTTAGAACCTGCGTGATACTCCTGTCTCCACCTCCCAAGCATGGGGATTACAAGCGTGCGCCACCACACCGGGCCTAGACCTGTATTTTTCATTATAGAAAACACTGACAGGTCAAAAGTAGATAATATGTCACTTGCATTCTTACACAGAGATAACCACTGGTAGATTTTGACATGTAGTCTTCTTTGCTCCATCCTAACAAATGTACAGAAAGTGGAATCACATACCATATTAACTCACCCGCTGTTGATTTATTAATGATCATATGTCCCTAGTATCTTTCCTAAGAAGTAGAAACCTCTGCCATCATATCACATGGCTTTGATGTATCTCCGATGAATCGACTGCAATATATATATATATATATTTTAAATTCTTTATAGGTGCATTATATTCATGCATCATATTGGGGTAAAAAAACTTGTGTGTACAAACATGTACACATCGCTGATTTAACTCCTACCCAATTCCCACCCCATTCCCTCCCCATCCCTCCCTCCCTTGCTTGGCTTAGTGGTTGACTTCGGTATGTTTAAGTACTACTGCAATATATTTCATTATTGGGAGAGGTTTAAAAACAAGTGCCTCTTACCTATGTGCTTGTATAGTCCTATGTTGGCATCATTGTTTTGGTGTATAATAGTAACATTAGGACAGCAAATTGAAAGACAACTTTGTTGTGAAGCAATTGTCCTCCATGTCGGGAGAATATGCAATATTTGCTGCTATTAAGGCACACATTTGTATCCAGTAAAATAAATTTTCTGAATATCAAATTTACTTGCAATTATGCCAACAAAATCATTAAGAAACATCAGGAGACTAATCAAGCAATAGTCTTAAGCAAATGGCTTGAAGTATGTAGTTCTCTTTGTAAACTTGGGAGAATAAATGATACCTGAGTTCAAAGGGAGGAAAATCCTTAAAAATATAAACTTAATGGCATTTGGCAAGTGAGTAAAGCATAGCCGACCAAATTCTTTCTATGCTCCATGTTAAACACATAGGAGAGGAGAAGAACCGATAACGGGCTCCTGCATTTGCTCCTTGGACCTTGGGTATGACGGTAAAGCTCCCCATCTGTGTTAATGTGAGTCATGCCTGGCTGGGTTCCAAGGCATTATTTAATAAATGAATAGTGTTGCTGCCTGGCAGGGACCCTTGTAGAAAATGCTGTTGTGAGAATATAAATAAATAAATAAAATCTGATTTAGCTAGGATTATGATGCCTAAAATGTTGGTAATAGGTTTAAAAGATTAGCATAGGCCAGCTTTCCATGAGCTTGTTCCTTATAGAAAAAAAAAAAGTTCAATGCTATTTCTAATGTCATCATAAAAGTGGGGCTGGAGGATTATCGATTTTTGGAGGCTTTTACTAGATAGCTTGATAACTGACTCTCTCCAGTTTTTAACACTTGGCTCTGGGTTTGTTGTTTACCTCACTCAGGCAATTTGGTGTAATTAATTTTAATAGCTGTATTAACTTTGAGAGTATATGCCTTGGTGGAAAGATATCTACAGTCTGAACCTCACAAAATTGTTTTTTCTTCTTGAATTAAAAAGACACAGTTGTTTAAAATAAGACTCTCAGTTATAAAAATTAAATGAAGAGAGCAGAATGTAAAAGCTTTTAACATGTTTACAAGGATGTGAGACAGAAATGTCTGTAGACAAAGGGTGTGCTTTTTACCATGTGATACCAAATCTCTCAGTAGCTCTTAGGATAATATCTTATTCCTTCTAATCTGATAATTAGGGCAGATACAAAATTTTAAAAATTACAGTAGTTGTTAGATTAGGAAACTCTACTCTTTGTTGTTAAAAATTTCTTTCCTTAAGCGTTTTTTTTTTTTTTGGTGGTACTGGGGTTCCTGGAAGCCCTTCTACCTCTGGGCTACACTCCCAGACCTATTTTATATATTTTTTATTTGGAAACAGGGTCTCTTAAGCCAGCACCGCTGGCTTCGAACCTGCGCGATCCTCCTGTCTCCGCCTCCCAAGCGTGGAGATTACAAGCGTGCACCACCACGTCCTGCTTTCCTTAAACATTTTTAAACTTTGATTTCTTATTGTCATGTATGTTGATTGAAAAAAGTTAGAAATGTAAAGTAGAAAGAAGGAATAATTGATAATCATTTTTATTTAGTGGTACGTCAAAATGTTAAATGGTTTTATTTTATTCCTGTCTCTTTTCTCTCCAATTTAGGTACATGGCTGTGTATATGTTTGCTATAATAATAAAATAATATTGGGATAAACACTTTTGTGCATACATTTTATATATATTTTTTCCTTAGGATGAATTAAAATTACTTTTAATGCCTCTGAAATTTAAAGATGCTGTGGGACTTGTGATTGGAGGCACTGAAGATGTTTAGAAGAGAAGAAAAAAAACCTGTTTTAGAAGTATCCTCCTTTTATTTATTTATTTATTTATTTATTTATTTATTTATTATTTATTTATTTATATTTATTTATTTTTGGTGGTACTGGGGGTGAAACCCAGAGGCTTTCTACCTCCGGCCTATACTCCCAAACCTTTTTTATATTTTATTTGGAAACAGGGTCTCACTAAGTTGCTGAGAGCCTCACTAAGTAGCTGAGGCTGGCTTTGAACCTGTGCGATCCTCCTGTCTCAGCCTCCCAAGCGCGGGGATTACAAGCGTGCCCACCACGCCCGGCTACCCTCCTTATATTTAGAAATCCCTCCCTGTTGTAGAGATAGCATGAAATTGTCCTTGAATAGATTATAATTCTGATAACCTCTGAATGTTATTTAGAGTATATAGAAAGAAAAAATTTGGAGAGACTTTCATGCATGTAAGTCACTCCTGAAAAGTTCTATAGAAAAATGAAAAGTTGTCTGAGTTCATTATATGCTATAAATATTCTGATCTATAAGTTTAATTTTTTTATTGCAAGGAAAATATGAATCAGAATATCCCGAGTATTCTCTCTTTTAAAGAGAACATGGGTTCAATAACGGAGACTAACAAAGGGAAGAATAAAAGAAATATGTGGTTTTGCTTTTGCAAACATACTGAAGTGGAAAATAGAAAAGCCAAAATCAACAATAGCAACAACAAAAAAAAAATACCACATCCATTTGGACTAAAATACATGTATATATAACACAACTTTCCAAGCATAAAACGAAAACTCTAGCCAAGGGAATGAAAGAAATACCTTTTGAAAAACTGCTGAAATAGGCCTGTTGTTGAAATAGTTTTATTTCCCCTTTAAAAGATCTATTTACTGCAATTCTGGGAGCGAGAGGGATGATTTTGAATAAAGAATAGAGCCATTTAAGATGTTGTGCACAGCACCTGAATTTATGAAGACTGGTTCGAATTAAAACTAAATGTCATCAGCAAATGCAAGCCAACAGAAATGTACATTTCATTTATTGTATTGGGATTTTGGGAGGGAGGGAAGGATGGGCTTACACTTAGCAGGGTGCTTTCATATGGCACTAATTTTTACATGGAAAACGTAGACCTCATAAAAGCACGTATTTCTCTCAAGTATCAGCTGTTTGGATTAAATCATTAATCATCACCAGTTGAGATCCTACTTGGTCAGAGGACAAGAGAAAAACAGTTTCATTCATTCATTCATTCATTCATTCAATAAATTTGAAATGGGCAATTACTCCTTGCTGGGTGTCATTGGTGAGCAAGACAGGTTCTTGTTTTTAGACGCTTCTGGAATTGGAGGACAGGTAATACATAAGAAGAAAAAAAAATAACATTCTCTGCCAGCAACTAAGATGCCATGGTTGAAAGAGACTGGTGTGATGGTCCGGGGGTGGGGTGACTGATTCAGATCTGAGGACCTAAGATAATTCCTGAAGCCTATTCCTTTCTCCCTGCAATTTAGACTATGTATCTGTCTCCTTTCTGCAGCTTTTACCTTCTTCTAAGGGCTTACTGTTATGATTTGCTTTCACTGAAGAACTGTAAAACTGAAATAAGGATGCAGTCTAAAAAACAAAAAGAGCTGCAAATACATTTTTTATAAATCGGAGGCTCAGGTGCACTATCATTTTTCAGCTCCAAGAAAATCATAAATTATTTTTATTAGAGGGAATTACTTACTATAGCCCTAGATTTTAATGATTGCTCAACAGGTCTTTTTTTTTTTTTTTTTTTTTTTTTTTGCTAAACATCCAGTAACTGTCAGTTTTCATTTTCTTTTAGAATTTACACCTTAAAAACATTGTTTTTGCTGTTGAACAAAACTGCCTCTTATAGCGAAGGGATTGTACCAGGGTATGAAATGTACATCTTGGTTGGATTTCTTTCCCTCCAGCCTGATTCAGGAGTGAAAACCAGCCTTGCATTTCATAATTAGAGGGCCTGTGTTCAATAGTAATAACAATGAGAAAAATCAAACTCCAACTTTATTCTTTTTTGTGTGTGGTACTAGGGGTAGAACCCATGGGCTTTCTGCCTCTGGGATACACTCCCAGACCTATTTTATATTTTATTTGGAAACAGAGTCTCAATAGGTTGCTGAGAGCCTCACTAAGTAGCTAAGGCTGGCTTTCAACTTGCTCGATTCTCCTGTCTCAGCCTCCCAGTACTCAGAATACAAGCATGCGTCACCATGCCCTAACTTTATTCTTTAATATCTTTATACGCAGAAGTCGTGCATTTGAGTATTTGGTAGAAGAATGATCACATTTCTGTTCTCTTTACTCAATAGGCCACATGGCTCTTTAACACAGATAATTGGGCCTATAATTCTAATACTTGAAACCACAAGGATGCAATACAATGGCCATAGTTTAAGTACTTGGTGTTATGTGTTAGACACCGTCTAGGATATGGAGAGAGAGTAGAGAACAACAACCACAAAAAAGCAATTGGCATGTGCATGCATTCCTCTACCATCTTGTACTCCATTAACATGTATGAATACAATGCACAAATAATTTAAAAAATGAAAGAAAATGAATTGGCAAAAATGAGCACCCTCGTGTAGAGTATTTAAAAGGGGGAGGCAGACAATAAGTATACAAACAAGGAATTCCAGCTATAATAAGTACTAAGGAAAACTTCAGAGAAAGGATAAAGGAACAGTCAGGGTAGGGTGGAAGCTTGCAAAATTTGAGAAGAGAAAAGCTTGCTCTAAGCCAAGGCCCTTGGTTTTGTTTTCTCTCATATTGGAATTGAACCTACAGCCCTGTGCATGCTAGGGAAGCACTGTACCACTGAGCTACCTTCCCAATCCAGGCCTCTCAAATATTATCTTTGACTCAATTCTGGATTGAGAATGATTTGTATTTATTTACTTTTTATCAATATTTGTTTTAGTCAGCATTCTCACTGCTGTGATCCAAAATGCCTGATGAACACAACTTAGGAGAAGAAAAAATTATTTGCTCACAGTTATGGAGGTTTCAGTCCACATTAGGCCAGGTCACATCTGTCAAACTGAGGGTACTGTGGTAGGAAGCAGAGAGAGTGAGGGTAGAGGGTATGTAGATAGTGAGGGGAGAAGGTATATATATATAGTCTCCAAGGACCCACCACAGTGTCCTACCTCCTCCAGCCACAAAATGCCTGCCTTTCTTACCACCCAGTTACTCCATTAATCCATCAATGGACTTATCCATTGCTGAGATTACAACTCTCAGGATCCAGTCATTTCACTTCTAAACATTTTCAAATTGTCAATACATGAGCTCTTCCAGGAGACATTCTATACCAAAATCATACAATTTTCTTTTCCTCCTACTCAGTCACAACCACATAGATCCTCACTGTTCTTATTCTCAAAGTGTGTGGGTGAGGAGTAAAGGTTCTGATAATTATCAACCACAGGAAAGCAGTGTCTTTTTTGCTATTCTTCTGAATGAAAGCTCTTTTTGAGACAGTTTATATTACCTTTTCGGTAAATCTATCTTTCAGTTGATTATGATTTTTAAGCTTCATGATTCGATAATCTATAGAGTTTCTATAGTGCCATTATCTCTTTCCAAGAACTTTATGAACATGTGTTAATTGCTTGCCATATTGCCCCACGAGGCAGGTAAAGTCACATTTGCATTCATTAGAAGAGTTTTCTGACAGTGGGGGCTTGAGCAGCAGAGTGACTGCCCATCAAACACCTGGCCAGACAGGATTAGAGGGATTTATAATGCCAGTAATGATAAAGGCCTCATCTTCATTAATCAATATTATTATAGTACTTCCAGGATTCTCTTCATAAAAATTAGAAACCCAAATGAAAGAGGTGTTTGTAGTCCCCAGAGATTGCAACTGATATGATCAACTTGACGAACAGATGGGAGCATAAGAATCAAGAGGGTAAATGAGGAGGTGGGCCAAAACTGCCTTGAACACTACTAATTACAGAAACAGAGAATTGTTACCCAGAGGGCTTTAAAGCATGCTCAGTAGTCTTGTAGAGAGTGAGTAAAAGCATTGACAGACTGGATAATTACAAAGGCAACTCCATGTTTGTTTATATTGTTAGAAGTCTCAAGTGAAAAATGTTTTTATTCTTCCATTAAAAAAAAAATTTGCTCATTGACAAATGGCTTGTCACCTGCTCTAGGATAAACATTTTACAAGTTCAAGGGAACTGGCTCACATCTCTGCTCCCTCAGAACTTTCTGGGGGTAAGAATAATGATAATTAGCACATAAATACTTACTATGTATCAGATTCCTTTCCATTACTACTTTAAGCAAGCCACTTAATTATAATAGTCTTATTAAGAAAACTAAGAATAGAATTAAGTTACATTCTCACATAGTGCATGGTAGGTCTTTGGTCCCAAGAGAACCACCATGCTTTGGTTTAGTTGTGTTTTCTCCAGGAAGTTATTGAAGATGAAGGAGATGGCTAGTCTGAATGATTCACATTACCTACTTATAATGATAAAACTCAACATAGTGACCTTAAATTCTTGGAAATCAAAATGCATGTATCCAAAATTATGTCAACAGGCTAGAGTAGAAAAAATATCATGCCATTTTCCCCCAGGTTGCCTTGGGCAAGTAGGACCTGGGTTATTTCATTCTCACATCCATATTTAATGAATGCTGCTAGCTTTTTGAGATAAGTCTTATTTTGTGGTTATTTGGAGATGATAATTCAGGGCTTGCCTTAGGCAAAATTGTAAAACAATTTGAGTTAGGAATCTCAGAAGCTCCCAGTCTCTATTTTCCCACTTTTTTTTTTAAACTCATATACACAATGCCTGGTTTATTTCCTTCAACAAATAATATGCTTAAATTTTATTCTCTTCTCTCAATCCCTTACTTTACTTTTATTATGAAGAAATTTTATACAAGCATCCCAGTGTGGACAAGATCATAGGTGGCCTTTTAAAACACCTTTTAGCATCTTGAAAGAATTATTCAGTTATGATGGAATAGAAGGAGTAGGGACATCTTGTTGGATATAAATGGTTTTCACTTATGCCCCAATTATTTGCAAATTGAGAGGAACCGAGAAAATATTCCAATCATTGAAACTTTATTTTTCTTATCTAAGTTGGCATAAACAGTTTCTAATATATAGGTGGTTGTGGGAAACTGTTCCCAACCTAAAAATATTAGCTTAAGGATTTGGAGCTTTTTGCTTGCTTTGGCAGAAGACTGCCTTTCTCGAGGGAACTGATGACAGTGACCTTGATGCCCCTTCTCTATCTAAGCCATTTTCTTCTGTGTCACTATACCTTTTGCTTGCTTTGTTTAAGGTAGAAGATGGCTCTAAGGAAAGAGCTGAAGACCGCAACCTCTGCTGCTCTTGCAAAATGGCCAGATAACAACTTACCTTCTAATAAGTTGTTAACACAGTGCTCTACTCCTTAGCCAGAGATAGTCATGATTTAATGACCCAGCCTTAGTTCTGTAAACCTCTAATAAAAGGAAGAGCCGAGTTTTGCACAGGGAGTTTGGCTGTATTGTCTTTTCTCACCTCTTCAAGACCAGGAATACATTCTCAACGAATAAATTTTCATCCCATCTAGGGATGTTTAGCATATTTAATGTTTAGCATCATATTTCAAAGCTCTTGCTGGCACCGAGCCTGGCATGGAGGTAACTTTTTCTGTGTCTAGTATGTAATGAATGCTTGCTATTTGCTAGTATCCATTAAATGGATGATTGAATTCCTAGTGTAGATAGGCTAGGTTCTGTGGAGAGAGAGTATATGACAAAGATAATGAGAACACGATGAAATTGGTCTTCATGCAAAGCCTTAAACAATAGCAAAGGTGTGTCTCCCTTCCATCTCTTTTCCATTTGTTCTCTTAGCATGTAGTAACTAAAAATCTTTTCTTAGCACCCATTAGAATCCTATTCTGGTATGCTGACTCTCCTTACCATCTTGCCCTTTGTCTGCCATGAGCATACAGTGATTGCATTGGCCACACACATTGCTCCTTCTGATCCTGTGAGCTCTCCATTGCTGCTTCTTCTCAGCTCTGTTTTCCTGTGATATGTGGAATCAGGACGTTTGGATTGCAGTGCACAAGCTTCCTGAAATAGCAGTGACCTGAATCAGGCTCTCCTGGGAATAAAGGAGAGGGGTAAATTCCAAAATTAAGTATAAGTGGGAGGCCAAGGAGGGGGAAGTGTTTTGCAGAGCTCAAAATTACAAGCCTGGCATTGTCATTAACTGAAGTTCTGAACACAGAAGAAGCTAAGGAATGATAGGAAAGGGTGGCAGGTCCAGGCAATAAGAGGATTTCATCTTTAGATATAACAATTTGACATGTTCAGCATTTTTCAAAGCAGACATTATTATTATTGTTATTAATGTTGTTATATTTTTGTGGTATTAGTGATTGAACCTAGGGGTGTTCTACCTCTGACCTACACTTCAAGCACAATTTTTATTTCTTATTTTGAAATAGGGTCTCAATATGCTGCTCAGGGCCTAAGTTGCTGAGGCTAGCCTCAAACCTGAACTATCCCAGACTTCCAGGTACTGAGATTATAGGCGTGTGCTACCATGCCCAGCTACAAAGCAGACATTATTTTTAGTTATGTTAATGGAGAATTTTGAAAGAAGATATGACATTGTATATATTTCAAACTCCCTGATACTTCTCAGAGTATATAGGGATGTTATGTTTTAAATTTGAATTGGCCAAGAAAGAATATAGCATTTGGAAAAGGGGTCTGGACTGGGAAAAGAAAGATGGCTCCAGGATCAGAGAGAATTCTGTATGGTGATGGTATTTAATTCTTTAGGACTGGATTAAAGTGCCAGGAATATCAAAAGGGTAGGTAAAAAACAGAGACAGCAGAGGGAAGACCATGGTATTGCTCTTATAGACATGGTATTGCACTTACAGAACCTGTGGGGGAAATAATGGTTCCACCAAAACAGGGAGTTCTAGAATATAAGTTTACAGGACTATGAATGTCTGTATAGGGAACAAGAAGAACTAAGACTGAGAAATAGCTGTGTAATTTGGTGATAAGGCACCCCCTGGGCACCTTCAAAGGAATGGCCTGGGCTGGTAGCTGGCATAGATTCCTGGGAGTAGCGAGTGAATGCACAGTTCAGAAGTAAGAAGAGCATGATCCAGCAATACCACTTCTGGGTATCTGCCCAAAAGAAAGGAAACCAAACTACCAAACTAATGCATGTGTATGTATCTTCATAGCTGCACAATTCACCATAGCCAAACTATGGAACCAGCCAAGATGTCCATCAACAGATGAATCGGTTACAAAACTGTGGGACATGTACAAAATGGAATTTTACTCAGCCATAAGAAAAGTACAATTGCAGTGTTTTCAGGGAAATGGATGAATCTTGAGGACATTATGCTAAGCGAGATTAGTCAGTCGCAAAAAGTAAGGAATTGGATGCTTTTCTAATATGTGAAAGCTAGGGTGAATGGGGTCATAGGAGAAACTCCAGGTGAAAAAGGAGATCCTATAGAGGAGCAGATAAGGCAACCTAACGGTGGGGATGGGAGGTGCGGAGAGGGAAACGCTTTAAAGTGCATGATTCATATTGAAGTCAACCACTAAGCCAAGCATGGAAGGGAGGGATGGGGAGGAGTGAAGTGGGGGCTGGCTGGGTGATGTGTATATCTATGTCTACACAAGGGTTTTTTTTTTTTTACCCCATTATGATGTATAAATACAATGCACTAACAACAACAACAAAAGAAGTAAGAAAAGCATGAATTACTCTTTCAAGATCTTGGATAATGAAGAGAAGGAGGGAGGCACAAATGGGCAGAAAGCAAAAGAAGACTTGAGAGATGGGAGCCATGGGCAGGTGGATTAGGGGACAACTCTAGGGGGTGAGGGTGGGAAGAGCTAAAGCAAGAAGGAGACTCAGAGCAGGGATATTTTAAGTATTTTCTTAGAGAATAACCCTAGTTCTTTGTACTCAGACCAGTGAAAGAAGATAGATTGGATATAGGATATATACTAAGGAAAATAAAATAATGATTAGGATTTAAGAAGAAAGTGAAAACTTGATACAGATGTTCTACTGGCTGTTAATTTTTTATATACTTTTATTGGTGTATTGTAGTCTCATATCATGACGTAGTTCCGAGTGATAGTGACATACACGCACACGGCACTTAGTAGGCTTCCTCTTGGCCCCATGCCCACTCCCTCCACTTCCCCTACATGATTTTGACAGGAGCGTTTTAGTTTTGTTTTCAAATGTAGTAAATCTGGATGAAGAGGTGAGGAGATGCTTATATTGGAACATATCAACCCTGTTTCATAGTTATCTTAGTAATGTTAATGGGCATGCATGTGTTCAATATTAAAGGTTTACCGGTTTAACGGATTTTTGGACTGTCAATATAGAAATTTGTGACTTTACTTCTGAATATATCATCATTATCACCTCGAATATATAGGATTGTTTTTTCCTTTTTTAATTCTCTTTACACTTGAATGTTAATCATATTTTATGGTAAAGAATGACATAGGTTTTAAGAATTAAAAATATCTAAGTGATCACAGTGTATAACCCATTAGATTCATTTTAACTTATTAGTAGCCAATAGTTTTTGTCTCTTGTGTTTTACTGAGGTCATGACCTTTCTTGGAATGATGAAATAATCTTATTTCTATAGCTCTGTCTCTAGAGAGAGAGGAATAGAGAGTGGAGATTTAAGAAATCTCATTTATTATTCATGTTGCTTTGGTATATTCTTGTTACAGAGCATAATAATATCTGTCTCATGGACCTATTGAAGTAAATATAAGAAATTATAATTGTAAATTCTTTAAATAGTGAAAATATACAGTGGTGCACATTTAATATGTTAGTCATTGGTTTAGGAGAAACCCTTTGGTTTATTGGGATGATCAATATTTAATAAATTTAATAAGTTTCTTTTAATTATGAGACTGGATATTTTAATTTTAAAGTTAAGATTTTTAGAGAAAGCTATTCACTTAGTAGCCAGTGTTTTATTTTAGTTCTAAACATTAAGTTTAACATTCTGTGAATACTATGTTATGCATTACCTGATGCAAAATAAAAAAAATGATAGCTTCAAAGATAAGCGTTTACCAAATACCAACTAGATGCCTATTATTTTTTGATGCACTTGGTGGGGTAGAATCTCATTTGAAAGTAAAATTAAGTATAAAATGGCCAAATGCAAAGTGTATAGCTTGAAAATATATTGTATGGTTTGAGAGAAAGGAAAATCAGTATGAGTTGTCATAGTTTGAAATAATTCCAATAAGAAGGAAGCTCAAGATAGATCTTTAGAATAGGGAAAATTTGAGATTAGGTAAATAGGAAGTTTCAACCAGGAATATCCTATGGTATTTTATTTTACCTTGAAATTATACTTTGTTTATAACAAGTTCTATCCATATGCTTAGATACAAATTTAAAAATCTCAATGTCTTAGATTTTAATCGTTAGACATTTTAATATCAACATCAACATTCAGATATACACAGCTCTGCATGGATGCCATTTTTTAGCTGGAGAAATATTGCAAAGTTTTGGGAAAGACAACTCCATTCAGACACACAGAGGAGGGACCTGCCTTTCATGGTAGTTTAGAGGAAATGATGAACCTACTTTCCTTTTATGTCTCCAAGTAGTAAAAGGCTATGTATTGCTGAAGGGTTAAAATGAGCTATTTACTTATTTATACTAAAAGGAAACAAACAATTTGGTGATTTGGACAGGGTTCTTAATTCATAAAACATTACAAAAAGCTTTGTTTGAATGCTTAATTTACACATGGTAGTGAGGGCTGACCTGGTGATCTGATGGGCGAAGAACAAATCCCCTAATAAAGTGTGCTGGCTCCAGGGAAAAAGAGGGGTAGTGCGAAGGTAGGAGAGTACACGACCATGATTTCACAGTTGAAAACTATGTCCATAATGGCATTTTATATTCTTCAGACAGTGCTCCAAGTGAGAAAATTCCCTCCGAGTTTAGCACTTGTAAAAATGCTTTGTGTTACAAGTTACAGAATGTTCAACCCTAACAGGATTGCTTGTTGAATTAAGCAGAGAGAGGCTGCTCAGACAGCTCCGTGTTGTTTCTGGAACCCAGGGTTTTTTTGTGTTTTCTCTCCTTCATTTTACCTACGATTTCATGGTTCTATTCTGAGGCTTATTACCTTGTGGTCACAAAATGGCTGGCAAATGTCCCCAGATCAAGTCCTGACATGATCATGTTCCAGGTAGGAAGCAGAGAACCTACCAGGGTGACAAAGACAGATCTCATGTTCTTCTGTCTTATGTTCTTCTTGGCAGGCAAGAAAAGCCCAACAATCTCAGAAGAGAACTCCATCGGTATTATTTTCTTCTTAGGAACTCAGCTTTTTTGAGGTGTAACTTACAAGAAAATTCACCAATGGGCTGGAATTAAGTATAGAATGTATACAGTCATATCACCAGATATTGGTGATAGAACCTTTCTATAACTTCCTCTTCAGTGGATTCAGAACTGGCAGTCTTAAAATCATTCTGCTCATGATGGCATTTTCATAGCACTGATCCTCAGATCTTAATTAGAACTACCATTTCAAAAACACCTAGCATTTAAGTGTTTACTATGTGCTGGTCATTACACTAAATGTACATCTCCTTTAATTCTCAAAACAACAGGGAATGGTAGGATCTATTGACAAGGTCCCTACCAGTGTATATGATGTTTTACATGGAATAAAAAAATGGCTGACTGCCTGGGTCAGCATCCTCTCTGCTGTATTCCGGTGAACCTGACCATACAATTTAGAGGAAGATTTATTTACTTGCTGACACTGTTTTTGGAGATTCCAGAGTTCAATCTATGTCATATTGTTCTTCAGAGCTCAGAGCAGGAAGCAGAGAGAGGAAGAGAGCAAGGGGCTCTACTCTCAATTTGTGGAGGCCACAAGTCAAGAGAGCAAAGAAGCAAGGGGATTCAGACAGTCCCCAAGTCCACACCCCTGGGGACTCATCTCCTCTTGCCACATCCCTGTTGCCTAGGTCACCACCTAGTAAATCCATTACAATGGATTTATTTGCTCATGAGATTACAACCCTCAGGACTTAATTATGTGAGCTCTGAACATGAATACATGAGCTCTTTAGGGGACATTCTATCTATCCATAATACTGCTCCTCTGGGGGAGGGAGGAGGTGAGGCCAGCAACTCAGGCAGGGATGGTGTTGAGCTTCTCTTTCCTCCTAAGCTGTGCACTATTGTGGGATGTATGCGCTTTTGGATAAGGGAGTCTAATCAATTGTTCCCATTCTATGATATCAAAATTTCAACAATAGCAGAGTCCATTTTAGGTTACATACTATAAGGCAAGTTCTGGCATCCAACAATAGGATTTTATTCATTGGCATCTTGGGTAGGTCTCTGGAAAAATGCCCTTGACAAAGCAATTCTTTGAGTTTCTTTTTCAGGTCTTGCCTTCTTCTTATAAGCTATTTATGAACTCTCATATAGTTATTTAGGCTTATCTCTTTTCTCATTGATTTAATAGCATGAAATAATTCTCTCAGTTATGACACTATTAATAATTATGGTAATTACTATTTGTTTATAGAACCTCATATAATTATATGTATCTTTTCAGTGGAAATTAGCTATAGGTAAAAATGATTTCACTTTTAATTGATTAGTTACTAACACCCCATAAAAATGAGTTTGTTTGCAAACAGACTCAAAGAAATCTGTGTGAAGTTTCCTATTTTTGTTAAAATTGTCTTTAAAGAATTCAAACCTTCACCAGGCATATTGGCACATGCTTGTAATTTCAGTACTTGAGAGACAGACTGGGGTATCATGGGTTTGAGGCCAACGTTAGCAAGTTAGCTGAGGCCTTGTTGAGAGACCTAGTTTTAGAATAAAAAATAAAATAAATAGAGGTAGAATGTTGTTGGGTTCCAATCCCAGTCCTATATACACACATGAATAAGGACATGAAAAAAAAAAGAAAAAATTGAAGCTTCTGATTAACTATGTATTTCATTAGTCACAAAAGGCTATCAGGTTGTATGAAAATTGTTTGATAAAAGCATAACACAAAATGACAAATAGGATCAAACATTATATGTCTTGCACAATTTTTTTTATAAT
Source organism: Muscardinus avellanarius (assembly GCF_963383645.1). Taxonomy (NCBI): domain Eukaryota; kingdom Metazoa; phylum Chordata; class Mammalia; order Rodentia; family Gliridae; genus Muscardinus; species Muscardinus avellanarius. The sequence continues at coordinate 15,778,625 of NC_137793.1, forward strand.
TTCTATTATTTTAAGACTGAGAAAATTTCAGGGGAAATATCTTTGAGAATTACAAAACAATTGTTCTTGAAATGAATTGTTTAGAGTTTGTCAGTCTAACTAGATTCTGCAAATGCAACCTGTAATTGGTATTTTCTTCTTTTTCCTGATGTTGAGAGCAAGTAAATTAAAATCAGATGTTCATTTCTTGCTATTTAAGCCCAAGGTTTACTCATCTTGTCTTCTGAAAAATAGGTATAATTAGATCTCTTGCATAATTTACTCACTATTCTATAAAAAGCAGTGTACAGATTAGCAAGAAACTTGAAATGCTGGCAGAAAAGAATCCCAATTAGAAAATGATTGATTAATTTGTTGCAGCTGATGAAGTATTAGTGTCATATTTTCAGATTCTAGGACTTGAAAGAAAATGACTTACCTGGAGTGTCTATGGTAGGCTAACGCCAAAGAGGCTGACAATTCCTTGGAGGCTCACTTATATTTGGAATAAACTTATTTTGGTTTTCATTTTGCTTTTGTTCCTCACAAACAATGCCTCTTGAATATCACAGGATATCTTTTAATGCTACAGAAGAATGTCTTTACATATATGTCCAGGCATAAATCTGTGACAGCTGATCACTCAAGAATAATATTTTTCAAAGTACAAATAGTACAAATTGAATACAAATTTTATTCCCAAATTAGAACCTTCAAATTTATTTTCTAATATTGAAATTCTCTAGTTCGGAACAGAGACTAAAAGATTTAAGATGTCTAATCTCTTAGGGTTAAAAAATACAAGCAATTATTGTGTGTGGTGGATTTATTACTTTGGTAAATTAAAATCAATGGGATTTTTTACAATTAATGATGAACTAGCACATAATGGTCTTTTATGGTATTAATAGGCTTAGTAAGCCATCTGTAGCAGTTTTCATTTTTCTACCTACTTGCATAAAGTCGTTTTTATTTTCCAAAGAGGACTCTCTAGGAGAACTATGCCTCACTTTACTTTTATTTTTAAGTATATCCCCCGATTGAGTCTGAGATCTATGAGTTATTTCTCTTTGAAATAATAAAGTCATTTTGAATAGCCTGCATACTGTTCAGAGAATGCAACTTTTTTTAAATGCCCAAACCAGAATTTTATTGTTTTCTTTAGGTGTGAGTGGGCAGGTAAAGGGGCAAGTGTTTTCCCTTTTATTTGTGTGTGCAAATTTATTATTTGAACATAACAAAGTTCCACTGAATGAAATCTGTCAATTATATTATATAGTTACATGACATAGATGGTCAGTTTTCTCCTAGTACGTGGATCTGTGGCTGAAGATAAAGTTGAGAAACCACTTTGTTTTTCCTATGGTGAACTTAGGTCCAAGAGTTGAGTTAACTCAGGTCCAAGAGTTGAGTTAGTCTTATTCAGTTCTTTGTACTCTCATCATTGCTTGAGTACCTATTTTTTTTTAATGTTGTTTCCCCAATCTTCAACCCCTACAGTCATTCCACTGTGTCCCTAAGCATCATCTTCATTGACTTCATCATATATGCCTAGTCTTATATTCATCTGATTATTCAAATATATCTTCATAACAACCATGATACTGTTTTTTGGTGTGAATTTCAAGTTTACATAAATGTCATTATGCTGTTAAATGGGTTTCTCTCCAAGATTAATATAATTTATTATTTAGTATTTTTTATAAAGACATTATTTGTTCTCTTCTGTTGCTATTTCATACATTTCTTAACATTTTACTTACCCATTCCTTTAGTTATGGAGACTGATGAACTCCAGCACACTGAGAAACAGTGCTTCTACTATTACCCTCCATGTGTTTCCTCAAAGTGTTGGGGTAAGATGTGCTTATGTTTAATGTTCTCCCACTTATTACGTTTTCAGTAATTGATGCTATCTGATCTTTTACATTCTGCCATTTTAATATATGTAAAATGCATCCCTTTTTATTTGTATTTCTTTGATTTGTATTGAGGTTAAATACAATAGGCTTAGACAAGAAATGATAGGTTTTCCATCTTGTAAATTGCTTATCCATAGGCTTGTCCTTTTTACTTGTAGATTTTCATTTTTTTCTGGATGACTTATAGGTATTCCTTATATATTGTTGTAATTAACCCCTGATTTTCTTAAATGGTGTGAATGTCTTCCCTCAGTCTGTTATATTTTGTATCTACAGCTTTTCAATGAACAGTAATCTGTCATGAAATTTGACTGTATTAAAATTAATGTTCTTCTGTATGGTACTTTATTATCTTTAAAAACTACTTCCTTTCCTACTCCCCAAACCTCAGTTTATTCTCTTATATCTTTTACTTTTTCTGCATGTTTTTGCATATGTCATCTTTTTCTTTTCATGTGAAGAATCACCATAATGTATCCTTGTCTCTACTGATTTCTGATACACCTCTATTATAAAACTTTTCTTTTTTGTTGCTCTAATTGTCTATTAATGCACTATTATCTACCTGTCTATCATTTATCTTTTTTTCTTTGGCTTTAACAGCTCCTGCTAGAACAAGCCTTCTTTTTTATTATTCTGTTTCTGTTTTTTCTACCTACTTATAATTGCATGACTTTTTATGTGAAACTGGGGATTGAGTCCAGACGCATTCTACCTCTGAGTTATGCCCCCAGCACTATTTTTTATTCTTAATTTTGAAACGGTCTCACCAAGTTGCAGAGGGCCTCATTAAGTAGCTGAAGCTGACTGTGAACCTGCAATCCTCTTGTCTTAGCCTCCCAAGTACTAGGATTATAAGCATGCACCTCCATGCCTGGCTAATTGTATGTACTTCTATATGAATTGTAGGAGGAACCTATCAAATTACATCTGGTTTTAGTCAAAGACATGAAATTAATAAAGTAGTTTGGGAGACAACTGGTAGAGATACCTTATAACTGATTATCTGGCTCATGAACATAGTTTGAATTTCTACTCGGTTTTACAAATATTTAATAAAGTTATAATGTTTTTGCCTGTAACTTTATTTTAGATTGAATCCTAGATATCTGATGGATATTTTGGTATGGCAGTGATTAATAACTTCTTTTCTATTATTCCATTAGTTGTTATTGGTAAAGACAAATCTATGGATTATTATGTTAATATCTTACTAATAAGTTTTTTAAAAATAATATTATTGGTATATTATAGTATCACATCATGATGTGGTTCATAGTGATTGTGACATCTATGCCCATGCAAGTCGGTGAGTTTACTTACAGGTTTTTCTTAACTTTATTTGGGGTTTGGGAACAGAAGGGCATTCTACCTCTTAGCTACACTTTCAGTCCTTTTATCTTGAAACAAGGCATTGACATATTACTGAGGGTCAACCTCTAAGTTGCTGAGGTTGGCATAAAACCTATAATCCTCCTGTCTTAGCTTCCCAAGGAATGGAATTACAGGTGTGCCCACTGCAGCTGCATTTATCTTAATTATTTGTCAGGAAAAGCATTTTGTTAATTTTTTGAAATTTCTATATAAGAAATTTTATTATCTACTAAAAATTACAATCTACATATTTCCAATGCATTCTCTTCATCTTAGGGCATTAGTCAAAACTTTTAGTACTATATTGAAGAGTGACAATGTTTCTGACATAATGAAGACTATGTCTAAACTTGTGCCAATTATATATTTTCTGTTGAATGATGGGTAGATATTTGTCAAGTTATGGAAGTTCTCTTTTGTTTCTGATTTTCTAAGGTTTATATTATTTGTTTTGAAATAGTCCTATAAGAGACTAAGATTCATCAAATGTCTCCTTCATATCAATTGAAGTGATCATGTCTTTTTCTACTTCAGTTCTTTAACATGGTATCCTATGGCAGTAATTCATCATGCTATGGTGGTAATTCATTAACCCAGTATGCTACGGTGGTTAGATTTTCAGATGTAATGGTTGCTATATTGTTGGAATACAATTAACTGAGCATGATAGAAACATTTTAATCTAGTATTACAGAAGTTCACTTATATCTTATTTAGAATATTGAAATTTACGTTAAGATGATTCTATAATGTCATTTTCTTGTACCAGATTTGGCTTTAGAGTAATTCTACATTTTTAAAAAATATAATCAAGGAACTAGCAGACTATAATGCCTCAATAAAAAAATAAGCTGGGCATGGTGGCACATGCTTGTAATCTTAGCCCTTGGGAGGCTGAGACAGGAGAATCTCAGTTTATGGACAGCCTCAGCTACTTAGTGAAGTCCTTTGCAACTCAGTGAGACCCTGTTTCAAAATAAAGAGTTAAAAATAGGGCTGGGGATGTCACTCAGATGTAGAATGCCCCTGGGTTACATCCCCAGTACTGCCAAAAAATAAAATAAGACTTAACTGGGCCTTCTAAGCATTTGATAACCTGAGGAGGGCTGATCAGCAGGGAATCTATTGACAACTTTGTCAGTCACAATAGTTAGCTTATTGTCACATTTAAGGACTAGCTGTTCTGGGATAGGGTAGAGTTAGAAGACATGTCAGATTTATGTGTTTGCCAATTTCTATAGTGTAAATAAGGTCACAATGGCTGACTTCAAGTTACCAGCATGAAGTTTCTGAATGTGAGCTTGCAAAAAAACACACATGGCCAATTATTGTGAATTGGCCCAGGCAGGCACAGTATACCCCCACTCTGTCATCAAACCTGATTTTTATGACCTCAGAGAATAATGACAGCTGTTCCACTTCCATATTTAACATTTTTTCATATATATATTTTTTTGCTTAGCTCTAACTCAGAACTATTGAGGAAAGGAGATTATGGGACTTTTATGTCAAGCTTAACAGTTTATTTTTAGCTTCATAGAAAACAAGCTGTCATAATTGCCACTTTTAATTCATTTGATGGTTATGGACCTGCTTTTCGATTTTGACATTTGCATGTTTTCAAAATATATCCTTTTTACTGTATTTCAAATATGTTGACATAAAGTTTTCCATAGCATTTCAATTTTTAAAATATTTGTTATATTCTAATAATTTCCCCACTTTAATTCTAATATACAGTATATATTTAAAAACAATCTTCCTGATATGTCTTGCCAAAGATTTGCTATTTTACTAACTTTTAATCTTGCCAACCATCCCAATTTCATTGGTTTATGTCTTAAATTTTTTTTTTTTTGGCAGTACTGGGGATTGAAGCCGGGGACATTCTATCTCTGAGTTACACCCACAGCCCTATTTTTAATTCTTTATTTTGAAACAGGGCATTACTAAGTTGCAGAAGGTCTCACTAAATATCCGAAGCTGTCTTGAACTTGTGATTCTCCTGTCTCAGCCTCCCAAATGTTGGAATTACAAGTGTGCACCACCATGCCCAGCTAGGTTTATGTTTTTTTAACATTTTTTTTCTCTTTCTTTATTCCTTCCTTTTTTATTTTGGTTAAATTGTTTTGCTTTGACTTTTTGACCCTTTCAGCTCTGTATATCTTTTTTTGTCCCTTATAATGTTTTTATCCCTAAAATTTGTGTTGTCTGATATACATTTATTTATCAGACTTTACTTGATGTTTCTACATTTGTTTCTTTTGATGGAGTTCAGGATAGCTTCCTCAAAGTATGGCACATTGGTATTTGAAGAAACAACAGGAGCCCAAAGGTCACTCTTACTTTTCTTTTGTTACAAGAGAGGAGATAATTCTGAAAATGGTCCAGAGAGTTCCCAGTGTGGGAGAAAGAGGAACTCAACTTAGGACTGGTGTGGTTCTTGGCTTATATGACAGAAAAAAAAATGTCACCAAGAAGATGCTCTTCTTTTAAAAAGCCAATGAGAGATATAGTCAGAGATTTATTTAGAAAAATAAGAAATATACATTTAAGGGACAATATGGGCCCTCTCTAGAGTGAGAGATGTGCTTTAAGGGTTTTGAGATTCTTCTTTTAAAGGAAACTTGAAAGATAAGGTAAATAAGGATGATATGGATCTGGTCATCCATCACCTTCCAGGTCCTAAATGTAGTCTTCATTCTTATTAATAGATAACAGTTTTTTTCAACCAAATGTATCAATGTTTATTAACATATCAAGGGCACAATTAGGAAGTATCTGAATTTACTTGACACAAGATATATGAAAAATATGTATTTTCACAAATTTTACAGTAACTTCTTAAACACACACACACACACACACACACACACACACACACATTACCTCAGTTCACGCAAGCATATTTTGCAGAAAATTTCTGCCTCATTAAAACAAAAAAGGGAGAAAGAACATAAGTTGGGCACGATGATGCTTACCTGTAATCCCAGTACTTAGGAGGCAGAGACACTAAGATTGCCAGCCAGCTTGGACAACTTGACTAGGCACTTGTTGGGGCCCACTCGGCAGGACCGAGGTGGCACCCAGGCTTGTTGCCAGCGTGGACTCAAGATGGCGCCTGGGCTTGCAGCCAAGTCACGAGGCTCACGAGGCTGGCGGTGCCCTGAGCCTGCGCAGTGAGCCCTATCAGGTGCCTTATGGATAATTAGTGATGCAACGCCTCGTGCTACCACCTGCCCGCCCAGGAGAAGGTTAAAAAGCGCGCATGCCCTAGCGGGGAGAAGGAGAAGGAGAAGAGGGTTGGTGGACAGGAAGAGCAGTTCCTTGGCGGACTGCTCCGGGCTCCGAGCTGGGACGGACATGTTCACAAAGCCACCACTGTGACCGGTGTGTGCTGCAGCAGAGACGTAGAGTGCCACGGAGGAGGGTTGGTGGAGTGATGAGGGAGAAAATAGAAGACTGATGTTGTTTTTACCTGAGAGGGCGTTGAGAGAGCATTGAAACTGGGGTAATAAAACTGCTTGAGGAAGATCGTGTAAGAGTCGTCACTGCGCACGACAAGTGGTGGCCCGTACGGGGAACTTCGCTTTGATCAGAACCTCGGCAGTCCAGGGCAGCTGGCTGGTAAGTACTCCTTTGACTCCGAAAAGGGAGGAGGAGGCTCCATTAAGGAGGATATTTTTTAGTGTTTTCCCCGATCAAAGGGGGCTCCATTAAGGAGGATATTTAGTAAATAAGGCTCGCGGATAAGCGAGGCTCGCGGAAAAGCGAGGGACAGCGCTGTATTTTCCCCGATCAAAGGGGGCTCCATTAAGGAGGATATTTAGTAAATAAGGCTCGCGGATAAGCGAGGCTCGCGGAAAAGCGAGGGACAGCGCTGTATTTTCCCCGATCAAAGGGGGCTCCATTAAGGAGGATATTTAGTAAATAAGGCTCGCGGATAAGCGAGGCTCGCGGAAAAGCGAGGGACAGCGCTGTATTTTCCCCGATCAAAGGGGGCTCCATTAAGGAGGATATTTTTTAGTGTAAGCAAGTTATTTCCCCGATCAAAGGGGGCTCCATTAAGGAGGATATTTTCCCCGATCAAAGGGGGCTCCATTAAGGAGGATATTTTTTAGTGTAAGCAAGTTAGAGAATCGGGCTGGTCCTGATTCGACTCCCTCTCCTAATCCGCCACCATAGATGGAAGACACCTGAGGTTAGTTGGAAAAGGCGCCTAATGTGTAAAGGATAGGTCAGAAGATTAGTTCCTAACGTAAGAGTTGTAAACTGCTGCTCGGTACCGTAGAGATGAGTTGTTTTCTTTAAGATCTTTGGGGAATTATTTCTACTTTCCCTCTTCCTTTACCTTGGTTAATGATAGTTTAGGTTGTTTTATTGATACCTGTTTTCTGACTTTCTGCTATGCTTCTATGCACCCTTGGAGACTTTGGAATTTCTGCTCTTATTGCTGTAATTGTGGCCTCTGTGGCCGTGGCAGTTATTGCAGCCACTATGAATGCTCTATCCTCACATGTGGCTGCTGGCATGGCTCAGCAAGCTCAATTATCTGGACTATATGTATAACGTATGTGCAGTATCAGAATTTCTCCTATGCAGGCAATTTGTTTCGTCAATTAAGCAAGACGCTTCTAGGAACTTGGAGCCGTGAATTTGAACACACCATGATTGAGCTACGAGCGTCCATCGCTGCAATTAATTCTACCCGCGTGGAAATCGCCGCAGTACAACAATGAATGGACTTAATACACGGAACATTGGGTTTTTTAAAAGACTGGGGTGGCATGGCGTTCTGGGCATTCTTGCTGGTGGTAGCATGATGTTTCATGGTTGGATATATCAGGCGAACTCGACAACGCGCACTGCAACAACAGCGCATATTGGTGCAAGCTCTGGCAGCCCTAGAAGCTGGCTTATCTCCCCATGTATGGCTCAGTATGCTGGATCGGTAGTCAGTGACGGGTAAGATCGTCCCCGGGACCTTTCAACCTAAGACAGGGAAACAATCATGCTATTGTTCTCCCAATGACGGGTAAGAATGGTCCTTGAGGGTCGGCAACCTAAGACAGGCACGATCCCGAGCCTTATTTTAATAAAACAAAAAGGGAGATATGTTGGGGCCCACTCGGCAGGACCGAGGTGGCACCCAGGCTTGTTGCCAGCGTGGACTCAAGATGGCGCCTGGGCTTGCAGCCAAGTCACGAGGCTCACGAGGCTGGCGGTGCCCTGAGCCTGCGCAGTGAGCCCTATCAGGCGCCTTATGGATAATTAGTGATGCAACGCCTCGTGCTACCACCTGCCCGCCCAGGAGAAGGTTAAAAAGCGCGCATGCCCTAGCGGGGAGAAGGAGAAGGAGCTAAGAGGGTTGGTGGACAGGAAGAGCAGTTCCTTGGCGGACTGCTCCGGGCTCCGAGCTGGGACGGACATGTTCACAAAGCCACCACTGTGACCGGTGTGTGCTGCAGCAGAGACGTAGAGTGCCACGGAGGAGGGTTGGTGGAGTGATGAGGGAGGAGATAGAAGACTGATGTTGTTTTTACCTGAGAGAGCATTAAAGAGGAACGGGAACTGTATAAGAACCTGGGGTAATAAAACTGCTTGAGGAAGATCGTGAAAGAGTCGTCACTGCGCCCGACAGGCACTGTCTCAAAAAAATAATAAAAAGGGCTTGGTGTATCTCAATCTCAGTGGTAGAGCATTAGTGGGTAGGTGGGAAGGGAGGAAGAGAAAAATAGATTAGGGTCCTAAATCCTCAATGTTAGATTTTTTTCCCTTAGCATATAAAGAACTAATAGCCATCTTGACAAGGAATTTTATATACTGAGACAGATTTTTCTCAAAGTTTAACCAATTAAAATATACTTCTGAAGTTCTTATTAGTGATTAGGTGCATTGCCTGTAACCTCAGTACTCGGGAAGCTCAGAATGGAGGATTGCAGGTTTGAGGCCAGCCTCAGCAACTTAGCTAGGCCTTTTTTCAAAACCAAAAAGAAAAAGGCTGAGGGGGTAGCCCAGAGGTAGAACATGTTTGGTTCAATCCCCAGTACCACAGAAGGCTGGATGAGAGGAATCATTTTATTATCAAATAAAGCAGTCTTCCTTCTTCAGTTCTTAAAGGACTCCTTATAAAACCTCTTTAAAACTCATGAGGTATGTAAACAAATGTATCAAAGATAATCACCAATCAAACATGGGATGGAGGGAGGGGAGGGAATGGGATGGGGATTGGATGAGGGCTAATTGGATGGTATGTGCTTGTATATCCTCTCAAGTCTTCTATTCCAACGTGATGTATGATCACAATGCACCAATAATAAAAAAAAGGAGCCTGACAGCTACGTTCCACACTAACAGGTTTCAACACTGCTCACAAATGATAATCTAGTTAACATTTTTCTGGAGTTTCAATCCATGAGAACACAAAAACTATTCTTCTGAGAACCTACCAAAGAAGCTAAAGAAACAAGAACAAAGTCATTAACAATGACAACAAAGTGAATGGGTTCCAATTTCAATTTTGGACTCCATTTTACAATAACTCATTTCTGAAACACCAGAAAAACCTATTTCATCTGTAACTAGGTTCCACAGAAAGAGATCAAAGCAAAGCAATAAGATATTTATTCAGAGGTTGGGGATTTAGCTCAGTGGCAGAGAGCTTGCCTCTCATGCGCAAAGCTCTGGGTTTGATCCTTGGCCCTGTAAAAACAATGGAAAAAGTATAGAAATACAAAAAAAAAAAAAGGATTTATTTAGTGCATGTGGAATAAAAACGTATATATTAACCATAAAAGAAACATTTAGATTGGAAAATTAAAAAATGGGCAGAGGGTAGCTGAATAGTAGAGTAAGCTTGATTCTGGTGGGAGAGGACCTGGGTTCTATCCCAGCATTACGAAAACAAAAATTTAGACTGATCACCTAAGAATGAAACTGCCTCACTCTCACTGTTAATGTCATGAGTACAGAGGAAACTATTTTGACATGGATATAGTGGGAACTATGCCCACATTTAATTTATTAAAAACCAACAAAACCCGTACAAAAGATATCCCAGATCATTTATTACTCTGAAATAATAATCGAGTGGCATCATCCCCTAGGACCCCCTCTTCCTCTGCCATGATTACGTCTTCTTCCTGTACCTTGGCCTCCACCTCTTCCTGCAACAGCCTCCCTTTCCTTAGACTTCACCTTGGGTTCAACATCTACAAGTAGTGTATCCAGAGGTGAGCTGTCTTGTAGAATAAAATAGCAGATGTTATTTTCTCAAATACCCAGTGTTTCAGCTGCACGGGCTCCCTGTTCTTCAGGGTCGTTTTCACAACCTTCAGATGTGTATTCATGCTGACATCTACACCTGGAATTGTTCCATGGACCTGTGTTCCATTCTTCTATTTAATCGTTACAGTCTCATGACTCAATTTCATCAAAAACCTCACAAGCTTCATCCTGGCAGCACCGTCACCTGCGGGCCCAGGAGTGCGCAGAACCCAATCACCCAGGACCGAGTGTGCTGGTGGATCTAAGTAACAGTTGCGGGGGACTTATCACAAGTGAGTGAATTTCCTGTAAGGCAGTTGGGTCACCTTCTAGATCCTTTATGTAATGCCTATGGGCTGATCAACAGGTGTATTTTTGGCTTAAACTGTTCACTGATAAGATAGTTAACAGTGCTCTAGGTAATCGTCATGAGTGATTTACAGCCTTCGCAGAAATTTGTGAGGGGGACTGGCCTGACTTGGGGAGTAGGCGCTTTAGCACAGAGTTTTTATATTAAAGTTATAAATTCCTTGTCCCTCCTTTATGTGTCCTTTCTACCTATTTAATTTATTTCTTCCACCTCACCTTCACATTTCTCCCTTGAATCAGGCCATGAGAGACTTCCCTCACCTTCTTCTAAAGACATCTTGCCTTCCAGAGGTACGCTCCCTACATCCGGAAGACAGACACAGATGCCAGGAGGAGTCTGAACAAACAGGCCTTGGGGAGCCCCCCAGTTTATTCTCATTAGATCAGGCCCTTCCTGTTCTCATCATGCCTCCACAGGACTGTCCATCAAACTACACAATTTTCTTTGTTTCACTGGGTTTTCATTTCTCAAAGCTCTTGGATCATGTAACATTTAAATCCATTTGTATGCCTTTTTTTTTCTTGTCAATATCTCTTTTGTTATAGAGGACTCAGCCAAGAACTGAGTGATGAGTGAGCAATCTTTTTTTCCCCCTACCTCTCTTCTACTTTCTTTTCTTTTGATGAGTTCATTTGCATCTACTAAGAGTATCAGTAAGTTTAAATTTATTGCTACAATTTTTTAAGAGTGAAATGTCTATTTTTTTAAAAAAACATTACAAGGATTTTGATACACTTCAACATATGCTGCTTACTGCCAACTAACATATTATTGTTATCAAATATTTACTTCTTTTTAAAATCAACATGAATTAGATGACATTTTAATCATCTTCATTATATCCTAGAATAAATTTTTTATCAACAAGCAAACTTTTCTTGGTTCAGTATTTCTTCCACTTTAGACTGTGGTTAGCATTCATTTTCCAGCTTCCTGCTTTGCATTCTTCCAAATAAGTTTAGTGTATATTAGTGGTAAACTTTTTGTCTGAAAAAAGTGCTCATTTGTCCTGTCTTTTTATTTATTTATTTTTCTGTTTTTTCTTTTTTCTTTTTTTTTCTTTTTTAGTTTAAGAAAGGCAGACTGCCACGTGCAGCGCCTCATTTGGATGTGTCTGGAGTCTTGGAAGCTTGTCTACCCTACGTTCTCCTACAAATGGACCTTGAGAGCTTGTTTGGAGGTTCTAGCAGGGGAACGCAGATACTCCTATACCCTTGACCAAAGACCGGTCCTCCTCTATTCGGGGAAGGACATCCAGCTTCGAGAGGGACACACATGGAGCAGTGAGGGATGAAGGGGACACCCGCCTAGCCAGCCAGATCAGCTGAATCAACCCTGGCGATCAATGGGGTGACAGATGTCGCAGCCAGATTGCCCTCACATCCTGTCCTGTCTTTTTAAAAGTTAGGTTTTCTAAGTTTACAATTATAGATGAACAGTATTTTCTCTCAAAACTCTGAAGCTTTTATTACTGTGATTTCTGGCTTATGTTGCTCTTACTGCTACAAAAGTTAGCAATAGGTTTGTGTTTCATCTTTGGCTACTTTTAAGATTTCCTCTTTGTTTTTGTTTTACTTCAGTTTTCATTATTCTGTGTCTTCTTAAATGTTTTCATTCATGTTTCAGATTTTTTATGTTTCTCAAATCAAAGCATTACTGCTCTAATACAATCCTATACGGTCTCACCTAAATATTTTCTTCCCTCTGTTTCTTCTCATTATTTCTGGTGCTCCAATTTAAGTGTGTTGAAACTTGTATACTTTATCTCCTCTGTTTTAACTTCCTTTTCATGTTTTATGTTTCTTTGATTTTTTGTTCTGCACTCTGAGTTATTTCTTTAGATTTGTCTTTCATTTCATTAATCACCTTTCTGAGGAGCCAACTTTTTTTTATTTTGGTTAGCCAATACACTATAGATTTAATTTTTATCTGTTGCATTTTATGGTTCTAAACCTGTCTTTGATATTTTCTCAAATAGTTCTGACAACTTCTGAACAGTTTCCTTTCTGCCTTTCATGCTTTCATTTCTTTTATTCAGTTTCTTAAACACGTTAAATGATCTTTCTTAATTTGCAGTCCACATTCTTAAATTCTAGTCTGCATTCTACAAAGGCATGCTTTCATTTACACCTCAATGTAATTATGTGAGCTTGTAACTCTTATTAGTCCTATTTTTAGATAAGGAAAACTTAGAGTAGAAATATTAGATATTTCACCCAACTCACACATTTAATGCGTCTGGGCTAGATTTTAATTATGATCTCTTCATCCTCAGAAATGTATTGTTATAACACTTGATTTATTTTTACATTTGCCATTTATTAAACTATATATATATATATATATTAGTGGATCTGTATACTAATAGATATCAATATAGTAGTAGATCTCATAGGAGATTTTGACTGCATTGTGGGTGATGGTGATGTCATATTCCATATTATATCATAAGCATCTTTGCAAAGCATAGGAAACTGGAAATATTGATTTGCAGAGTTCCACGGTCCCTCATTGCCATAGGTCTTGTTACTGAATCTCCTTCAACTGTAGATTCAGTGAGTTTTTAAGATCAGTTAATATTTGTCTCATTAACCCCAGATAATACATAGATTTAACCCTGTGCACAGTTATTGAACATCTTTAATGTTTTCATCTATATTTAATTCCATTCTATCACTTTTAGATTCTGAATCATGGGGTTCTTTCTATACCTTTGCTTACTTGGACTTTAATTCATCATATAATTCTAATCCCTCTTCCTTGTCTATCTTGGACACCACTGCTGCATTATTCTTTCTAATGCATAACCTTTATCATAAAACTTCTTGACTCAAAAAAACTTTTGGTATTATCCTTTTATTGTTGAAATTCCAACCTCAAATTCTCCTCAGTGGATCCACTGGAATAGTCCCAGCCTTCTTTCCTAATCCTACATACTACTCCCTCCTTCCACAATAATTATAGCTACCACTGATTATGTACTTTTCATGTTCCTAGCACCATCCCAAAAGCTCGATATGTTGTCATTTAGTCTTTGTGACAAGTGTAGGGCTATGCATAATTATCCTTGTTTTAGAGGTGAGCACATGAGGCCCAGATGGCTCAAATAACTTGCACAAGTGCAATCAGCTAACAAGTGGTCTGGACTGGAATTTGAATCCAGGGAATCTCAGTCTAGAGCTGATGCTGGACACCACCTGCAGCACATAGCTTACCTTGCACCTTATCATAAAGTCAAACTGGATTATCCATTGTGTCCCAAACTACTGTTACATATAATATTGCTGTCTCTATTCCTTTGCTTACATTTTGTTTTTCTTCTCCAGGGCTTTCTTCATGAGTCACACATCAAAATCAAACACAGCCTAAGTTGAAATTTCATTTCTCCCAAGTCTTGCCTTATCCCTCAACTGCTAAACTCCTACACGTTCCCCTCCATCTCCAGCGCTGTCACAGAACATTTATTTCTGTTTTATTTCCCTATGTCTTTTTTTCCTGGTGCTGGGCTCCATTTTTGGAATGTTTTTAAGATCTTCCGCAGCACCCAGCCATGGAGATCTGAATCAGCAGATGGAGGTTTGAAGGCTGCTTTTGACATTTTGTAGGAGTGAGATCTTGAGCAAGCTGTATGATGCTCTTTGAGTCAGTTTCCTCACCTGTAACAAGCAGATGACCACCTATCTCATAGGACTTCAATAATGGCTTCGATGAGAGAGAAATAAAGTAATGCAAGTAAATCTCTTGGCAGGTAAGTGGTATGTGCCCAGTCCTACCTCCAGTACCTCACATGTCAAGTATGGGTCCTTGTATTTAGGGTCTATTTAGCAAAAAAGTATTGAAAGAATGAGTGCATCTCCATTGGGTCTTGTGTTGGCAGAGTCCACCACAATATCCTGACATCGCAGTATTGGTATGGTGTTACCTGCATGCTGTTCCTCTTCTTCTCAAGCAAGTCACCAGTCTTGTGGTGCATTTTTTAGGCCATTTAACTTTTTCTAGGTGATAGTGACTCTAATTGGTTCAGGAGATAAGCTAATCCTTTCTATTGAATTAGTTGTCTAATGTTTCTTTCTCTGAGGGTGAATAAGTCTTAATCCATTTCAATATGGAGACTCCTATAAATAATGAATCCTTTGTGGGAGTTTCTTGTCAGGTTTAAAGGGGTTTACTTTGGATGTATTTTCTTTTCTTAAGGACCCTTTAAAGCTATAGTTCTCCGTATTCACTGGGCTAACCTTATTTCCATTTTCCCTCTTGTCCTTATGAGCAATCATATTGAATATGTTGTTGAGATAACTAGAGATTTGGAAATAGAATTCTGAGATGACTTTCAACCTGGAGGAGAACTGAGGCTCTCTTGCATTTGTGGGTGCCTTATGGAACCACAAAGCTCACGATGGGTCCCCCAACAACTGGAAATGATCAGAGAATATTTTATGAGAATATCAGCTTATGATGCAAACCAAGAGTTCGGTATGATATTCTTCTCAGATAGTCTTCTCTCTCTATTTTAATTTAGAAGACAAAGAAAAATTTTAATCCATACCTGGACCCCAAAATAAAGTGTTTAAAGAGGTTATTGAAATGTATAGCCTCCAGAGCCCATGCTTTGTTTACATATTGTTTTTTTGATACTCTTTATTTATTTGATATTGTTTTAATAAAAAAAAAACAGTGTGGTGAAATAACACAAAGTGGTCCTTTTGGTACCTAGTAATAATTGCACAGTGTCAGCTCCCTGCAAATGTAATCAAGTGAAGCGATCTTTTATACTAAACAAAATAGTGCTGTTGCTGTAATTAGTGCGAACACACCGAACAAAACAAGGCTCATTACTGGAGGGGAAAAGAGCAGAATGAATTTTGTAAGAAACAGTCCATCCTTCTCACTAGGCCGGCTTCTTTCTGTGCCGTTCCCCCAGCTCTAGAGAATAGGAATTTTGATGACATTAACACAGCTTATTAATGATCATTGTAACTAACTCCATCCACCTAATTAAATCATCAGCTACGATTGGTAACAGGGGAGTGAAATTTAAATGGAGCTGCTCTGACAAAGCAGTTGGCCTTGCACTCCTAAATATTTAATGCCCCCTATGGCTGGATTAATGGGGATGTTTAAAGAGCTGTTTAGCCAGGTCTTTCAAAGGTGACTGACAGATGTTTTCTAGGTCTTTCAAAGGTGACTGACAGATGTTTTCTAGGCCCTTTTTTTCCTCTTTCTTTTAAATAAAACAAGAGAGACAAATTGATTATAAATAAATTTGGGGGTAAAATCTTCTACCATCAATGTAATGTAGACTGAGAAATGACAATTAAGGCCATTGTATTTGACTCTGTTGATCAGACAGCACAGTCCATAAACAAGAATTTATTTACTTTCAGCACTTTAGTAGGAGTAGGCATTAAAGTCAGTATATATGTCTATTTGTGTTATATACATACATATCACAAGTATATGTATATATACACATTTTGATATACATAAGATATATTAATAGGGTCCTAAAACTAAATGAGACATAATGAATATTTTATCACTCAGAAAGTCTGTTTACTGAACACATATAAAAATGCTAGGGCCTGTAGTGAGGATTTAGGTACCAAAATGAAATGAAATGAAATGGTGTTATATCAGGGCACATAAGTACTAAGTATATAATTACAAGTGTAATAAGTGCTTTTTTCCATTCTAGGTTCTAAAAGGAGGAAAAACAATGGGAAAAACAATGCCTACCTGCCTCACTCCATGCTCCTCATTTGGTTTTTCTGGTCAGTCTATCTAGTAAGTGGTTAGGAACAATAGAATTGTATTTATATTTTTTGATCTTATGCCCTTACATAAGTTTGGATTACATTTCCTCTATGGACTTGTGGAATACAATGTATTGGTATTTACCCCCCTGGCACCTAAGAAAAGGTATGCCAATTTGTAGGATCACCCATAGCAGAATTCCCTACTTCTCTTTGGGATTAGTTTGGGATTTGTTTTGCAGATGAAAAGCTTCGCTCTCACATGGACCCACTCAGCCTCTTACTTATTGGTTATTTCCATTGTTTCTCCACTTGCAAACTGGAGTAGAGAACTGCTCAGGGCAGCTTTGGTACTCTAGGCAGCAAAGAAAGCCTAGTTGTCCTTAAAAGAACAGAGGAGACAAAGTTAACATTGCTTAACACTAGAGCTGCTTCTTTGTCTTTTACTGGGAAAATTTCCCACGATCTCTCTGCATTATGTATCAGGGCTATTTTTCTGCCAATTTCTACCAAGGTCAATGAAAGATTGGCTATACGCCACTCTGGTCTTTCAGGATGTTTTTTTTTGTGTGTGGCTAAGTATTTGAAGTAGGCCTTGCAGATTACCTTAGACAGAAAAGAAAGTGCCAGGGGAGAAAGAGGAGAGTTTTTTTTTTTTTCCTTCCACAGAATAGCATGTTCAGAATTCTTAGGAAATGTCACCCTTGAAGATTGAAGAATGGTCCAAAATGGTTAGAAAAGAGAAAGAATTGTTTGAGATGAACCTGGGGGAAAATATGCAGGTCAATATTTATTGTTTTTTCTTTAGATATTATAAAGATGTGTGTATGTATATATAATATATACATATGCATATAATAGCTATGATATATGCATAAGGTAGATACATATATTATCTTTGCTGGATTTTAAGTTAAACTTTAAAATTTTAAGATAGTTCTAAATTTATAGGAAAGTGGCAAAGATAATAAAATTTTGCCTTATGTCCAGTTTTTCCTCTTATTAGTATCTTTTAGTAGTGTTCATTTTTCATGCACCAATACTGATATATTATTGTTAACTAAAGTCACATTCATATTTCCTTAACTTTTTACCTAATGTCCTTTTTTTTCCTATTCTAGCATTTCATCCAAGATACACCATTACATTTAGTTGTTACATCTTTCTAGTCTCATCTTGATTGTGACAGTTTCAGACTTTTCTTGTTTTTGATGACCTTGACAGGTCATCATGGAAGAGGATTGATAAGGTGTTTTGCAGATTGTCCTTCAACTGGGAATTTTCTGATGTTCTTTTGTGAGTTTGGGGGGAGGAAAAGTGCCTAAGAAAAGTGCGTTCTCATCACAGCATACCCAGGGCACGTTCTATCAACACAACTCATCTATATTTTATTTGATTCACTTGGATCATGCAGATAAAAGTGCTTGTTAGGCGTCTTCTCTAAAATGTTGCTCTTTTTCTTTTCTTATGCTGTGCTCTTTAGGATGAAGTCATTATGAGCAGTCTACACATAAGAGGAGGGGAACTAAGCCTTACTCATTGAAGGCAGAGTAGGATTATAGGAATTATTTGAAATTCTTTTGCCTGGCAATTTTGTCTCTTCTTTCCCTTTTTTTTATTTTTAACCCTTATTTTGTGGTTCAAATAATTCCGGCTTTGGCTATTGGGAGTTCTTTCAGTTGGCTTCATTTTACTGCTGACATATCTATCCTGTTTTTTTTTTTTTCCCTTTTGTTTGTTTTTAACATTTCTTCACTTTCTGGTACTATACAATACTCCAGGGTTCATCTTCTATATTCTCTGCCTCAGCCCTAGGACCAGTCATTTCTCTAAGGATCTCTGGTTGCCCTTATTGGAGAACAGTATTAGAAAACAAAGATTAGGGCTTTAGATTTGTTCATTGATACTGGGATACTGGAAGGTCATTGCTTCTAGGCCTGCTAATTTGATGGAATAGAAAAGTATATATGCTTATAGTAATCATGTCATATACATATCTATAAATATCTCTCTACATACCCATCTTTTTATCAAGCTAAACATGGGTTATTACTGAGGTTTCAACTCTAACCTATTACTACAAGATCACTCGAGTCTATTTTCCATGTTTGATATCTGCCATCCAGCAGTGAAAACCCCAGATTCTGCCATCTGCTACCCATTTACTTAATTGTTCAATTCCGGCATACATAGAGTGGCTTCCGAATCATCCCCGCTGTTTCCCCCCCTCTTGTTTTCTGATCCAGAGAATGTGCATTTGACAGTGGTCTGAGTGGCATCTCCAACTTCCTACCTCCCCTTTTTCCTTCCTTCTCTCCATCTGTCCACATCCATCCATTTTTTCATCCATCCATTTTTCTATTTATCCAGTAAATACATATTTATTGAGTTAAGTGAGGCACATTGATTCTTAGACCAATGTTACCAGTCATATATTTGGGTAGATAAGCTAGTACTATTTATTACCCTAGACCGTCTCTTAACCTCATTCTATAAACTGATATGCCAGATCAGCTAATTTTTTTTCCCATTCAAAATGTACTGTTTGTTGCTTCTGGTATGCTAAAGCTTTACAAGGAGTCATGTACTGTTTATTGTACCCATGTTTATATATTCCGACCATTTTAGTTTTGTACAAAATAAGAGACAGTTGCATTTGCTTCGAAACTGGGTTGACAGTGTTTGATTGTTACGTGAGTTACTTAAATATTATACAAACTAATCAAATTATCTAGCAAAAAAGCAAGATATTAGTTGCTTAGAAACTCTTTAAAAAGAGTATAAAGGTGGTGGTTAAATTAGGATGAACAAAATGATAGTAAAATATTGAGATTTTTATTGAGATTTTTTTAATTCAGAAGGGCATTGTGTCAATAGTGCTTCACAGTATATTTAAATTTTCATAAAACTTTAGAGAAACAATTGTATGGAAACTGAGGTAATGGGCTATGGAAATACTTATGAATAAAATACAAATCACACTTCAATTCACAACTTCATATCAAAGAAAAGACCTTGAGTCAGGCTTATTGGCACATGCCTGTAGTCCCAATACTTTGGGAAGCTAAGACAGAAGGATTGCAGGTGAGATCTTAGTGAGAGACCCTGTTTCAAAATAAAAAGGGCTGGGGATGTAGCTCAGAGGTAGAATGACCCTGGGTTCAATTCCAGCACACACACACACACACACACACACACACACACACACACACACACATAAAAAAAGAAAAAAAGAAAGAAAGAAAGGGAAAAAAAGAAAGAAAGAAAGAAAGAAAGAAAGAAAGAAAGGGAAAAGAAAGAGGGAGAGAAAAAGGCCTTGTATCTTGCTGAGCATGGTGGTACACACCTATATTCCTAGGACTTGGGAGGTTGAGATATGAGGATTATAGGTTCAAGACCAGGTTTAGAAAATTAAGGAGAAGATTTTTCAAAATGCAAAATAAAGTAGAACTAGGGGTATAGTTCAGAAATAGAATGCCCCTGGGTTCAATCCCCACTACCAAAATAGAAGCAAAAAACAAAAGCAAAGGCCTTGTGTCTTTACCAAAAACTCAAAGACAGGGTACATTTATATAAAACAAACAGACTTTTGGTGACTTTGTTACCAACTGTTTATCATAACGACCTTGGAGAAAGGAGAAAAGGGTTTCTATTGTAATTCTAGTCTCGAGGAGGTATGTTATGTTTTTTTTTTTTTTTTTTTGTGTGTGTGGTACTGGGGATAGAATCCAGGGACATTCTACATCTGAGCTACACTCCCCTCCCTATTTTTTATTCTTTATTTTGAAACAGGGTCTCACTGAGTTGCAAAGGGCTTCACTAACTAGCTCAGGCTGCCCTTGAACCGCAATCCTATTTCAGCCTCCCAAATGCTGGGATTACAAATGTGAGTCACCATGCTCGGCTTCGAGGAGGTACGTTATGAATTTAACAGACTTGTGTGGCTCAGTTTGAAAACCATCTTGACTAAAAGTTTGTATTCAGAATTTGAAATAATGGTGGTGAAGATTTGAGGAAGCACCTTTGAAATCTGAATATGCTGGATATCCTGTAGCTGCCCCTTAAAATCCACTGCACTCCTACCTTTCTCTTCCCTTTGTGCCCACACAGGGATGTAAATGTAGGGATGCAGGGATGTAGGAATGATGTAAATGGTGATCCCTTGAATTCAGGCTTCCAGTAGATTAGGCTGATGTAGCATCCCTGTGGCGGGCTGGAGAGACAAGAGTGAGGCATGGGGAGTGCTTCTTGTATTTCCTTCTTATAGTTACCTTCAGTCAAGTATGTCCTGGGACAGTGGTCACTTTTCTTCCATAGTTGCTTTCTCTAGTTGCTCTCGCTGCTCATTCTTTGACCTGCAGGCTACGGTAGGTGGTAATGGCTGCGCTTCTTTTTGATCCAGTTCACTGCACTATCTCTTTTTTGCTATTACACTCACATCTCTGTTAATCACCCTTTATATAAAGAAATACTCTAAAATTTTTGAAAGCATATACAATGCATATACTAGAGTCTGCACGAAATGCAATCTGATAAAGGTAACTATTTTAGAGGGACAGATGGGAAGAATTTGGTCCTTGGTCCAGTTGTGTCATTGTTCAAAAGTTGCTTTAGATAAATCACCTAACTTTTCTTAGTTTCTTCCAACATGAATTTGTTAGCTTATAAAGCCGTTTGAGAGAAGCATTCTTGTTGTACATGTGGAAGGATATGTAACCATCTCTCTTTTAATTCAGGTGGGGAAGGCAAAGGGACCCAGAATGTGCTAAGCACAGAGCAGAAAGTATATGAGACATAAGTCATAACTGACCCCATGATGTGGTGGTATTCCCCTTGTACCGGTGATGAATCGCAATGGCAGCTTAAAATTGTTAGGACAGTTACACAACTAAATGTCAGTTTCTGTATCATAACAACCCATGCCTTTATCTCCAGTAGCCAGGATAATTTTTTCTTTTAGCAAATGAAGGCACTTATTAACATTTGCAGGAAGAATTGTGGGGAAAGGTAGAGAAAGAATTTAGACTCAGGTCTGAATGACCCTCCAATTCACTTTAGTGTTGTTAACAAAATACAATTCTTAATATTAAAATATCAAAACATTTTCTCTTTTGTCTAAGACTATTTTTTGAGCTCTTCTTTATATATTTGCGATTACAGCTATGTTTGACTTACAGCTGAGATTTTTTTGTTTTATGAATTGAAAATACCTCCCGATGAATGGGAGGACACAAAGATGTAGGTAGGAATTTCTGCTGTGAATGAGAGCATAATCCTCACATGCTATAATGCTGCCCATAAATCCCAAGGAATAGTAGGACCTACCTCATTTTCTTGACAACTATCAATTTTAAATAATAGATACACGCCAAATTTGCTCACATATTCATTAACCTATTCTAAAAATAGATTTGTGTCTCTTTTTGGTTAGGGAGGAGGTAATGAGTTTTCTAAGATTTTTATATCTAGTGTGAAGTAAAGCATTTATTTATTATGCACATAAGCCATTTATATTTCCAAAGTGTTTTTTTTTCTTTTTTTAAATTAAATGACTATATTACCTGTTATATGTCATTGCTTTTTCCTGCCTTAATTCAGGTGTTGCAGGCTCTCTTCCCATAGCAACCTGTTCATCTACCTAAATGATCACAATCTGGAGAAATAAGATGAGGATCAGGTTGTTTTCTGTTGATGGCGCTTCAAGTAGATAACTTCTAGGATTTGGCCTGTTGGTTGTATAAACACAAAATTATCATCATGTAGAAGTTTGTCACTTTCTAATTTTATATATATATATATATATATATATATATATATATATATATATATATATATATATATATGGAGAGAGTCATATGCAAGCACGTTTCACGTATATACAGATATGTGCATGTGTGCATATTGTCATTCTTTTGTTTTTAAAACACTTGCTGAAAAGTAACTTCAGTTCATTGTATAGTCTCTGTAGCCAAGGTAAGGATAGTTCATGTTGGCTTAAAGGCCCTTTATAAATAGATTTACACCAATGACTATCCTACCGTTTTTACTCGTTTCGCCTAGCTAGGTTAAGGGCTTGGCAGTGGTTAAAAACTTCAAACAGATCTTATGAGTATTGGGTCTATATATAAATTCCAAGCCAAACATCAAGAAAATTGACAAATCTTCCTGTTTCAGTTTTGTTAAATTTACACGAGGGATTGTCAAATAAAAGGGCACGAATGTGAGTTCAGTTTCCTATCAGTCGGATTTCGCTTTATCATCATCACATCTTCCTGGGTCAGGACCCAGAGAATCTATGACTCCGAGTCTCATAAATACAGCTTTCTAATGTCCACGTGAGGTTATTTATAATAGCCTGTGGAGTGGTAAGTTTCTCCACTACTATTTGTGGTCCATTCTGAATTCTGCAGGTAGAGATCACTGTGTTTCTGAGACCAAGTACTAATGTGCATTACTGAGTTTAAATTTACCATTTTTAGAGGCTTTGTGGCTGTTTGGCTTCTGGATATTTTGTTCTCATTATGTGATTTTTTTCCTTTGTCTTCATAATTTTCTCTCTATAGGAATGTGCTGTACCAGAAGCTCAATCTCTATGCCTTGGTTTCCTTTTGTAAATTGAAAGTAATAGTGTTACCTACCTCAGAGGGTTGTTGGCCTCATCTTAACCTAACTGTGCAAACCTAAATATGCAAATGCTTGTACAGTAATGGCCCCAGTGCATGGAATTTAGTAAGTGCTAAGTAAATGTCACCCACTAAAGACATTATGAGTACTCTTAAAATTAGGTAATGCGCTAGGAAAACTCAACTCTTTTCAGGGGGATTATGACTTTATGAAATATAATTTTATTTTTTTTCATGGTTTTGGGGGCTGAAAGTTTGAAATCAAGGTGTTAGCAGGGAAGAGCTGCCTCTGAATGGTCCGGGAAAATCCTTTTCTGCTTTTCATGGCTTCTCATAGCCTTTGGAGAGCCTCGGTTTATAGTAGTGTCACTCTACCCTCTGCCTTGTTCTGAGGCCATGACTCACTCTCTCTCTCTTTCTCCCTGGTACTGGGGATTGAACCCAAGGGAATTCAGTCTCCGAGCTACACCCCTAGCCCTTTGGATTTCTTATAAAAGAGGATTTCTCTGAATTGTTGAGGCTGACCTTGAATCTACAATCCTCTTGTCTCAACCTCTCAAGTACTGGGATTACAGGCCTGGGCCACTGTGCTCAGTCTTTCCTCCTTTTAAGGGTACCAGTTAGATTTTTGTGTTGGCCTACTCCAATATGACATCTTAACCCGGCAGGTGTATCTGTAACTGCCCTATTTCCAAATAAAGCCACAATTTGGGATACTGGGGCTTGAAATTTTTACATTTCTTTGGGGGAATATAATTTAACCCACAACAAGGGGACACGTTCCCTTGTGAGCATTTGTGTTTTCCTACCTTTAATTTTTTTTTTTTTTTTGGTCCCTCAACAGTATTTAGGCCCAGACCTCAACAACAACAACTAACAAGTAGCATCCTCTTAAAGGTCCATTAATTTTTAGAGGCCATTATGCACCATCGAGTGAACTGGCTTACTGGGCTCTCTAAATGATGTCCTAGAAGCGTTAACATTTTCTTCAAAAGGGGAAAGTACTTTAATCCCTTCTCCCTAGTATTTTCAGACCCATTAAGCTCTAAGTAATAGTAAAGCTTTCATGATGGCTTTGAGAAATACTTTAGGTGTTTTATTCTTTCTCCAAAGGAGGTATTTGCTGCTCTATCACTGAGTTGTTTATTCTTTGATTTCCTTCAAAGAGAGTCATTCCAGCAAAGGTTAACAGAGGTCCTCTCTGCCTCTCATATGGCCCATTTATTATCTGACTCAACATTTACTGATAATAAAATAGATAAGCAATCAAAGGATCTAATGAAAGAGTTAAATACAAGAATTAAATAAAAGGAAGAGCATAGCATCTGTTAAAGTCTCAAAGGGCATCTTGGCCTTTTAATTTTTCTGTCAGAGTACACAGCTAAAAGAGGTGCTAATTATTGAGGTGATTCCTGGTTAGTGATAAGGAAAGAGAAGAAGATGACTGTCTTTCAGTCATACATTTTCAAAATATCTTATTTGTCATATTGACAGAAATAAAATTTAGGAAACTGAAAATAAGGACAGTTGCTTGAATTTTAGTAACATTTATTTGGTCACTGACTTATTTATTTTTATACTTTCATTGGTACATTATAGTCTCACACCATAATGCAGTTCATGGTGATGGTGACATATACGCACACAGTGCTTGGTACTTGTTGGATTTTCCCCAGGCTCCCTCCTCTCACCCCCATACAAGATATTGAGATTTATATATCAAATGCTCAGCATGGCTTGCAGTCTGTCTGCCTGCTAATTTGAATGGGTGATAGCTATTCCTCTCCTTCTCTCATCACTTATGAACTGGTGGGAGACTCTTACACATGTTCACAGTCCTTTAGAAGGCCATTGATGGCAGCCAGTGAAGACCTTGTCTTGTCTCCATTCCTGTTGGTTACTGGTTTTCATCCAAGTGGAAAATAGTCCAGGAGGTAGATAATTCACATCCAGATTTCTAGGTATAATTTTGTGAGTAGCCTTTATCTCAGATAACTCTTTTGTCAAGAACTTCAAGATTAATATCATGCACTCAGTTAGACCCTGGTTGGAAGATGAACTTAGACTTACTTTGAGGTCTACTAAGTTAAAACCCTAAAACTTCTGAATTATATCAAGGGAGGTTAGCTTTCAGTGCAACTTATGATTTTACGTACAAAAATTTTTGATTTATGGTAAAACTTGCTAAATGTTACAGAACCTAGTTCTTTTAAGACTGCCATAGAAGGAGAGTATACTGTGACATGACTGTAAAAGGTTTTGCCCAAGGTTTTCCATTATTCTGGAAAATGCTTATTTTATTTTATTTTAGTCTTTTCTAGTTACACCTGATCTTGGTGAGTTATTTTTTCCCCCTCTGCTCTTGGCCAGACTGCCATGCTTTACATCATTAACCCTCAACTCTGGGGAACTGATCCCCTGACAGCATCTTTGATATTAGATTAGATTCCTTCCAGGCTGCATTTAATTGACTAGGCTCCTAAGGGGAATAGCTGGCTCCTGTTCCCTCTCTCTATTTTACTTGGCCACTCTTCTTTAGTAGCTGGCTTGCAAATTCACTGTGCCTTCACAAAGAAGGTTGTGCAACAGATAAAACAAATGCCTAAGATTCTGAATTCATTTTCCCTTCTAATAACATCTACCATTACACCTGTCAATGAATTCCTTTGTTATTTTTGAATCCTGTTCCTCCAAGTAATAATAAAGTGGCTACTTTTGTCTCATATTTTTCCATTGTGCCTTATCTATTTTTTAATGAAGGGGAGAGAGAGAGAGAGAGAGAGAGAGAGAGAGAGAGAGAGAGAGAGAGAGAGAGAGAGAGATAATTAAAATAGTAGTTCTCTTTTTCCTTGGCTCAAATATCTCTACTTCTATTTTAAACTTTAAAAATCTTTAATTTTTTAATGATTTTCATATTCTGAACATTTTTGCTGATCTTTTTTCTTGCAAAAATTGAAAACACAAATCACCTTGTTTTCCAAATATAACAGTAATATTTGCTCAATGTCAAAAGTTCAAATATAGAGATACATAACCTGGGAAGTGGAAGAGGCCCATACCAATAACCTCTGTCTTCCCCCTGCAAAAAAGCTAATGTTTATTTTTGGTGTGTAATACTCCTGATTATTCTACATACATAATACAATTTTTCATGGTAAAATTATTCTCTAACAATTTAAAACATAATTTTGAGAGAGTGATGGTTAAAATTTATGTCTGCTTCTTTTCTGAGACTTATCTGGAGGCTTTAAAGCAAAGATCCCAGAGTCCAGTTTGAATTGTGGTTTCACAATTGGTTTAAATATTTAAAATATGGTTGAAACACTGAAATCCCTCCTTCTAAGTCCCTTCCATCTCTCCAATAGATCATTGAGATGTTACATATGTTCTCTAATGTCACAAGCTACTGATGTCATGTTCTTTGTTCTCTCTCCTTGATTTTCATTCTCCTTGATGTGTCTTCCCTTGAAAAGGTGGCTCAGGATGAAGACCACATGGATGTGTTGAGTTTGGGCTTTGTTACTTACTACTTGTGTGGCCCTAGGAACATGTTGTCATCTTTGAAACAGGAAGGATACTGATTTCTATGGTTGCTTATTCTTAAGTTTTTCTTTGTGCCTGAATAAATTTAATTAGAAAATTACAACTGTGGATTGAAAATATTTAGAAAAGAATTGCCTCTGTACTAAACATGCATAGACATTTTTCTTGTCATTATTTCTTACACAATACATTATAATGACTATTTACATAGCAATTATGTTGTATTAGGTATTATAAGTAATCTGGAATCCTTTAACGGAGGATATGTATAGGTTTAATGCAAATGCTGTACGATTCATAAAAGGGATATGAGCATCTATAGATTTTGGAATGTAATGGGTGTCCTTAAACCAATCTCCCATGGATACTGATAGTAAACTTAAAAATGAATATTAACTATAGTCACTATGTTGTACTATATTTTGGTTGAATCCAACAATGCACAACTCATGGATACAGAGGACTGATGAAGTTATATATTTAAAAGTTGTTTTGAAAGAAGATTTTAACTGATCTAATCACAATGACAAGTATCTGAGGTATAACTTATACTAACTAGTTTAATTTAGCTATTTCACAATGTATACATGTTTCAAAACCACAGATTGCACAGGATAAATATATGCAATTTAACAAATTAATTTAAAAATAGTAAAATTTCTGCATCTAAAGTCTGATAAATTTGTTTTCATCTATATGTAAGATTGTGTTTTCTGCAAACAGGGATGATTTAACTTCTTCCTTTATAACTCAAATGTCTTTTCTTTTATGTCATTTTCCCTGGCTAGGACTTCCAGTTTTATATTGAAAAGAAGTGGTAAGAGTAGGTATCCTTTTCTTGTTCCTGAACATGGAGATGCAGGGCTTTTGATGGTGACTTTACAGATATAGCAAAGCATTAAAAAGTAATTTTGTTCCAGTGAACAAAATGCTGCCATAGTAATGTTCTTATGTATTTAGTTTTTTTTTTAAATCTCTAATTAAGATAAAATGGCCTGGCCGGGTATGGTGGCACATGCTTGTAATTCCAGCATTCCGGAGGTGGAGACCAGAGGATCATGTTTTGTGGACAGCCTCAGCTACTTACAGAGGCCCTTCATAACTCAGTGAGACCCTGTTTCAAAAATAAAGAGACTGAAAAATAGGGCTGGGGTGTAGCTCAGAGTTGCAATGCCCTTGGGTTCCATCCCTAGTATCACACACACACACACAAAAAGATTGTTAGGTCAATAATGCCAACTTTTTTCTTTTCTCTTGGGTCAAAGGTGAAATTGCTTCATGAGAAATTTTCTGTATCCTTCTTTCAAGCATGTTTCCTTTAATGGAGAGGGACCCAGGAGTAGATTACACTCAGATTAATAAAGGTTGAGTGAGACCCTTTAAATTCTTTGAGATCTAAGACCAAAAATATATGTACATAAAAATAAACTAGCTCTCTTTATGATTTTTAGAACTGACTACATCTTGCTCTTGGATTCCATCTCAGCTGATAGCAGAAAATATATAACTTCATAATTAAGGTAAATTCAAATTCTCCAGATATAAAATACTCTCCTTGGTTGGGTGTGGTAGCTCATGTCTATAATTCCAATACTTGGGAAGCTGAGACAGGAAGTTCAAGGTCAGCCTTGGCAACTTCATGAGGCCCGCAGAAACATAACAAGACCCTGTTTCAAACAAGAAAAAACAAAATCGTGCTAGGGGTCATATTTCGGAGGTAGAACACCCCTGGGTTCAATTATCAGTATCACCAAAAGTAAAAAAGTAAAAAACACTCTTCCTTGGGTAAATATTCACTCAGTTCAAAGTTAAGAACGTACCAAGTTACCTTTTCTCCTTCCTTGTCAAGATGCTATCATGTGGAGGGCGATTTTGAATCACATCATACATTCTTTTTGTTGGCTGACCTTCAATCACATCTTATCCCTGGGCAAGTGATATCAACACCTGTCATGTTCCATCAGTTATTTTGGGAGATACCATATTGGTCCTATGTTGCCATGATATAAATAATCCCAGCCCCACAAAAGGCCATGTGTGTATATTCCAGGACACTCTGGCCTCAACTAAGATCTCCAGCCAAAAGCCAAAAGTGACCACCAGATACGAGGGACTGAACCTTTAGATGCTTCCTGACTCCAGCTTTCAAGTCTCTCTGCAGTAGTCCCAGCTACAGGGAGCAGAGACAAGCCATTTCTGCTGTGTCCTGTCTGCGTTTTTGACCCACAGATTTTATGAAAAGAACAAACGGTTGTTTCATGCCATCAACATTTGAGTTCATTTGCTATGCAAACCTTTCTCCCCCTGTTTTCTCCCTCCTTTTTAAGCTGTCAAAAAACTTTTGCTCAGAATATTTGAGAGACAGTCTTACAAACAAAAACCATTGCTCTAAACTGCATTAATTAATATTTTGAAAATGTGTTAGAGAAAATATTCCCTTTCTTTTTTTTCCAGAACTTTTATTAGAGCAAAATTATATGAAAAAGATTTTTTTTTTTAAATGCAGGACAATTCCACCAGCTTAACTCCAGGCCCAAAACTATTTTCATTAGAGGGGAAAAATGTTTTTTTCATTTTCTCCAAAGGTATTATGTGCACCCAAGTAAGTACAAAGTTGAAAGTCAAAAGTTGTGATACAGCTGGCTGCATTACTTGATCTCTATCTGGATGTTAGTGGCATGATTATTGGAGTTCGCTGTCACAGCAGGGTGGGGAGAGGAGGTGGCCGCATGAAAAGGAAATTACATTTGCTAAAAAATATGGGTGAAAATGTCTTCAGCAATTACCACAGGTCATCTCTGCTGCACACAGCAATGGCAGAGAAAAAGGGCTTCCTGTGGGAAGGAGCAGAGAGAAGGGTTGGGACTCTGCTATTGTGATGTGAGGAATCAAAAGGGCCCCCCATTATGCAGGCTCAGAGTAAACAGCAATATTAGTATAATGGGCTGCAATAAATTACGAGTGGTCTTTAAGATTTCTTTTTTGTTCTTTCAGGTCAGCAAAAAATGCCATAATCTTTTCTTGTTTTCTGTTGAGCGTACTCCCCTTTAGACCCAGATGATTCCCATTCTATTCCAGCTGGCTGCCTTCAGATGTTTGAATTAGCACTTGATATGTTTTAATTCAATTTGGAAACTAATGGATGCCTGAACTTATTTAGCCCACCCTTTCAAGCATCTTCAAGTGTGATTTTGATGGAAGCAATTTTTCTAATTATAATGTTAATTCTTCGTTTTTCTTTCTCTCTCTCAAAAAATTAAACTCTGCTCCATGGATGACTGGAAACTTTAGGCAAGCACTACAGGAAAGGAGATCATCAATAGTTCCTCCAAATTTTCTTCTTGGTATAGTGGGAAAAAAGTATTAATTAATGTTGGATTATGTAGATTATAACAGTCTTGTATATCTCACCCTCTTTTTACCCAGATTTTATGGGAGTTCTGCAGGTCAAATTGTGTTTCCTGTACTCAGAAAACAAAAACATAAAATGAAGATATAACTTGACATGGTTGACCTATCAGACAGGTGTTTCTCTTATTACCTAGTTCCCAGGGGTTTGAAAGAGGTTTATATGTTTGCATTTTAAGGGCAAACTCAGCATCTTTCCACTTCAATACACTAAGTATATATTCCCTATGTCGCTTTGCTTTGTTTTTTAAAAAGCTCTTTCTTCCCAGTGGGAGAGAGATGCTTGCAGCCATAACAGAAAGCAAGACACTGCTCTCTTTGCAACAACAAGGAAATGTATTTTCCTGTGTCACCAAGGGTAAAATGGCTAGACAGCTTTTAGTTAAGAGCTAGTTAAGAGCTGTGTTTAATTAAATGGAATGAGTAGTAGTAATTCTTTTTTTGATTTCCCCATCAAATTCTTTCATCTTCTACTTTTGGGTAATGTACCTAGGCCACTGAACCAGGAATGAACAAAATTGTGTTCAGGCATCGAATCTATTATCCTCCTCCCTGGCAACAGCAATTGGTCAAAAGCCTGGGCTCATAACCTACAGAAAGACTTGGGAGTCTTCCTGGTATTGTTATACAGATACTGGGAGAAAGAGGGTCACACTTTTGGATAAGGGTACTTATTGTATCTATGCGTCTATGTTTGCTACCACACTAAGGGACCAATTTTAGTAAAAGGAAATAAGACATAAATGCAAAGAGAAACAGAGCTGCAGTGGTAGAGAATGGATACAGAGAAGCACTTGGGTCTCTGTAGCATATCTATTCCCTGCCCAGTCCTCTTCCCTAGATCCTAGATTTTCAGTATTTCCATCAAATCTACAACCTATTTCAGTACTCAGCTGCATTACACAAACATTTATTTTTTGTAGGCATTAGATTGAGTTGGGTTTCTTTGACTTGTGACTAAGTCACAGTACAATGGCACAAGGAGGGGGATATGCATTGGTGTGTATTTCCTTCTATCATGAGAAATATATTTATTAACTTATCATGTTCTAATGGTGTTGCAAAGACAAATAAGAAATGAGTTCACATAAGGAGCATGTGGGTTCTATGGGGAGGCTGACATGACATGTAAATAAACATAAAATAAGCCATATTTACCCAAGTATTCTGTAGAACCATGTCTCCTCAATTTATTTTGTGAAGGGATTCTTTGCTTTATGAGTAAATTTGGAAAATGTATCAAACCATAGTTTTTAAGTTTGACAGTGTGCATTAAATGACTTAAAATGCTGTATTTTCAGCCAGGTATTTTATGCCTGATTGGCAATGGAAACCTCAGTCTCTATTTCCCTTGTTGACACTATGAAATCAGTGCACTTTAGAAAGTATGTGATAGATAAAGCTATGGAAGAAGGGAGATGGGAGAATTAGATCACTGTTGGAGAGGAGGGAAATACTTCCCCAAAGAGGTAAGAATGTGAACTTGGCATCAATGATCAGGCTTACCAGCTCCAGAAAAGGAAAAAGTATGCTGGAAAAAGTTACAATGCCTGGAAAGGTAGAGAGATAAAAAATACAACTATGGTTTATCTGGGAACACTAAGCCTCCCTTAGGTCAGGACAGGATATAGAAAAATATAACAATAATAAAAAGACATAAAAGAAAAACAAGATGGGGAAATACATAGGGTCAGGTTAAGATAGCTGGGTTTCACCCTTGTAGGGGAGAACAACTGGATAGCATTTCTCTGGTGAAGCATGCATTTTTGTTTCAATCATAATATCATACTTAATATTTTGGAAGTTTCTCATTCGAAGTTTTAAAACATTTTGTTTATTGGCAGAGTAAGCAGAATAAAACAGAGGGATTTAATTTAGAAAGAGTATGTTTTCTAATATTTTATATTACAGAGAAACCACCTTTAAATTGGAACATGCTTTGTGATAATCTCTTCTAGTTTGCATTAGAGGAGATAAAGATGTTTGCATTTTATTAGCTTCTGTTCATAATCAAATTATCAAAATGTCTCCATCCCAGTTTGCTTCTTTAAATTTCTGTAAAATTGATTTAGACTCTCATCTCCTCCCTGACATCTCTCCCACCATCTCCAAACGACTCATTCATTGAACATACATGTTCTGAGCACTGAATATCTGTGAGGCACTCTACTAGATACTGGAAACCTACTATCTTGGGGGAGAGTTCAGTCTCCATGAGCTTCCAGCCTAGCAGAGAGATAGAGAACCAGATAGAAATATCATGATTACGGTAAATACTAGGGGAGTGTCCACATGGAATAATCTGCTCAGTGTGAAGTGTCCATCTCCCTGTCTGCTTACCTTCTGAAGGGTCAAAGAGGACTTCCTGGAAGAGCTGATACCTAAAGCTAAATCAAAGCAGATACCAAGAAAGAATCCAGATATTAGAAGAAACTCAGTAAAAACGAGGTCATTTTGAAAAAAGACAATGTGGCAAAGTCCAGGAGGAAGAAGACCTTGACATTTAGTGTGGCCTTGAACGTGAGGAGGAATTGTAGGCGATGAGGCAGAAGAGGCAGGCAGAGCACAAAAGGACTCTAGTATCATTTAATGTGCTTTTGATTTTATCCTGAGGTCTATGTGGCACCATCAAAGTGCCTGAAGCAGGGAAGGTGACTTGATTAAATTTTCATTTAAAGTCATTAATTTAAAGTTCGGGGTGGAGCAGGGCATGGCTGGAAGCTGCAAATGCTGCTGAAAGAGTCAAGTCTGGAAAGGCTGGTGGTGATTAGACCCAGGAGAAGGGCAGTGGTGATAGGAACAGTGGGTGGGAGAGATGGAGGAAGAGGAGAAGGTGGAATTTGGTCACTGATTAGTGATTGATACGAGAGAGGAGTTGAGTTAGAGAGTTGGTTGTGTTTTATATCCTATAAACTCTTGTAGCCCATCTCTTCTATCATCTCCAACCAACTCATGCACTGAATAAGCATGCTCTGAGTACCTAATGCCTGTGAGAATCTCTCCCAGGTACTGGAAGTCTACTACATGGGGGATTCCAATCTCAGTGAGCTTTGAGTCTAGTGGAGAGACAGAGAAGCAAATAGAAATATGATTACAGTAAATGCAAGATGCTAGAGGAGTTCCCCGATGCAATAGCCTTCTAGATTTATGTCTAGAATACCAAGTATATTCTTTCTCATGCAGTTATTCTTCCACCCTTCCTGTCTTGTCTCAACAGCTATGTCTCACAAGCAAGCATGGATGAATTAGTGTTGTGTTCACAACAGAAAGCATATAGTAAGTGCAAAAAAAAAAGGTAAAATTTTTTTTCCTGAAAAAAAAAACACAAGGTCACATTTCTGCATTTATTTTATTTCTTTTTGTTTAGAGATATCATTAAGTGCTACTTGCAACCATGGACTTTGTGCAGATTTGTTTAATGTGATTGCAAACGAATAGGCATCTAACCAGGCTCTTGACCTTCACTGTTAGTTCATCTGCATGTTCCATTTTCTCTCCCAGGCAGCCTCTGATGTCAGCCCAGTGTTTTCCCCACTCTCTCTCATCACTGTCATCATTTCTCTGGTGAACGGATCAAGGTTAGTTTCATTTTACAGGTCTAGGTCGATTGTCCTGTGGGGGCCAACGAGATGTGGAGTGTCTTATCTGGACCTTCTAAAATATAAACAAGGGAAGGGAGAAATGCCTTCGGTATAGTGAATACTGCAGCACAAGCTCCACTGGAATTTGCAGGCTCCTCATTAATTGGAGTGGAAAGTCCTGAAGCCCTTGCTCTGGGATGCCCTCAAGGTGAGAACCCTGTTCTGAAAGTCTAGCTGAGCAGGGGGCCTGGGTAGTGGGTAGAGGAGGGAAGGGAGGACCTACCATTTGCTTGACCACCTGTGCTGGTCACAATGGTCACTGTGCCTGCTATGCCAACCACATCAAGGAGTAGATATTTATTCCAACTTCACAGATGAGCATAAAGATGTTTAGAAATTTTTAAAAAATCAGTATCCTCAGAGCCATACCTGAAGCAAAAGAAACAAGCCTGAGTGCAGAGCATAGTGTCTATCCATCATCACTTGCTGCCTTTGGTTCTTGAAGTTGGATGAGGTAAAATTATGGTGCAGGTGTGTATGTATAGGGCCGAGAGTGGATGAGCAGTCCTGGAGCGAGCAACAGGAGTCATGAGGAGGTGGAAATAGCTTTTTACTTGATCTTGAACAGTTTAACAAACTAGACTGGAGCCAGTTAAATCAGAGGCTGCATCTGTTTGTCTGATATATACACTGTAGGCATATTAAGTGATGTGATCATCAGCTCTGAGGCAAGGCTGTATTTTTCCATGACCCCCCCCAAAAAAAAAAAAAAAAAGATCCCCTTCTCTCTTTGCCATGCTCAGGATCAAGTTTCCAACACATGAATGTTTAGAGGACACACTTAAACCTGCCTAGACCACAGCACACCATATTGAGTTTTAGCCACCAAGTGCCAGTGAATTAGTAGCCATTTGTAGAAAAGCTCAGGTACCTCTCTAGCTCAAGAATAAGTTCAGCATCTGTATTTAAAAAGCTATATAAATAAAAGACATGTTAAAAAAAAGCCTTAGCTGTGTACAAGTATGTTTCTATCACTCTGAACCTCATTCTTATGTGTACAATTACCAAGAAAAGTATATTTAAAAAAAATTTTGCCAGGTGTGGTGGTGCACGCTCGTAATCCCCACGCTTGGGAGGCAGAGACAGGAGGATCGCACTGGTTCGGAGCCAGCCTCTCTGGCTTAAGAGACCCTCTTTCCAAATAAAATATAAAATAGGTCTGGGAGTGTAGCCTGGAGGTAGAAGGGCTTCCAAGAACCCTAGTACCACCAAAAAAAACCTTAATGCTGAGAACCAATTACATTTGAAGATTTGTTTGGCACAAGTCCATTTCCAGAACTTCCTATGTTAGAAATGAGAAGTATGGAAAAATGGTGACTGCAGGATTCAGCACATCTTAGTAGCTGAAATAAATAAAGTTCAACTACCGAGAAGGCAGAATCTTGACAAACAAGATAAACAAAGCTCACAAACCAAAGCAGAAACAGGAACCATGCCAGAAGAAATCCAGTACTCTCAACTGCGAGATCCACTACAAAAAGCCCAAGTATGTGACTGACCTGGTGTGGCTGCAGGCTCAGCTGCCAGCACCATTTGGGGATGCTGGCCTGAACTGTGAGTACCAGTTCTGGTGCTGCCAACTTTGGTGCTGCAGCCCCAAGAAATCTCAAAAAATAATCCAAGAACTTGAAGTACGGAAAGTTGTAGCAGAACTCCAACATCTTAAGTGACCAGCACATGCTTCAGGGATGTAGTAAAAGATCCAAAGTCCCATGCGCTCACCAGAGGCAGTGCCCATAGTGGCTCACCATGCCCTCCACAGACCTGACAGGAGGATGGCCAGGTAACTACTTGCATTACTTGTTACTTGGCGGACAACTGCCTGGAGCAGCCATGGGACCCCAGCGGGCTAAGACCAGGCGGCCCATCCTGGAGGTAGTTCACTTAGAACCTCCAGAGACATAGGAAAGCTGCTCAAGGGTGACAGTGGGTCGCTCCAAGACTACACTGGATGCCCTCTGCTGGTGAAGCTAGGGAGGCACAGGCCCATGGTGAGAAGGCACAGAGCAGAGAGCCTGAGCCCAGGGCGGAGGGCATGGAGCCAAGGCTGGAGGGTGCTTGGAGCTCAGGGCCGAGGTTGCGTGGAGCACAGGGTGAG
Source organism: Muscardinus avellanarius (assembly GCF_963383645.1). NCBI lineage: Eukaryota > Metazoa > Chordata > Mammalia > Rodentia > Gliridae > Muscardinus > Muscardinus avellanarius. The sequence continues at coordinate 15,814,602 of NC_137793.1, forward strand.
AAGGCACAGAACCCTGAACTTACATGGAACTCATTAACAGTAATACCTGACACCCTGATACCTAAATACAAAGATGTCAGAGGTGAGAGAGGCTCAAACACATAGAGTGGGTTCAAAAGCTGACAATAGGTTACAGAGCAAATGAGAGACATTGCAATATACTCCAGAATCTACCACATTGAACAGACATACAAATATTATATGGGCCCTGGCCCTATATACATAAATTAGTAGAACTGCTGTGTTTTTATTTTTTATTTTGTTTTGTTTTTCTCTCACAGTGTTGCTAGATCGTTTTTTATTTTATTTTTGTCTTTCTTTTTTTCTCTTTCTTATTTCTTTTTTTGGTGGGTTTTTTTTATAATCATTAGTTTTTGTAACTTGTATTGTTACAATATTTGTGTTTGTTTGCTCCTTCCCCTATTCCTTTTATAAACTTCCTCACCCTAGCCTATCTACACTCTTAGCTTCAAAACTTTTCTTTTCTCCTTACTGTATCTCCTTGTTTTATATTCAAGCTACTTCATATTATCATACTTAAATACTCTACTAACTACAAGAATCCTACTATCTAACCTTTCATTCTCACCCAGATACTACCTTATTATACTTAAATTCTCACTTAACCTAATCATATCCTTTACTTTACCTGAATCCTGTACCCATCACTCCAGATCCTCTCCCATTTCCCAACCCTCACAAATTAAAAAAAGCATTGCTTACCTGCTGAAACCTCTAAATTTCTACTACTAAAATTGGATAAGACAGAATACCTACAAAACCACATACAAAAGAGAAGATGCCAGCAGGGTGTGGTGGTGCATGCTTGTAATCCCAGCATTTGGGAGGCTGAGCCTGGAGGATTGTGGCTCACAGACATCCTCAGCTACTTAGTGAGGCCCTCCGCAAATTAGTGAGACCCTGTTTCAAAATAAAGAGTTAAAAATAAGGCAGGGAGTGTATCTTAGGAGTTGAATGCCCCTGCGTTTCATCTGCAGACCCTCAAAAAGAAAAAAAGAGAAGATGCCAAGACATCAGAAAAACAAGCCTGAGAACCCTGAAAATATGAGAACTAGGAACAATGAGGAAATAAGGGAAATCATGAAGACTGACCTACAAGAAATGCAAGAAGAATTCTGAATCCTGATCTTCAATATAATGAAAGGCCTCATAGCAAGTGTACAGAAAATGAAAGAGGAAATGGAGACACTAAGAAAGAATCAGAAGGAGGTATGGAATGAAATGAAAGAGTCAGTAAATGAAATGAACACAGCAATAGAAAGAAATTCTGGAAGATTAGATGAAATGGAAAATAGAATATCACTGTTAAAAGACAGTTCATTAAAAACTGAAAGCACAGTCAACAGCATACAGAAGTCATTATAGCAACAAAACCTAAGCACTCAACAACTATGGGACAACATGAAATGTCCTAACTTACAGATAAAAGTCATTGAAGAAGGGATAAAGACCAAGGGTATTCATAAGCTCTTCAGAGAAATAATTTCATAGAATTTTCCAAACATGAAAAGAGACTTGGGCATACATATGTAGGAGATATACAGAATACTGTTAAGGATAAGCTCAAAGAAGGACCTCCCAACTCCATGTAATAATCAAAATGACCAACATAAAGGCTAAGAAAAGAATCTTAAAAGCAGTGAGAACAAAAGAATGGGTGACATACAGGGCCCAAACAATAAAAATCACACCAGACTTTACAACTCAAGTCATGAATGTCAGGAGAGACTGGTATGATGTAAGCTAGACCCTGGAAGAAAACAACTTCCAACAATAACTGATATATCCAGCCTGGCATGGTGGCACACACTTGTAATCCCTGTGCTTGGGAGGTGGAGACATGAAGATCATGCAGGTTTGAAGCCAGGTGTGCTGACTTAAAGGACCCTGTTTCCAGATAAGAAAAAGTATAAAATAGGTCTGGGAGTGTAGCCCAGAGGTAGAAGGACTTCCAGGAATCCCAGTACCACCATAAAAGAACAAAACAAAAAAACAAAAATACTTGCTATATCCAGCAAGGTTATCATTCAAAATTAATGGAGAAATAAAATGTTTCAAGATAAACGGAATCTGAAAAAATTCATGATTACAAAGCCAACACTAAAGAAAACACTTAAAAAAATAGCTGGGCATGGTGGTGCACGTTTGTAATTCCCATGCTTGGGAGGTGAGAAAGGAAGATCGCGCAGGTTCGAAGCCAGCCTCACTGGCTTAAGAGACCCTGTTTCCAAATAAAAATATAAAATAGGTCTGGGAGTGTAGCCCGGAGGTAGAAGGGCTTCCAGGAACCACAGTACCACCAAAAAAAAAAAAAAAAAAAAGAAAGAAAGAAATAAACCATAAAGAAGAAAAAAGAAGCAAATTTCAGAACCAGAGAAGAGATGAAGTTGATTAATGGGGCAAATAAGTAAGAAAGAAATAACATTATATTAAACAGAAGATAGAATGCAAAATGACAGGAAACAAAAATCATATTTCAATATTAACCATGAACCCCAAAGGACTTAACTCACCAATTAAAAGACATAGACTGGCAATGTGAATTAAAAAGCATAATCTAAATATGTTCTGCTTGCAAGAAACACACCTTATAGCCAAAGACATTCATAGACTAAAAGTGAAGGATGGAAAAAATATATCATACTAATGGAGGCCAAAAATGAACAAGGATAGCAACACTGATATCCAACAAAAAAGACTTTAAGCTAAAACACATTAGAAGAGACAAAGCAGGGAAGTTTCTTTTATTAAAAGAAACAATTCACCAAAAAGATATAATGACAGTAAATGTTTATGCCCCAAATGTGGGTGCACCCACATTCAAGTCATCAGATCTCAAATAGACCCAAATACAATAATATTGGGAAACCTCAACACACCTCTCATACAACTAGATCAATCTTCAAGGTAAAATATGACTAAAGACTCTTCAAAACTAAAGAAAACTATAAACCAAATGGACCTAATTGACATATACAGAATATTTCAATTAGAAACAGCAGAATACATATTCTTCTCAGCAGCTCATAAAATTTTCTCTAAAATAAATCACATTCTGGGCTACAAAGTAGCATCAGAAAATTCAAGAGATGTAATATAATTCCCTGAATATTTTCAGACTACAATGGAATGAAAGTAGTTTCAACAACAGTAAGCCCCAAAGAAACCATTTAAGTACATGGAGATTGAAAGATACACTATTGAATGATGAGTCTGTAAGATAAGAAATAAAGGGAGAAATAGCTGGGCATGGTGGCACACGCTTGTAATCGCCATGCTTGGGAGGTGGTGACAGGAAGATCCAGCAGGTTCCAAGCCAGCCTCGCTGGCTTAAGAGACCATTTCCAAATATACAAATAAAATAATAAAAAAAATAGGTCTGGAAGTATAACTGGAGGTATAAGGGTTTTATCCCCAGTACCACCACCAAAAAAAAAAAGAAAAGAAATAGGGAGAAATAAAGATATTTGTGGAATTAAATGAAAATAGAGACACAACTTACCAAAATCTATGGTACACTTCTGAAGGCAGTGTTAAGAGGAAAGTTTATAGCATTGAGTGCCCACATAGAAAGAACAGACAGTGGCCAAGTAAACAACCTAATAATACATCTCAAGGACCTAGAAAGACTGCTACAGTCTAATCCCAAAGCCAGAAGAAGGTAGGAAATAATTAAAATTAGATAAGAAATAAACGAAATAGAGAATAAAAAACCAAAAAATCAACAAAACAAAAAGCTGGTTCTTTGAAAAGGTTAATAAGTTTGACAAACTCCTGACCAACCTAACAAAAAGAGAGTCAACTCAAATCATTAAATTTGGAAATGAAATAGGAGACATAAACACGGACAGTGGGGAAATTCAAAGGATTATCAGAAACTATTTTGAAAATGTATACTCCAAAAGACTGTAAAACATGGAAAAAACCAATACATTTCTAAGCACATATAACTTACCTAAATTGAACCAAAAAGACATAGCAAGCCTAGACCAACCAATAGCAAGCAAAGAAATAGAAACAGAAATAAAAATTCTGCCATCAAAGAAAAGCCCAGGTCCTGACAGGTTTCCAGTTGAATTTTACAAAATCTTCAGTGAAGAAATAGTCTCAATACTTCACAACTTGTTCCCTAAAATTAAAAGGTATGGAATTCTCCCAAATTTGTTTTATGAAGACAGTATCACATAATACCAAAACCAAATAAAGATACCTCGAGAAAATAAAATTTACAGACCAATATCCTTGATGGACATAGATGCAAAAATTCTAAACAAAATACTAGATATATGAATTCAAAACTATATCAAGAGAATTGTACACTATGTCCTAGTTGGTTTCATCCCAGAAAAGCAAGGCTGGTTCAGCATCGGCAAATCAATACATGTTATTCACCACATAAACAGATCTGAGAACAAAAGCCACATGATCATGTCAATAAATGCTGAAAATCATTTGACAAAATCCAACACCCATTCATGTTAAAAACAGTTCAGAAAATTGGAATAGAAGGAATGTATTTCAACATCATTAAAAGCCAACATCATATCGAATGGGAAAAAACTGCAAGAATTTTCTCTAAAATTAGGAACAAGACAAGGATGCCTACTGTCACCACTCCTTTTCAATATAGTCCTCAAGACTCTTGCCACAGCAATAAGACAAGTGAAGGATATCAAAGGAATTTACATACTAAGAAAGGAATTAAAACTATCATTGTTTGAAGATGACATGATTCTTTACCTAGAAGACCCAAAGAACTCAACCAAAAGACTACTGGAGCTGATTAACCAATTTATCAAAGTTGCAGGATACAAAATCAATCTAAAAAAATCAGTTGCTCTTCTATATGTCAACAATTAATGCACAATGTAAGAAATAAAGAAAGCAATTCCATTCACTATAACCTCAAAACCAATAAAATAACTAGGAATAAACTAACTAAAGATGTAAAAACCTCTACAATGAAAATTATAAAACATTAAAAAAAGAAATTGAAGACCTTGGTAGATAGAAAGATCTCCCTTGCTCATGGATAGGCAGAGTAAATATCATAAAAATGGCCATTCTGCCAAAAGTGGTCTATGCAATTCCTATCAAAATACCAATGACATTCTTCAAAGATCTAGAAAAATCAAGCATGAATTTTATATAGAGAAAGAAAAGACCCAGAATAGCCCAAACAATTCTCAGCAATAAGAACCATGAAGTTATTAGAGGAGGGCATAGGCTCAATACTACAACATATGGGCACAGGCAGTAACTTTCTCAACAAGACCTCCACAGTGCAGGAAATTAAAGCAAGAATTAACAAATGGGATGGCATCAAACTAAAAAGTTTATTCTTATCAAAGGAAACCACCAAGAACCTAAAGAGGAAGCCTACAGAATGGAGATCTTTACCAGCCACCACTTTGATAGATGGCTAATATCCAGAATATACAAAGAGCTCAAAAGACTCTACACTAGCAAAACAAATATCCCAATCTAGAAATGGGCAACTGACTTGAATAGATACTTCACAAAAGAAGAGATACAAATGGCCAATAGATACAAGAAAAGATGTTCAACATCATTAGCCATCAGGGAGATGCAAATAAAAGTACGCTGAGATTACATCTAACCCCAATCAGAGTGGAAAGCATAAAGAAGTCAAATAATGACAAATGCTGACCAGTATATGGGGAAAGAGGAAGTCTTTTACACTGTTGGTGGGAGTGCAAACTAGTTCAACTGCTATGGAGATCAGTGTGGAGATTCCTTAGAAACTGAGAATGGATCCACCATAAGATCTGGCTGTTTCACTCCTCAGTATCTTTTCAAAGGGGTTGAAATCAGATAACTACAGCAACATATGCATACCCATGTTCATAGCAGCACAATTCATATTGGCCAAAATATGGAACCAACCTATGTCTCTATCAACACATTAATAGATTGCAAAATTATGGGAAATACACTCAATGGAATTCTACTCAGCAAAAAGAAGCACAAAATTATGTCATTCAGAAGAAGATAGAAAGACCTGGAGAACATTATGTTAAGTGAGATCAGCCAAGCACAGAAAGAGAATGGACATATGTTTTATCTAATATTCCCAAACTAGGGACTATTAGGAATACCAGAGGGACTCCAGATAATGGAGGGGAAACCTCAGGAAAGCTGAAATGGAAGGGTAGGAGAGGAAGAAGGCTGAGGTTGATTAATGGAGGAGATACATTTGAATATGTGTATGAGTATGAGTGTATCATGGTTAACCTGGACAGTCACTGTTGGAAGGAGGAAGGGGAAGTGGGGGGGGAGGGCACCAAGCACATTCTGAATATAAGCCATTTTCAATACGATCCACATAAAACTTTTTAAAAAGCTGAAAAAAACTGAGAAGCATGTATATGGGATTATTTCAAAGTTTATGAACTCTATCAAACTAAATCTGAACACTTTGCTTCATGCTACAGGCAGGCCCTAAGTCAGGGTGTGAGGTGACCCTTTGCTGAGGTAGAACTTCCACTGGTGTTACTGCATAGGAAGGTGAAGTCAAGAAGCATATCTGAACTTGTTCTTTTTCTGAAGAACAATAATGCTCTGTCCCGCTGATCCTGGCACACTGAGCTTCACTTCTTTGTTGTTGGCACTGGAGATTGAACCTAGGGGCATTCTGTCTCCAGGCTACACCCCCAGCTCCTTTTAAAAAATTTCAAACAGGGTCCTACTAAGTTGCTGAAGCTGGTCTCCAATCTCTGATCCTCCTGTCTCTGCCTCCCAAGCACTGGGCTTACAGAACCAACACACATAGATAGTTCTTCTTTATTAAAATCCTCCTGTTTAAAGAAAAGGCTTTAGAACACCCTTAGTCATTTACCACCAACGACATTGAGATGATGGACAAAATGAGGCAAATAATGATCCTGTGGGTTCCCCATCTTCCTCTCTAGATACCTGCAAGAAGCACTTACTTTTGCTCAAATAGTGGAACCATCTAAAGAGTGCTCAGGGAAGGCAGTTATTCATAAAAAGCAGCAAAAGAGAAGAAACAACAACTCTTACGCTTTGAAATATGGCCTGCAAGTCAGAAAGCTTTTCTGAGGCACTGAGAAAGCGCTGAGGATCCTATCTGGCCCTGGCCTCTTCTCTGTTCCCTTGTCTGGACCACTCATCATGAAACTCTAAGCCTTAGTCTTTCTGGCCTGGTGGTGGGGCTACCCCAGGGCTTCAGGACCAAGTCTCTTGCCTAGCTTGCAGAACTGGCCTCCACAGGGCAGGCTGTGCTTGTGTGCGTCTCATTTGTTTGTTATGACTCTTGGATTCAGTCAGTGTCCCTGTGCTGCGGGAGGCCAGCATCCTTTCCAAAAGCATGAGGGAACCCACCCCAGAGCTGGTCCCTGGCCCTGTCTCAGTATTTCCATAAAGCCCTTACCTCCCCACACTTTAAATTCAGTCCACAGCAAGGGTCACAAATCAGCGGGTGTTGGAATGTATTATGAAGAAATAAACATTTATCAAATTGCTTTTCAAGAAGGTGAATAATTTAGCAAAAAAAAAAAAATACCACCACCATCACAACAAAATTGTGCCGCTGACTGACAATTTATTTTATTCCTCTGAGATGCTAGGAGCTGAAGCCTACTGAGTGAATATTGATCAGCCGGGTGCAGTAAACGGAATTCTTTATAATTCTGGGGTTACTAACTTGTTGCCAATTAAGAACTAAGAAGCATTTTTATCACACCCCACCCATATTAGATCTTAGGAAGTACCTTCGGGTTTGCTGCTGAAAAGGATAGCTGGCTTATTATTGGCACGTAAAAGATTAATTACCATAGAACTGGGGGTTATCACAGAAGAAACTGAGACTTCTTTTGGTGTTTGTGTCAACTTGTATTCTTTTCTGGAGAATATCTTTCTAAATGTCATCACTGTCATTTATTTGAATATTTACTAAGTACTTTGACTGTGTTACATACCATGGCCTCTCTTTTATATAATTTATTAAGCACTTCAACTGTGTTAGGTACCATGCTTTTTTTTTCTTTTTACATAATTTAGTCTTCCTGACAACCCTGTATGACAGGTAGTAGTTTTTCATTTTACTCATGGGGAAAATTTACCTCGCTGAAAGGTGCTCAGAAAGGTGAATTCACTCTTCTTGAAGTGGTACAGCTTGTGATGGTTGGTGTGCAGCTGCATCCAGTTCCAAAGCTTTGCTCTTAAACCACAGATGAACCCTATATTATTGACGAAACAAAGCCCTTCATGACTGCTAACTGCAAACCATGCTCCATGAATGCTCATGATGGGAGGAATTCCTAATGGACCGCCCTTTCCAAGGAATCATTGGTGAATAAATTTGACTTTTTCTACATTTTTAATCATCAGCCTCTGAAGACAAGGAGAGACCTTCCTGTGTGAACAGAACTAGCCTTCCTCTTGGGGCTTTTGTACAGCTTCTTGGCCATTAGGCACCTATAAGTGTGGCAAGACAGACTCAGGAGAGACTGCGGGCAGTTGGTTTCAACTGTTCATTGTCAAACCCAGAAGACAGAATGAGTACTGCTGATGAGATACCTAATATTAGGTGAGTGTCTCAGCTGTCAGCCTCAGTTTCCCAGATTGTTAATCGGTGCTGCCAGTACTTTCTGTAGGGGATTTCCTTTGCTCTTGGTGCTGTTGTTTCCACTTCCTTGGCCCTTGAATTGCAGTGAGGGTTAACATCTGTGCTTCTTTCTCAGCTGGCTCATCTTGGGTTTGGCCAATGGAAAGTTGGTAGGTGGAGTTTGGAGGAAAGAAGACCCTGGAGCATTTCTCCCTCTGTCTGTCCTCCTGCAGCCTTCATTGCAACATATCCATCTCTCCCACTGCTCCAGCTCCCAGTGTGCATGTTGTGGCTCCAGCTTCCCTTGTGTTGACCCATAGCCCTGACAACATGGTCTTCCCTGTGTCTCCTGCTCTAAGGTATCAGTTTCTCATTCAATTCTGTGTAGACTTGTTCCTGTCCTGTTTGGCTTTGTAACTCTCCAATTGCAACCAGTTTCCTACCCCAAATTCCCAGTGTTTGACAGACCCCAAATCCCCAGTGTTTGACAAAACTAGAGTGATCTCAGGTTTTTTTTTTTTGTTTTGTTTTGTTTGTTTGTTTGTTTTTGCCTGGGTGTAGCAGTTCTAGGATTAACGGAAGAAATGAACTCAGTGCGCCTAAGCATAAAAAGGTGCTTAATGAAACTCAAAATGCTTAAGAGTGCAGGGATTGTGAGGAAGAGCAAAGGTAGAGGAATTATGATAACATGGGCTGTAATGAGATAGTACAAACTGCATCAGGTGGGAGTCTGAGCACTCAGGTTTAATTTCTGACTCTGGGGGTGGTCACATAGAAAATTAAGTGAATCCTTGGCTATGGATGGTCTCATCTTACCTACCTATTAAATAAGACATTTTGAAAATCGTTCTTTTCTATAAAAAATAAACCCAATGTATATATTCAGTTGAGGCTACACTGTGGGGATCAGAAGGAAATTCATGAAAGAGGGAATATTTGGCTGAGTCCTGAGAAATGATTAACCTAGACGTCACAGATACTGTGGCCAGCTTGGACAGCTGGTGAGGGTATGAAAATTCCAGATAAAGGAATTGGAAGAGATCATGTTTGAAAGGGCTTATGATAGGAACCATGTAGGACTAAGTCTGTTGCAGATGTCTAGGAGATTTTGATGAGGAGAGAAAGAATATGCTTTGATAATATTTGTAGTTTTCTCCTAATCTTTTTAAATATTTTACTTGTCATAATCTCCAATTTTAAGAATTTTACCAAGAGATAATCATGAGGATTTCTGGTGAGCTGGGATCTTCCATTTCCTTATAAAAAATGTATCCTATTCTTCTATTCTTGTATAATTTAGAATTTAAATAACCTCTCAAGAGAGTAATGTCTTTGTGTCCTGCATCAAGTGGGAATATTGGTGGAATGCTGGCTTTCCAAACGTCTAGGTGTTTTATAGCCTGAAGGAGACCCATCACACAGCCCCTGCAGTCACCTGCATGCCCTTCCCTAGTTTGGTAAGAAACCATTTGCAGACAGCTCACGTTTCTGAGCTAGGGACCTTGCTTTAGTGTTATGCCTTGGCTTAATGTCCTGAGATATATTTGTGTAAACTACTCTAACCAACTCATTAGTTGGAGATTGGCCTAGGACAGTTGTTTGGAAAACTCTTCCTTTAGTATTTTGGATGCACTGAAAAATTTGGCGTTTGCAGTGGCTGGAGGCTAGGAGTATATTTATTGGGTGCAGAATGTCTTTTCATCTGCGAGTGAAACCTGTCTGGCTTCTGAAGTCAGAGCTCTCCCCTGCAGGCTTTCCTCGCATGGCATTAATGAGCAAGGAGTTAAGTTGGAATGAGTGGGACTGAAGGAAGGAGAATATACATTCACGAAGAGCGGTTGTACTTTTCGATTAGAGCTTCCACTGCCAGCTAACTTGGCAGGCACCAGCAACAGCTACCGCAGGACGAGAAAGTTACATGAATACCAGAGGGAAAAAACTGATTTGCTCACTAGGAGGCTCTATTAAGTGAACATCTGTTAACTGTAAAAATCCCATGCACCAAATGGGAAAATATAATGAAATTCAGAGCTTTTGAGCAAATTAAAATCATAAAATACCAGTGGGCAGGAAGCACTGTGTGTTTACCATTCTGAAATTTACATGGAAACTGAGAGCTAAGCAAAACAAAACCGAAACACTTAACAATTATTTACCATGGGCATGGGTGGAACAGAGCTCTCCTCTGCCTTGGAACACGGATAAGAATTGGGCAAAATGGGCTCAGTGAGGAAGTTCATATGAAAAGCTCCCTGGCTGATGACTGTTGATACAATAAAAGATCATGGCTCTTCAATAAGAAGGAGGGCTGTAGTCAGAACAAGGGAAGTCTGCCTGTGTCCTTTGCAAACTCAGGGACTGTTATGGATTTCTACTGTCCAGATGCTATTGAATTCCTTAAGGAGAGAAGAGAAGGAAAAGAGAATGTGTGATTTTTTCCATATGGTGTGAGCCCAAGAAAAATGCCTTAGCAATATGGCGTGTGGAGAAAATGGGGCTTCTAATGCTTGTCCCTCTTGGTATGTTGAATACAAAGGGGGATACCAGGGCAAGCTTTAGATTGGGATTTTGTGCATGCTCAGAGTTGTGCAACTTTCATTAGCTGTTTTTTTTTTTTTTTTTTTTTTAATGTGTAAACCATCCTACACTGGGCAATAGAAGGAAAACACAGGTTAACTAGAGAGAACAGATCTATGTCGAAGATAGGGTGAGGTCAGTGTAATTTCAATACTACATAAATCCCCGTGGCCCTCGGGGCATTTGTTATATTAATGGCCTTGGACTGCTTAAGCAGTGGCATTGGAGTTATTTAATCTTGTGATTATCTGTGCTGATTTCCTGCGGGAGCAAAGGAGGGATGGGGAGTTAACAAGGGAAAGGGAAGCATAACAAAGGGTCAAAGGTACTTAGCGCATGAGAAAAATTTTGATTGTTGTCAGGTGCATATAAATGGAGTGGGATTCTGGAAGGATGGGTTGTGCCCCATGTTTTGCTGAGCTCTAATTGGAGACCTAGCCTTCCTAATTGTGCGGTGAGGTCTAGCTACTGTAGTTAAGAGGGAAGCTGTATATCAGAGGGCAGAGGGTAAAGCTTTTAAATAAGGCTTCTTTCCCAAATGCCTAAGCAAGAAATTGGAGCAGAAATATACTGCAGAGCTAAAAAGTCTTAAAGTGCCTCTTAAATCTTTACTACAATTACCATAATATGGAATAATAGAGCCAATACTATTTTTAAAAGCTTTTGAAGGTTGCAAGTAGCAGCCATAAATTGTGGGTTGCAGAAAATCTGTAACTGTACTTTTTCAGAAGCCTTTTATTTTAATGAATAAGAAAAGGTTTTAATAAAACTAGAGAGAACTAATAGGGGATATTGTGAGGTAATGGTAATGGGAATGTCTCCTTAGCTCTAGAAGTACAAAGGAATCTAAATGATTGGCAAGAGTTCACTTATTTAAAAAAAATCAAATTCTCCTTTCTGGCTACATTTGGGGGCATGCAGGGATTAAGTCAACAACATGGTGGTAGCCACGTATGACAGTGAGAAATAATCTGACATAGATAGAGATGTGAATGGTTGGGAAAAAATTAGGCAGGTATTCTGTCTCCATTTACAAAAAGAAAAATAATAAATTGCTATTAGTGTACCTTGGTATAAAGAGTAACTAACTCATATCAAATGACCTGATTGCCCCAGAGAAAATTGTTCCTGTGTCTTTTGAGATTCATGAGTGGGAATTCTAAGAAAAAAAAGTTTCCAGTGATTGCAGATGTTTACAGAAGTGCTTTCTCCCTTTGCATCCCCATCACTCTACCTCCTCCCTTGCACCTTTGTACAAATAGAAGAAAGGTATGTTTTCACCATTTTCAGCTGCATACTAACCAAGAGCACATTTTGTAGTTGTGATCACTGATTAATGGTTGACAAGTGTTTAATCCCTAACACATCAATTAAAAGCCAATAATGATTTGATAGTTAAGAGGAACAATATTATTAATGGCAGGTAGGTCTGGTAAAAAAAAAATCCTAGCAGATGGAGTCCAATATGGTTTAAACCACAAAAGATTTATCAATTAGACTTGCTATGACAATGCCATTGAGGTTCAACAAAGTTTTTTTTTTTTTTTTTTTTTTTGCAAGAGATTTTTCTTTCTTTCCATTTTCTCCCTCCCTTGCTTCTTTCATTTTTTTTCTGTCTTCCTCTCTTTTCCCCAAAAGGTGAGTAGAAGCTTTTTGAAGTCAGGACTGATATTGTGTAAGGTAGGAAAGTGACACACACGGGATTTGGATGTGACAAGAGCAGAATGATAGTGGGATGCACCAATCCAGAGGATCTAGGAGGATAGCAGACATGTTAATTTGCCTGAAAGAATGATTTCTAAGATGATCTTTGATGGGTGAACTGGATAGGGTTGAAAAAAAAAGAGATGGCACCAAAGAAGGAGGAAGATGAAAGGATAGAAAGATAAGACATTGCATGTGTGGTGGGAAAAAGAAAGTTGAGGTGGTAGGTGAACAGAATTTAGATGTTGATAATGGACATGGTGCCTGGTAATGAAGATCTTTTAATAGATATTTCTTGGAAGAGCAGAAATTTCTGGGCAGCTGTTTTAATGACTAAACATAATAATCATAAGCCTCATAGTTTCAATGCAGTCAATTTTTCTGTCTTACTTGTTCTTATGCATGGTGTCACAGTAAATGTATGGTTGTTTCTTTTCCTCATGTGTCTTTTATTTGAATATTTTCCTGTTTTTCAAAACAATGCCAGTACTATTTTCTCCAGAGCTTTTCCATATTCCCTGCAGAATATAAATGTTCTTTACTCTTTCATCATGGGCTATTGGTAGATGGAGCTCTAAAATCTATTCATGCTTCTATTCTCCTATGTTCCCATTATTGTGGTTTATTTATGATTTTCTCCTTTCCCTTATGTGATTCAAATTGCCTTAGTGGTGGAAAATCCGATTTTTAAAGAAATTTCTTCCACTACCTAATGTAAGATTGAAGCTTAATAGGCATTCATATATATATATATATATATATATTTTTTTTTTTTCTTATTTTTTTGGTGGTACTGGGGATGGAACCCAGGGGCTTTTCTACCTCCAGGCTATACTCCCAGACCTATTTTCTATTTTATTTGGAAACAGGGTCTCACTAAGTGAGGCTGAGAGCCTCACTCAGTAGCTGAAGCTGGCTTTGAACCTGTGCAATTCTCCTGTCTCAGCCTCCCAAGCATGAGGATTACAAGCGTGCGCCACCACACCCAGCTGGCACTTATTTAAATGAGTAAACAATGAATAGATCTTAACAAAAAGTCTTCTGGTATTAATTTCATGCTATTTTATAGTTAAACATATTAGGACTTCATTCATCTGGAACGTATTTATTAAACATCTGCTATGTCTTGGTTCTTTGATGCAGAGGTGAATGAACTGTAGTCTTTGGTATCACAAGACTCACATTTAAACAAGAGAAGAGTGAGAGGCACTTTAAAAGGTATGGTATGCCGGGCGTGGTGGCGCACACTTGTAATCCCTGTGCTTGGGAGGCAGAGACAGGAGGATAGCGCAGGTTCGAAGCCAGCCGCGTGCGCTGGCTTAGGAGACCCTGTTTCCAAAATAAAAATGTAAAAATAGGTCTGGGAGTGTAGCCCGGAGGTATAAGGGCTTCCAGAAACCCCAGTACCACCAAAAAAAAAAAAAGGTATGATGAGATAGTTAGGCATTGAAAAGAGAAATGTATGTCATGTGCTTTCAGAAAATAATAAAGGAGAAGATTAAATGTGATGGTGAAGGCATCATGGCAGAGGACTAGGTGTTGAAACTCAGTGTTTCTAGATCATACCTTCCTTCCTGAACCTTAAAGGGTAAACTTTATATTTTACATTTTAAGTTTGTTTTTGAATAATTTGTTTTTGGTGTCTATTTTAAATAATTTAGTTTTACTAATCATAGTAATCATGTAGAAAACTCAGCAAATACAATTTTATTAAAGTTAAAATCATTCATAATTCTACTGCTTACAATAATCACAATGTTTTTTTATCCTTATGTCTTTTTCATTCTCTCTTATATATGTATGAAAATAATCCCTTTTATGTGGCCAATATATACATGAAAAAATGTCCAACATCATTAGCAATTAGGGAGGTGCAAATCAAGACTACACTGAGATTCCATCGAGTCCTAATCAGAATGGCAATTATAAAGAAGGCGAATAATAAATGTTGGCAGGATTGTGGAGAAATAGGAATTCTTCTATACACTTGGTGGTATTGCAAACATTCAGCTGCTATGGAGATCAGTGTGGAGATTCCTTAGAAAACTAGGAATGACTCCACCATATATGATCTGACCATACCACTACTGTGTATCTTTCCAAAGGGGTTGAAACCAGAGAACTAAAGTAATATATGCATACCCATGTTCAAAGCAGCACAGTTCACAATAGCCAAATTATGGAACCAAACTAGGTGTCTACCAATAGATAAGTGGATTAAAAATTATGGGAAATACACACAATGGAATTCTACTCAGTAATAAAGAACAAAATTATGTCATTTGAAATGACAGAAGATGGAAGAAGAACTTGGAGAACATTATGTTAAGTGAGATTAGCCAATCACAGAAAGTGAAGGGTAATATGTTTTCTTTAATATGCACAAGCTAGGGAGTAATTGGGATATCAGAGGAACTCAAGATAATGAAGGAGAAACCTCAGGGGAGCCAGGGAGGAGATCTAAGGATAGGGGAGGAAGAAGACTGAGGTTCATAAATGGAAATATTTATGATCGACTATGTGTATACATGTGAACAGACCAGTGCCAATCTGAGTACTCTGCATTGGGAGGGAGGAAAATACGGAGGTTGAAGGAAGGAAGCAAGAACTGTGTGCATGTAGGTCACTGTTAACATGATTTACTTTATAATGTGAGACTATAATGCAGCAATAAAAGCACAAAAACTTAAAAATGGGCATCATTTACATGGATTTTTATATTCTTCTTTCCCCTATCCCTATCTAAATTTTATTCTATACATTACATGTCTATAGAATTTCACTAACTAGAAAAATGAACAATGTGTATTTTTTTTTAACTTTTTAATTCTCAAACATGTAAATAGAAGAGAGTGATGAATCCTTATAAATCCTTCTCCCAACAATAGTAAAAAACTAACTAATGACCACTCTGGTTTCATGTATACTTATATAGTCCCTTCACTTCTTCCTCAAACAAATTTTCAAACACTACAAATATTTCAATATGGATCTCTAATTTCCTATTATCATCAGACATCAAATTAGTAAAAGTTTAAAATATTTAAATGAAAAAATGTAAAGTAGTTATTCTGTTAAAATGAGTGAAACCAACTAAACTCTACATATTGCATTAGGTTGATATGTCCCTTAAATCCCTTTTTATTTATTCATTTATTTATTTTGGCAGTTTATTTGGCTAAGGAACTGTGGGGTTTTTTTTGTACTGTTTCCTTCATTCTAGACTTTGCTGTTGGGATCACTTGTTTTTATTTAATCCATCCCTTTGTCTTAATTCTATGACTGTTAATTTTGTTTTTTCCCTTCCTTCCTATACCAAGCATCTACAGAAAAATCTCCAGACTTGGGCTTCTTTTGCCTTTTGTCCTGAAAAGTCCTAAAATTGAGGAAGCAAACAGTATCCTGACCATCTACTTGAAAATGGGGGAATGTGAGAAAATAAAGAACAAATCAAATAAACATTTACAGAATTTACCTGATTCATACACACATATATCTGATGAATTTCTTCACATAAAGTCCTAGAAGTAGGATTATAGGATTAAAGGTCATAAACTGTCAAGTGCTCTTGTAACATCTTGCCAATTTACTAGTATATAGAGAATCTTTCACTTTAACAATGCCCAGACTTTGAGCTACAAGCAAGTGGAGGTTTTACAAAACAGTCACTGACTGTTCACTTTGGTTCTCTCCTTACGTCTACACTAATTAAAAAACAAGTACTCTGTCATCACTTAAAAACCCTGAGTGTTGCTCCATGATCTCATTCAAAGTTTTACTTGATTCTTAGGTCCTATAAGCATTCAGTCTTCACTGATTTTACCATCAGTTGAGCAATTTGAGGAGTAACTTCGAAGTCATAACATGAAAGCAGAGAAAAAAAAAAGTCTTCTTCTGCATGTTCTCTAGACTAAGCCATTCCAATCCTTTTAATTCTCTCTTGTTTGTATTGCAAAGCAATATATGGCTATTAATGCATTAAGCTTGGGTGCAAAAGAGCATAGCCATATATAGGAGCATATCACATCATGGGCAGAAGGAAAAGAAGTCCAAGATCAAAAGAGATGTTGGCAGTGTGTTCTCTTTGTGATACTAAGAATATAATTATGATGGTTCACAGGAGAGCATTGACATCTCGTCCCCTTCTGCTTTTTCTTCCACAGTTGAGAACACCTTGTGATTAGATTGAACCAACCAAGATAATCCAGGGAAATTTTATAATTTTAATGTCTTTTTATTAGCAACCTTAGTTCCACCTTAATTAGTCATGGCACCACTGCGATCAGAATATCTGATATGAACAACTTAGAGAAGGTTGTTTTGGCTCACAGTTTGAGGTCTCAGTCTATGGTTGGGCAACTCCACTGATTTGGCCCTGAAATGAGGCAGAACATTATGATAGAAAGACATAGTAGGGAAGAGAGAGAGGGAAAGGGAAGAGTAAAGGAAAGGGAGAGAGGAAGAAGTTAGTGACAGAGGGAGTCTCCACAGCCACACCCAATGATATTATTCCTCCAGCCATACTCCATCTGCCTATCATTTTCATTCATCTGACTGGACATGGTGGGCCTATAATCTCAGGACTTGGTCAAGGCAGGAGGATTGCAGGTTTAAGGCTAGCTTTTGTAATTTAGCAAGATCATGAGCAGCTTAGTGACACCCTGCTTCGAAATTAAAAAAAATAATAATAAAGTGGGGCTAGGGTGTGACTCAGAGGTCAAATGTACCTGGGTTCAATCACAATTACCAATTTATTAATCTGGACAGTTCCACTGATGAGGTCAGAGCCCTCTTATCCAATCATTTTACCTTCTACACCACTCACTGCCTAACACCTGAACTTTAGGGGGATATTCTGTATATTCAGCCATAGACTTTTTTCCAGAACTGTTGTTTTCTAATTATTAAAATACTTAAATTTACTTTGAAGAGCTAGACAAGAGATAATGTAATTTTAAAATTTATCATAGAAAAGATCCACAAACTTGTACTTATTTTCTATAAAAGCTTCTTATTTTTAATTGGTCAAATTTACAATTGTTTTAAGTACTCTTGCTTGAGATGTCAAACATCTTGATGCTATGTAAAATGACCTTGTTTAGTCTGCATTTTATTATAAAGCATTATATTAACACTACTAATTGAAATTTTCCACAACAATGAACTCTCTGGGCAGATACATTCACAGACAATGAAGCCAAGATTGAGGGAAATGAGTCTCCCTTCTAAGATGTCTTGTATCTTTTCATTGGTAATTCATTTCCATCCAACATGGGGTCAAGTAAACGAGCCAAGCTACTCTTCATGTGAAAACAATTAAGAAAGGTAAGTAGATGTTTAAACATGTTCTTCCTTCAACAGATTATTTTGTGAGTCCCGATTTTAAAACCCTTTGGTGGAGAATGAAGCTTAAACTTTTGTATGGAATTCACAACTTTCTAATATCTGGTTTCAGTTTGATCACCCATCTGTTATTTTATACCCTCTATATTTTCTCATATTATTCGTTCTGTAGAAACTCCCATTTTCTTTTTTTCCTTTACTTGATCTGGTCCTCAAAATTCTACCCATCATTCAAGCTATCAGACCTGACTTAATGAATCACATAGCAGATGTTGGTTGAGGGAAAAGGCCTTCTGTTCATTAATTGTGTTGTGTTCTTCTTAACTCATAATCACATTTCCATTTTTTTATATTGAACTTGCTGGTGTGTTTTTCTGATCAAACTGTGGTCAACAAAGGCATATAGGGACTCTCACAGTGTTACTTACCATATATTTGCACCTACCTCAGTGACAAGCCTAAAGTAAGTGCTTTCTAACTATTTATCAGTGATTAAATAGTTAAAAGCCCTCACTGATCATGCATCTCATGGAGCCATATCTAATATTTCCCTTTTCTGTTCTCTAAAGTCTGCACTGTGTACAGACAAGGTACTTAGTAGCTACTGAATTAGAATACAACTCAATAAATGGCTCAGGCTTTGTTGTGGTTTGTTATTTTTTGCTTTGTAGTTAGATCTGACTCAGTGGTAGGGGCACAAGTAGAGTTTTGATTGCTAGAGAGTCGTGTAGTTGAGATGGAAAGTTATTTGGAAAGCTGCCTGATGCTGAACATCAAACCTTTAGCTGTTCACTTACCCAAGTCATGTCTGTGTACTCTCTCTTCCAGCAATGTGCAAACTGTTTATGACTGCACCGAGTAGAATGATACTCGCTCGGAGCTCATTTGCAGCACTTTAAAAACAAACCCCAGAGCCCAATATCACAACTGTTTTCTTCCTTTTTGATCTTAGCTCATTAGGGGGACAGGGTAAGGGTGGTATAATGTGTTGAAATCTGTCAATACTTTGTGTTTCTCATTCATTAAAACCTTCAGATCCTGTTTTCCTAGCGGCTCCATTTACTAGGGAGGGCGAAGAGAAAAACACTAAACAGGTGTTCTTGACTTGAAAAACAGCAATTTCAAGCAACTCACAAGGGAAGAACTTGGAATTTTCAGATTCTGAAGTTGTCACTGGGAGATAAATTTGGGTTACGCATTTGCCTCTCATAAACAGACTTTGTTTAACATAAATTTCTGTAGTGCACAAGACACCTGATTTCTCTAAGGGCAGACATGCTTCATGAAGCAATTGTGTGGCACAGAGATAGTGAATATTTTCCCAGATTTCTTCCAAATATACAAATAGGAGGTGGAAGAGTCATATGCCGAGCAGCTTGTACAGACTTCTAGGTTTGGGAAGGAAGAAAACTATCTATGGGAGAAAAGTCGCTAGAGTAAATATTTAGCTAGAATGAGAAGAAAGTGTGAGATTTCTGACTAATCTAAACTCAACTTTTCATGTTTCTTTAATACTACAAGAAGTTTAGTTTTCAAGTAAACAATAATGGTACAGTAAATCTCTTACTTGGAAGGAATGTATAGTATCACATTTGCCTTTTCTGAAGTAATCTCTATCCAAAGCAAGGGGAAAGTTAGAAAAGCCATTTTCTGTATAAAAGGTTTTTAAAATGTGATCACCAGAACAAGAGTATAAGGGTCAGGTAGTAGCTTGTTAGAAAAACATATTTTTTGGGCCACACTCAAAAGTACTGAATCAAATCAGGAGGTTAGGTCCACAAATCTGTTTTTCTTTGCAAATATTCCAGGTAATTGTAAGAGATATGCTAAAGTTGTAGAACTGTTGTTTTATAGAAATTAAATTATTTCATATGACAAACATTTATTGAGTAGTAAATCTTAGGTGCTCTTTCTGGCTCTTATAATTCAGTGGTATGAATAAATAGCCAATCTCTTGGTCTCTTGTCTCTTATACTCTAGTGGCAGTCTTGAAAGGTCAAAGGACATGAGAAATGCATTAGTTGGGAATGCATTATTTTGAACTCGGCAAGATAGTCTTTTTAGTGACTGTAGTTTGAAGTAGGTCCTTGGCAAGAGATACAAACTAAGACTTTGCGAGTTCAAACAGACTTGCTTCATTTGAAAATATTAATTTATTTCCCTTTCACTACTAACTCTCCTGGGACTTTTGTCAAGAATTTTATCTAGATTCAGAGGATACAAGGTTTATACAAATGGGCACTTGATCTGCATATATTTGTTCCCTCAAATAATTTATTTATCACATTTCTGTGCTTGGTACTCTAGTATGTGAGTTAGAAGTACATTGACTGACATTATCCCTGTTATCTGGGCTCTTAGTCTACAAAGGAATATTGTTAAATGAAATGATATAAAAAACATACAACTGAACAACATTCAACCAAGGGGTGGATTACACTATTAAGTAACTATAAATAAATATTTTTTTCATGAAGAATTAGAGGAAGAATGGATCTTAATACTTGGGTATTAGGCAATCTGGAATCAACAGGAACTCAGTATTTTTCTTCTAGCTAGTCATTTAGTCAAATGTTATTTTCTCTAACTTTGAAAATCATAATAAGTCAATGAATCAAGAGATAAGTACAATGACATCCATATAATCTTGTCCCTCTTTCTGTCTTTACAACACACACACGCACACACACAATACAGTTTTAACATTCCGTTTGAAAGTTTAAGCTGAAGATATTAAATATTTTTACTACCCAATAATTTACCATAGATCGATTGAGAGAAAGGACATCAACAGAATGCCATGATCATTCCTAAGAAAATAAGTATAATTCCAGAAATTATTGAATGCTTAAAATCCTCTTCAAATATCTGCATTTTTCTCAAGAATGTTTTTTTCTAAATAGTGCTTTTAGCTAGGTGTGGTAGCATACATCTGTAATTCCAGTACTTCGAAAGCTGAGACAGGAGGTTTGCAGGTTCGAAGCCAACCTCAAACCCTTATTAAAAATAAAAATGAAGTAATATTAAATAGAAATGGGTGTAGCTCTGAGGTAGGATATCCCTGGATTCAATCCTCAGTAACACACACACACACACACACACACACACACACACACACATACATACACATACATATATATATATATATATATATATATATACACAAAATTAGTGTTTTTTAGTCTTCATATAAAGACCCTTTCAAAGATTCTAAAAATAATTTTTCTTTTATTCTTTTGGTTTCTTTTAATCTAGAGTAATGCCTCTACATTTTTATGTAACATTGATATTTTGAAGATTTTAGGTCATTTATTTATTTATTTATTTTTTATTGGTGCACTGTATTCATACATCATAGTGGGATACAAACTTTTGTAGACATACATGCACACATTGCCCAGTCAGCCCCCACCCGATCCCCACCCCATTCTCTCCCCATCCCTCCCTCCCATGCTTGGCTTAGTGGTTGACATCTAGTATTATAGCAATTTATCTAAAATTAAAAATGATAATCTCACATAACAGTTTCATTTGTCTGATACCAAGCTTTTGATGACTTAAAGATAACATTTCAATATTTCTTTTTGCTTTCTTTCTTACCAGAGAATTTTTTTTCTATTTTTTTAGGTGAAACTATCATATATTTATATATTTATTTTTCAGAAAAAAAATCTATTTTAATATGGAATATGGACTCTAGATACCCAAAACGATCTTGAAAAAGAACAAAGCTAGAAGATATATATTTTCTGATTTCAAACCATATAAAGCTACAATAATTGAAACAGTGTAGTACTATTCTAAAGGCAGATATATAAACCATTGGAGTTAAATAAAAGCCTAGAGCTAAATTCTTCCCTATATTGTCAAGTTATTTTTGACAAGGTTTCCACGAACATATGGTGGTGGAAATAATAATCTTTTAACTAAATATTGTTGAAAAATAATTACATAGAAAAGAATAAAATTGGACCCTTACCTAATCCCATATACAAGTATTAACTCAAAATAGATAAAAGACCTAAATATAAATCTTAAGACTATAAACTTTTAGGAGAAAATCTGGGTCATAAAACCTCACAACATTGAAATTGGCAGTGATTTCTTGGATATGATTTCAATGGCACAGGCAACAGAAGAGTATACAAACTCCCTAAAAAATAAAAAAAAAATATTGTATATCCAAAGACAATATAAACAGAGTTAAAAGTTACTAATAGAATGGGATAAAATATTTCCAAATGCTATATCTGAAGGTATATTAATATTCCAACTAGAAATCCTAAAAATTAACAACAGTAAAGGCAAACAATACCATTTAGAGATAGGTAAAAGACTAACATAAATAATGAATCTCCACAGATAACCAATCTTAGTTGTCTGTTGGATGGAAACTCTTGTTTCTCTGGTTCTGGTGTGTGTTACCTATTTCTTCTTTGTAGTTAATCTCTTTGAGTATTTTCTCTAGTGCTGGTTTTGAAGACATAAATTCCTTCAGTTTCTGTTTGTCATGGAAGCTTCTTATTTCTCCATCTAATTTGATAGAAAGTTTTGCTGGGTAGGAAATTTTTGGCTGGAAGTTGTTTTCTTTCAGAGTTTGGAATATGTTACTCCAAGCCCTTCTGGCTCTGATGACTTGGTTTGGGAAGTCTGGAGTGATTCTAATTGGTTTGCCTCTGAATGTCACTTGGCCCTTGGTTTTTGTTGCCTTTAGATTCTCTGCTTGGCTTCCACATTGGTCATTTTGACAATTATTTGGCGTGGGGATCCTCTCCTCCGATCCTGTCTAAAGGGAGTTCTATACGTTTTCTGGACCTGTGTATCAACCTCTTGCTCTATGTCTGGAAAATTTTCTGCTATTACTTCCTTGAAGAGATTGTTGATCCCTTTGGTTTCACTTTCTTTTCCCTCCTCTAATCCAATTATTCTTAGGTTAGCTCTCTTAAAATGGGCCCATATTTCTTCAATATCAGATTCCTGCTGTCGGATATTTTTTCCTAGATTAGAAACTATGCGTTCAGTTTTGGAATGATCATCTTCTAAGAGCGAGATTCTGTTCTCCATGTGGTCTAATCGGTTGTTTGTGCTTTGAATTGAGGCCTTTACTTCATTAATTGCATCCTTTATCTCTTTTTGGCTCTCTCTGAGTTCTTTTCGAAGCACCTCTATTATTTCTACAGTTATTTTCCTGATTTGATCTTCTAGAAATCTCTGATTTTCTATTTTATTGGGTTCTGATGTTGTGGGGTTGTGGGCATTGATTGCTCCAGTATTATTCCTCTTTCCCATGATTTTGGAAGTTTGTGCCTTCTCTGGGTTCTTCCCTTGGGTCACTATGACTTCACTTAAGGTGTTCTGGATCTCCAGTCAGTAGTATCTCAGACCCCACTACTCCTTTACTGGGTTGTATCACAGAGTCTCCGACCCAGAGAGTCGATAGAGGCTGCTTTAGACTGTGGGGGGTGCCAGGTTGCTCGTTCTCCTATGGTGTGATATCTCTTCCACTGCCACTCCCCCACTGGGTCAAGTTCCAGGGAGTACAGTACTGGGATTCCTCCTCTGTGGCCTGCAATTTGACTTACTGTTCTTGAGTTCGCAGATGTAGCTGTACTGGACTCGTTGAATTCGCTGCTGCTGGCGCAGGTGGCAATATGGCACTGCTGCTACGCCCTCAGCCGTGAGGCTGGCTTATTTCTTTTTGGTTTTGAGTTCCACTCTGAATCCCTGCAGTGTGTGTTGAGCTTAGCCACTGGGAGCTTTAGATGCTCCCTGCGCTGAGGAATCCTGCCTGTCTGTTCCGCAGTGGCTCACCTCGGCTTGCTCTAGCCGTCCAGTGAATTTGCCACTGCCGCCGGCAGTATGGCGCTGCTGCCGTGTCTCGGGCGTGAGGCCGGTGTATCTCCTCTGTTGCTCTGAGCTCTGTTCTCAGTCTGCTTTCTCTCTGGAGCCTGGTGATTTTTTTGTTTCTCTGGTAATGGTGTTTTCTGTCTATGAAAGGCGCTGATTTTGAGGTACTGGAGATTGGTTGTTAGCGGGGCTCTAAAGCCCCGCTTTTTTCGGTCGCCATCTTCCCGGAAGTGATTTTAGGTCATTTATGTACTATCATTTGCATGCTAGACTTACCTCATTTTTTTTCCTCTTGATGTCATTCAATGTGTACCTCTGTCCACTGAATTTATTAAGCACTGGCATTTAGTTTGAAAGGTTTTATTGATTTCATTCAGAAAATATTCAATATATATTTACAACCTATAATGTGCCAGATGGTACTAAAAGTAAAATAGACAAATCCTTGCCCTCATGATGCTCAAATTCTACTTGGGAAAAACATATTAAACAAACATATCTAAAACTTCTAGAAAGACAACATCTCCTCTTGGTAAATGGTATGATAAAAATTGAGGGCATGTGCCAAGTGAGTTTAGTGAAAGTTGGTGGGACAGATGATTACCAAGCAAGACCTCATTGTGAAGATGGTATTTTGAGTTTTGACATGAATGGATATGGCAAGAAATGAGGGTTAGAGATAGATGAATGAAACCAATTCACTACCCACAAACAAAGACTTTGGAACCGATGACTTTTTAAATTGGTGCATTGTCATACATCTTAATGGGGTACAAGATGGGAGAGGTGTACATGCATACATCATTTTTTCAGATGTTGAATTTCATGAGTTTCTTTATTGTAAGAGGGGAGATCTTGAAAGTACCTCAAGTAGATACTTTCAAGCTCTCCTTCTATCTTATTATAGACATATTTGTAAACCATCAGATTAGTTGGTGGGAACAATCTTGCTCAATCAGTTAAAAATTCCACTGAATTGTAGAACCTGTTCCCACTGATGATAGCTGCACATACCATTTTTACCTGGCTGAGTATAGTGACATTAACACATTAGACAAAAAGGAGAAACTTAATAAGTCACCAATCGATGAAGTTAAAAATTGTTGAATGTTTTTCATAATCTTTATTCTCACAATTTGCCACAGTGCTATGCAGAATTTCTTTGGGGCTCATGTGTCAAAAAATCTAGCTTTCCACTGTAGAAAATTGGGAAAACAAAATTATTCTTAGTTCTTCTGCCATATTTATAATCCTCTACCCCTCAGGTCTATTTTTATGAGTTTGGAGTTCACCTGAGATGCATTTTGAATGGCATTTTTAAGACCACGCAAACAGATGTCAGTGATGACATTTGTAGTGATTAGAGATGAAAAATGAAGATGCCTTTGTGAAGAATTTTCATTTGGCTCTTTGGCAGAAAAACAATATAAAGATATGCAAGGATATGCCCTTGTATATCATTATAGTGGGTTCAATAATTTTGTTAGATAAAATATACACTTATAGTATACACCTAATAGGAGATGGCTAGTCTGTGAATGATTTCTCAGTCAACATTTGACATAGCCCATGGAAGAGTTCATATATATATATATATATACATATATATATATATATATATATATATATATATATGTATATATATATATATATAGTGTGTGTGTGTGTGTAAAACTTTTTATATATAAATATATAAAGCTTATATATAAAATTCTACAGAAATATATAAAACATAAACTATATAGCTATATAATTATATATAAATACATATGTAAACTCTATATAGGATTTTTATAAATATATACTTTTATTGGTGCATTGTAATTATACATCATAATGAGGTTCAGAATAATAAAAACATATATGTACTTGGTGTGTTTACTTCTAGGTCTCACCCCACTCTCCATACATGTTATTTACATTAAAATTGGTACTCCATATATGTATATAGCATTATTTGAATAGTTTTCTTCAAGTCTTCTTCCCTCTTATATCCCCTCCATTGCTCTACTCGAGTTTCTCCTTTTTTATCTGAAATCCCTTTTGCTTCTCAATTTCCCCCTAATTACACATATGAGAGAAAACATATAACCTCTCACTTTCTGAGACTGGCTAAACTCACTTAGCATAACATCTCCAGTTCCATCCATTTTCCTGCAAAGTTAGCCTTGGTATTCATCAAAAGAGGAATAGATTATGAAACTGGTTTATACACAACAATAGAAAAGGTTTTTGACACCTTTTAGAAATATCAAAGGAAATGCTGTCTCTGGAGGTACACAGTAAAAGAGCAAATTGTATTCTGGATGTTGAGAAGAGAAACGCAGAGAGAGAGGAACACAGGGGCATTTGATGTTCCTTCTAAATGTTCATTATGTTAAACCTCAGTCTGCCCATCTGTAAAACCCATCTGTACAATGTGTTCATTGAAAATGCTTGCTGCATTGATGTGTCAAGTAAAAAGAGAAAACATTTTCCAGTGATGTAGAATTTCTAGGGAATTGTAATCAATGCTTATGACTCTGTGCAAGTTGGATTCTGTTTTTGATTTATTTGTTACATAGTAAAATAGTGTGTTTGTGTGTCTGTGTGCATGCACATGTGAGCATGCCTACTTTGCTTGCTTTGGAAAAAGAGCAAAATAGATGAATATGTCATTTCATTATTATAAGACATATAAGAAAAATTAATGGTTAATTCATATATTTTCAAAGGACTGTGGCCTAGAGCAAGGCTTTTTGTTAGACCTTTCTGAGATTGGGGAAATATACTCTGCATTGCCTAATATGAGCATGGGGTTATCAAGTAGTTACAAAAAAAGCTGGTATAAATGAGGAATTGAATTTTTTAAATTTTATTTTATAATTTAAATTTAGATGGCCATGTGTGGCTGCAACTATCATTTTGGATAAAGCAGATTTCAAGAATTGTCAAAAATACTTTTTATAAAAGGTCAATATTTGGTTATACAATCTGCCAATTCAGCTATTTTAGTCTTGGTTTATGGTTTTAAAGTGTTTTCATGACTTTATGCTTCTTTTGTATTCTCAAAGGTCATCATGATGTCAAAGTCACAAGTGTTCTTGTCTTTATTCCCTGAAACCTGGTAGTCGTAGCACGGTTTTTCATTCCTGCCTAACATGGCTTGTTGGTCTTATTGCTTCATACCCTTAGTTTCTTTCTTCTCTCTTCCCTCATGGGTCATTTCCTTTTCTTTCCAGTCTCCCTTAATATGAGGATATTAATTTTAGCTTGGACCTACTCTTTCAGAGTCAGACAAAAGTTCTGATTCTGGGGTTGTTTTTTTTTTTTTTTTTTGAGAAAACATAACTCATTCTGATTTTTTCAATGGTATAGTTTGAATCTCATAGTTCTTAAAATTTCCTATTTGATATGTGAAATATTCAAGTTTAAAATTAAGAACATCATTATTTTTTCTATCAAAATAAATGGCCCATGCTATGTTGAAAATCCACCACTCTGGAACTCTAAGACATTGTTGGTGGGATTGCAAATTAGTGCAACCACTTTGGAAAACAGTATGGAGAATCCTCAGAAGAATGGGAACAAATCTACCATTTGATCCAGCAATACCACTGTTGGGTATCTACCCAAAAGAAAAGAAACCAAACTACCAAACTAATGCATGTATATCTATGTTCATAGCTGCACAATTCACCATAGCCAAACTATGGAACCAGCCAAGATGTCCATCAACAGATGAATGGATTACAAAACTGTGGGATATCTACACAATGGAATTTTACTCAGCCATCAAAAAAAACTCAGTTACATCATTTTCAGGGAAATGGATGGAACTGGAGGACATTATGCTAAGTGAGATTAGTCAGGCACAAAATATAAGAAATCAGATGCTTTCCCTAATATGTGAGAGTTAGGGAGAAAAGAGGAGCAAACAAGTCAACCTAAAGGAGGAGAAATGAGGGGGGAAGAGGAAAATCTCTAAAGCTCACAATGTACTTAAACATATCGAAGTCAATCACTAAGCCAAGCAAGGGAGGGAGGGATGGGGAAGGAATGGGGTGGGATTTGGGTAGGGGTTAAATCAGCGATGAGTACATGTTTGTACACACAAGTTTTTTACCCCAATAAGTTGTATGAATATAATGCACCAATAAAAAAAAAATTAAAAAAAAAAAGAAAATCCACCACTCTGTTTCGTGTTACTCACACATGGAAGCCTGCTCGTTTCCTACTTCTTGCACTTTATACAACTTCTCAGCTCACTTAATATATGCTGGCAGTTCGCCCACTAACATACAAACAAACAAGTGGAATGGTTCATGAATGTCCATATTATGCTTGGAACGGGCCAGGCCAGTTTATCGTGTATTATTCCAGTTTTAGAAAATGTATTGCTCAAGTGATCAGAGTTTTCTTTTTATAGATGTTGGTTTGTAATTAGTTTTCTTTTCCAGTTTATACCCTGACTTAGATTTTCTTTAGTTGACATGTGCATGATTTTCATTCCCCTAATTGGTTTTATTACTTTTGTCATTTTTAAGATTTATTCAAAAAATTTTAAAAATAAGGAGCATAAATTGGAATTACATTCCCAAACTCCTATAAATTTGAAATATATGCTAATAATCAGAAGCCAATAATAAAATAATCATTAGGTTATGTAACCTCGTGTTGATTTTTTAAAAAGTGTATCTTTTATTAATATAGTTAAATTTATGAATCCCTAATTGAATGAAGCAGATTTTTCTGATAGAGTAATACAGAGTAAATATAAATGACTATAATCTTATAATAGAATCCTCAATTAAAATTTAATATTACTGCATTTTAATCTAATCCTGACTCACAGATATTGATTAGAGTATTTTTTTATTATTCACTTTCCCCAAGGAACTTTTTTCTTGTTACTTTTGGTTTGAAATTTAAAAACGGCCTTATTAGGGTAGAATCATAAATAAAATATACATATTTAAAATATAAAATTGAAAAGTTTTAATAAATGTGTGTATTGGAGAAGCCATCAGCAAAACTGAGATAATGAAAATATCCATCATTCCCAAAAGTTTTCTTATTTTCCTTTGATCCTTCCCACCCACCTGTCAGTAGCAAATACTAATCTTTGCTCAGTATAGGTATTTTTCTTAAAACTTTATATAGATAGAATTATCCAGTATGTACTCTTTCCTGTTTGCCTTTTTTCACTTGAGTGTTGGTGTTTTGAGACTTATTGATGGTATACTATCTAACAAATAAAAAGTAGAGAACAATACCAACACACGTAGTATTCCACTGCATGGATATATTACAGTTGATCCTTTCATGAACTGATATTCATTTGTGTTGTTTCCAGTGATTTCATTTGTATTCTATAAGTATTTAAATGTATAATGACTAGGCCATTTGGTAAGATGTCGGCAAGCTATTTTTCAAATTTGTAGTACCACTTTAAATTTTCACAACAGTTTCTGAAAATTTCAACTAACTCATAACCTCATCTACACTCCTAAATTTTAACCATTCTAATATGTGTATATAATCACATCTCATTATGGTTTATAAAAATTAATTTATATGTACCTGATAACTAATGATATTAAAAAATTTCCATTGATTAAATATATTTGTGAATATCAGTTCAAATATGTTGCCAGATTTTTTGTTATTATATGCTTTCTATAAATATTTTATTTAACATGCTTTGAAATTCCTTGCTCTGGAGTTTGTGGATTATGTGGTTTTTAAAAAATTGTTGAAGAGAAAAAATTAAGTATAATAAAATCTGATTTATTTTTTCTTTTATCATATATACTTAATATGTCCTATCATAACTGTTTTGCCTATCCCAAAGTAAAAAAGATTATTTTTTCATTTTTGCTGTTAGGAGTTCTGTAGTTTTATAGTTTTAATGGTTGCATTTAAGTTGGGCGTGGTGATGCACGCTTGTAATCCCAGCATTCAGGAGGCTGAACAGGAAGGTTCACAGTTTGTGGACATCCTCAACTACTACTTAGTGAGGCCCTTTGCAGCTCAGTGAGACCCTGCTTCAAAATAAAGAATAAAAAATAGGGCTGGAGGTGTCACTCAGAGCTAGAATGCCCCTGGGTTCTATCCCCAGTACCACACACACAAAAAAAAATTTACATTTTGGTTAATTATCCATTTTGGATTTTACATATGCTATAAATTATAAATCAAAGTTTTAAAAATATTTTTGAATATACACTTCAGTATCATTTATAGAAAAGACTAACCTTTATCTACTGAATTATTATCATGCCTTTCCTACTTTTAGAAACCATTAATCTACTTTCTGTGTCTATAGACTTGCTTGTTCCAGATATTCTGTATGTATTGAATACTAAATTATTACATATTTTGTTACTGGATCTTTTCACTTAACATACTGTGTACATGCTTTAGAATATATAAATGCTTTATTTTATGGTCAAATAATATTCGACTGTATGGATATGTTTTATTTATACCTATAAATTGATGGATATTTGGCCCATTTTTATTTTTTTACTAAGTTGCTATGGACATAAATACAAGTTTTTGGATGGGTATGTATTTCTTTCTTTTGTGTATTTGCCTAAATGAGGTGTTCCTGGGTTATCATTGAACTGGTTTTAATTTTTTTGTGCAAATGTCAAGTTGTTTTCTATAGTAGCCATACCATTTTATATTCTCACACAATCAATGTCATGACTCTGTTATTTCTATATCCTCATATAGAAAATGTGAGGATGATATTTTGTGAGTGTGAATTAATATCTTATTATAGTTTTGTCTTAAATTTTTAGTGATTAATGATATCTTTTTATATACATATTATTGACCATTTTCTTTTTTGTAGAATTTATTCAAATTGTTTGTCTATTTTTAAATTGTGCTTTTTAAAATTAGTCTTTTTTTGTGGTACTGGGGTTCCTGGAAACCCTTCTACCTCTAGGCTACACTCCCAGACCTATTTTATACTTTTTATTTGGAAACAGGGTTTCTTAATCCAGCAAGGCTGGCTTTGAACCTGTGTGATCCTCCTGTCTCCACCTCCCAAGCGCGGGGATTACAAGCGTGTGCCACCACACCTGGCTATAATTAGTCTTTTTAAAAACAAATGACTTGCCAGGCGTGGTGGCGCAGCTTGTAATCCCCGCGCTTGGGAGGCAGAGACAGGAGGATCATGCAGGTTCAAAGCCAGCCGTGCGTGCTGGCTTAGGAGACCCTTTTTCCAAATAAAAAAGTGTAAAAATAGGTCTGGGAGTGTAGCCCAGAGGTAGAAGGGCTTCCAGGAACCCCAGTGCCACCAAACAACAACAACAACAACAACAACACAAAAAAGAAAAACAAATGACTTATACAAATTCTTTATAGAGGATGATAGACTCCTATTTGTTATATAAATTTCAATATATTCTCCCATTCTATCGAGTAACTTTTCAGATTTTCATGGTATTATTTTTAGGGTTGCTTTAAGACTTAAGTTTTTTACCCCAATATGATGTATGAATATAATGCACCAATAAAAAATTTTAAAAAAATAAAGACTTAAGCATACATCTTGAACTTACAATAGCCTAATTTCAAGTGATAGTATGTCACTTAACATTTTGTATAGGAAACTTAAATTTTTACACTTATATTTCTTTACTCCTTGCCTTTGTGTTGTTATACTTCTAATTTTTTTAATTTGTTTTTTGGTTGTACTGGGGTTCCTGGAAACCCTTCTACCTCCAGGCTACACTCCCAGACCTATTTTATACTTTTGTTGTTGTTGTTGGTTTTACTGGGGTTCCTGGAAACCCTTCTACCTTTGGGCTGTACTCTCAGACCTATTTTTTAATATTTTTATTTGGAAACAGGGTCTCTTAAGCCAGTGTGGCTGGCTTCGAACCTGTGTGATCCTCCTGTCTCTGCCTCCCAAGCATGGGGATTACAAGCGTGCGCCACCATGCCCGGCTTTATACTCCTAATTTTTAAGTATGCTATAAGTTCCATGCTATATTTAGACTATTTTTGCTTAAATTGTCTTCAATATAGACTCATAAAATAAAAATTATATTTTTACACATTTACAGCTCCTGATGTTTTCCATTCGTGTCTCCGTATTTTCTAATATCATTGACCAATATTTCTCACCAAAGATATAGTAAGTCTGATTTACTGGTGATAAACTTTTTCAATTCCTGTATATTTGGGAAGTCTTTGTTTTGACTTTATTTTGGAATAATTTCTTTTGAGGGGAGCTATGTACAGAATTCTAGGTAGACAGTTTTATTTTTTCTTTGGTAAAGTTACTGCTTTGCTATTTTTATGTTGATATTGATTGTTTTATGATGAGCAATCTGTTATTATTATTTTGTTTTTTTATACTCAAATGTCTTTATTCTGTAACTGCTTTTTAGAATTTATATTATGAGCATATATTAGCTGTACACATTAACCTGGTTCAGTGTGATAATTCTCTACTTTGAATAGTTTACAGTGATTCAATTCACTCATCTTTTTTTACCCCCACTAAGACACACCTTTCCCAGTCTGTATTAATCACTATTATTTCTTCACATCAACTAGGTTTAGCATACATATAAGAAAGAGGACATATGTCTTTTTGTGTCTGGATTATTTCACTTAACATAATGTACTCCAGTTCCACTCATTTTGTCTCAAATTACAGGATTTCAATCTTTTTTAATGGCTGAATAATCTCCATTGTGTGTGTGTGTGTGTGTGTGTATGTGTGTGTGTGTGTGTGTGTGTGTGTGTGTGTGTGTGTGTGTAGTGCTGCAATAAACCTGGACACACAGATATCTTTGGTATACTAATTTTATTTCCTTTATATACGAAAGGTAAAGCAGAAATAATGGTATAACTGGATCATATGGTATATCTATTTTAATGTTTTTTTGTGTGTGTGGTACTGGGGTTCCTGGAAGCCCTTCTACCTCTGGGCTGCACTCCCAGACCTATTTTATACTTTTTATTTGGAACCAGGGTCTCTTAAGTCAGCGTGGCTGGCTTTGAACCTGTGTGATCCTCCTGTCTCCGCCTCCCAAGCACAGGGATTACAAGTGTGCGCCACCACGCCTGGCACTACTTTAATGTTTTGAGGAATCTATACTATTTTCCAGAATAGCTGTACTAATAAACATTCCCATCATTGGTGTATAAGAATTCCTCTTTTTCCACATTCTTGTCAGCATCTGTTGTATTATATTTTTTATTATTATTATTATTATTATTCAGTAGTAATAGTATTATTAGTAGAAGAACTATCCATTCTGAGGTGAGACACCATCTCATTGTAGTTTTGATTTGCATTTCCCTTATGGCTAATGATATTGATCTTTTTATTATAATTTGTTGGTACTTTGTATATCTTCTTTTGAAAGTGCTTAT
Organism: Muscardinus avellanarius; assembly: GCF_963383645.1. Taxonomy (NCBI): domain Eukaryota; kingdom Metazoa; phylum Chordata; class Mammalia; order Rodentia; family Gliridae; genus Muscardinus; species Muscardinus avellanarius. The sequence continues at coordinate 15,848,068 of NC_137793.1, forward strand.
TCACATATTTTCCCCATTTTAAAAATTGAAGTGTGTGTGTGTGTATGTGTGTGTGTGTATGTGTGTGTGTTTGTGTGTGTGTGTGTGTGTGTGTGTGTGTGTGTGTGATGTGCCTTGAGTTTATTATTGTGTTAGTCAGCTTTTTGGTGCTGTGACAGTTACCTAGGAAAACAACTTAAAGGAGGAAAGGTTTGTTTTGGCTTTTGATTTCAGAGGTTCATTTTGTGGCCAGCCAGCTCCATTGACTTGGTCCTGAGGTGAAGCATAGCATCATGGGTGGGAAAGAAATGGAGGAAGGAAGATGCTCAGCTCATGGAAGCCAAAAGGGAGGGAGGGAGGGAGGGAGGGAAGGAGAGAGAGAGAGAGAGAGAGAGAGAGAGAGAGAGAGAGAGAGAGAGAGAGAGAGAGAGGAAAGAATGTGAAAGAATGAGAATAAACCTAAACCTTTTCAGGGTGTACCTCCAGTGACCTACTTCCTCCAAGTAGCCCTTGTGTTTCATAGTTACTATCACCTTCTGATAAAGAATTTAAAATTATTGACCTATCAAGTGGATTAATTGATTGTGGGCCGATAGCTCTCATGATGCAATCATTTCTTTCAAATTTCTCCTCTGAAGATTGTTGCACTGAAGCTGGCATGGTGGCACACACTTGCAGTTCCAGTGCTTGGCAGGTTGAATGAGGAGGATTGCAGGTTTGAAGACAACCTCAGCAATTTAGCAAGGTCTTGTTTCAAAAACTGAAAAATAAAAAAGGCTGAGTGCTGGGGGGTAGAGCTCACAGGTAGAATGCCCTTGTGTTCAACCCCAGTACCCTCCCCCCAAAAAAGTGCTGCACTGGGGACAGAGTTTTTAACACACGAGTCTTTGAGAAACACAACATATTTAAACGATCACACTTACATATTCTGGATACTGAGCCACTTTCATATGCAGAGTTGACAAATATCTTCTCTCATTCTATAGGTTGGTCTTCACTCTGCTGATTAGTTCCTTTGCTGTGAAGACATGACTCCCTTTGTTAACTATTCCTCTGTGCTTTCTTGAGCTTGTTGAATTTCCTTAGAACACATAGTAGCTACCATCTGGTTAGTCTCTGGTGCCTATTGGATGAGATTGTGGTTTCCTGAAAGCATCTTGGTGCTGGGTCATATCATTTATGTATTGAAAGATTCTTTTTTCCAATCTTCATAATCTGGCTTTGTGCCTCTTTTCCCAGAAATTAGAAGAAGACTGCTTATTTTCTCTGAGCTTGTAGACGCTTGCATGTTTCAGCACTAGATAGTTCTTGAAGTCCAGTCCTGCTATGCTTCTACTGCATGTGTGCTGTCACTCTTTCAACACTGGAGTGAGAGCCAAGCCAAAAATGCACAGTGGGTGTGTTGGTCAGGAAGAAACAGGGGGATGTTGAAAAAGGGTGCTCCATTGTTCCACACTTCTCTCTTGGGCATGGTAGGACCAGATTCCTCATTCACAGTCACTAGCATGTGGTCATGCTAAAAGATTCTGAGAGGAGTCTGGATGGACAAACTCATGAAGAGACAGGATCCAGGTTCCTCTGCCATGCTGTGGCCACCCAGGATGCAAAGCTATGTTATATTCTGAGTCCACATCCTATAACCATCCTAGTATCAGTGGAGTGTGACCAAGGCCCACACTACCCTGGGCCACCTACTCTTGTGGAGAGTCCTACGAGACCCTCAGGTGAGAAACCAGCTGAACTTTTCTAAGCTCCTGACCTGTAGAACTGCGATCCAGTAAATGAGCATTATTTCAAACCACTCAGTTTATGGTGGTTTGTTATATAGCTATAGAAAATGAATACAGTTCATTTCAATTTTCAAAGAATTGGAATTCTTTTATTTTTTCAGATTCTAAAAGGTCTATCCATTTGTCTACAGCTGTAACTTTGTATAGCCCATCTGGTGATTCCCACTTCTCTTTGTCTGATGGAGAATACATGCTCACTTCACTGGCATTCTCGTTTTATTCTCCTCATGGTCACTTTCCATTTCTAGCTCAGCATTGCTTCTTTGAGCTTGTCCGTATTTAGGACAAATAAATGACTAGAAGTCGTCCCCTTTTTAGCAGCTGTGCTTTCTCATATTACTTGCTGTGTACAGGGTTTAGCAGCCTCTGTCTTTATTTGCAAAGGCTTCCCAAACAGATTCACAGATTTGAGGCTACTGGAAAAACACTGGAATTTAGAAGATGCTCAAAGTGTAAAATCCAAGATTTCTTCACATTCAGAGGCCTTTTCTTTTATAGAAGATACCTGAGCTTGAACTTTTCTCTTACCTTTTCATGTACTAACCTGATTCTTTGTTGTTACTCTACTCTTGATTATTCTATTTCTTGTCCAGCTGATTTTTTTTTATGGTACTGGGGATTGAACCCAGGGGAATTGTACCTCCGAGGTACACTCCTTTAATCTTTTTTATTTTTGAAACAGGGTCTCACTGAGTTGTGAAGGGCCTCGCTAAGTAGTTGAGGCTGTCCGCAAACCATGATCCTCCGATCTCTGCCTCCCTAATGCTGGGATTACAAGCATGCGTCATCACACCTGGCTGTCCAGCTGATTTTTACTGAGTACTATTTAATGCCATTGTTAGGGTTTATTCATCTTCTCTCTGAATTGCAGACTAAAATTTTTGAACTGTAAGATACAGGCAACTGCAAGATGCAACCAACAGTGAACTGTTGCTTCCACATCCAGTGATTTAACCAATCAGAAGTAGAAAATATTTAGGAAACAATAACATCTGTGATGAACATGTATAGACTTATTCTCTTATCACTGTTCCCTAATCAATATAGTATGATGACTATTTGCCTATCATTTACATTGTATCACATGATTACAAGTCTTCTATTTGATGATCTTAAAGGATATGAGAGTATATACAAAAATTAAATGCAAATATATTATTCTATAATTTTTAATCTTTTTTATTTTTATACTTTTATTGGTGAGATGTAATTATACATCATGATGAGATTTATACATGCACACTTTTCTTGGTATATTTCCCCCAGTAGAACCATCCCTCTTCTCTCTCTTCTCCATACATGCTAGTGAGATTGGTAATGAAATGCGTTATGGATGAAATACACCGTTTTATATAAGAGAATTGAACATTCATGGATTTTGATATCCACAACTGGTCCTGGAACTATTCCTCCAGAGATATTAAGAAATAGCTGTAAATAATTTTCCAAAGGCTTATAATACCTTAAGTATAATCACCAAGATATCCAAAATTGATTTGTTTCAAGTGTGTGTGTGTGTGTGTGTGTGTGTGTGTGTGTGTGTATCAAACCTTGGGCTTCTCACATGCTAAGCATATGCTCTATCTCTGAGCTACATCCCAAGCCCATCTTTTGATTTTTTACTATTATTTTTTGTTACTTTCATAGCTCATCAGAACACTAGAAGTAAGGAATAATTTTGGCTAAGTGTATCTTTTTGTTTCCATGGGGACTATGATTGACTGTGTGCTTATTGATGTAATGTTTTAGAATACTTAAATAAATTTCCTTATATCACTCAGATATTTCTGCTTCTAAATGTATTTATTGTACTGGGTTTCTCAAACATTTAAGTATGAGTTATATTGCTTTAGCTAGTGCATATGATAAAATGTGGATATCTTGTTGAGTAATTTACCTAGCCATTCTGACTCTTCAGGTAGGAAGAATTACATGGTAACATGGGCCAGGAAGTTTTAAGAATCAATTCAGTGTTTACTAGTATAGGAGAGATTCTTAAGGCTAATTTTATAAAATGCCCAGTTGGATAAAATGTAAATAGCAAATGCAGCCTTAATAAAGCTCAGGACATACCATATAGAGCTGATAATTATATTATTATTCATCATTATAAGTTTTTGGTTGTGTGATGTGTATATGCAAAATCTAAAATTTTGCCAGCTATTATATGTGGTGGTTAGAATTATTGCTAGTGATTATTTGTTGTATTTGTCTTCAGCACACGTTCAGTTATTATATAGGCTTTCAAAATAACTTAAGAAAACCCTTTTGGTATAGTACAATGTCTTTTAAATTTATAATTGATGTTATAGGACAGTCAAATTGATTCCATAGATTTTGGCTTCAGAAAATATTAAATGCAACCCTCCGTTATCATGGGATTGAGTAGAGTTAGCATCTAGTCAGAATGGGAGAAAATGAAAGAAGTATAAACATGACATGCTTTGTGTATTACTGACAGTGATATCCTTGTCTTTTCTATCACCAATAGTTACCTTATAGGACACTTTGGATTGCCACCTCCTTAAAAAGAATTCATTTGTTCTTATGGGGATTAATTATCAAGAGCTTGGTGACAATAGGTTATTTTGTTTTCAACAAGATAAGTATCTCACCATTGCAGACACCATAGAATTCCTGTGGCCATTTCAGAGGGTTAACAGTATTGACACCAGTCTCTTGGCCATTATAGCCTCAGCCTGAGAAGTCACTGTCCAAGGTGATTGGTATTTCTCTTTTACAAATTCTCAATACCAGGAATACCGAGGTTGATTCAGAGCCCCTGTCAAATTTGATCATTGGTAAATAGCCTCATGTTCTGTTTTTCTTTTCTTTTTTTTTTTTTTTTTGTGTGTGATACTAGGGATGAAACCCAGGGGCATTCTACCTCTGAGCTACACCTCCAGCCCTATTTTTTATTCTTTATTTTTAAACAGGGTCTCACTGAGTTGCAGAGGACTTCACTAAATAGCTGAGGCTGACTTCGAACCCAAATCCTCCTGTCTCAGCCTCCGAAATGCTGGGATTACAAGCGTGTGCCACCACGCCCAGCCGTGTATGTTATTTTCAATATGGCCCAAGCTTTAAGCTTTTCATAGGGCCCCAGGAATAGGAATGTGTGTGGGGGGGATGAGGTGTGGGGGGGAAGCTTACATATTCTATTGCTAAATCCAAAGCCTAAAACTGTTTTTAATGTTTTATTTGTATGGAAAGAAAAAAATGACTCTTAATTTTTTTTTCTTTTTTGGTGGTACTGGGATTCTTGGAAACCCTTCTACCTCTGGGCTACACTCCTAGACCTGTTTTATATATTTTTTATTTGGAAACAAGGTCTCTTAAGCCAGCCTCGCGTGATCCTTCTGTCTCCACCTCCCAAGTGCGGGGATTACAAGTGTGCGCCACCACGCCCAGCAAAAAAATGACTCTTAATTTGATTTTATAATCCTTGGGCCCAAGAAAAATGGATAAAGGAAAGCTCATGTGAAATTTACACAAATATATATTTCCATTTGTTTTTTGCAATAAAGATAGGGAGTGACTAATTGGGCTTTTCCCATTATATCCTACAAAGTCAAAAATGGTTAAAGAGGGCTGATTGCTTATTAACCTGGGTTATAAATATATCATGGACTGAAAAATTTCCTGGGCAATATTTAACAGTGTAGATGATTGTAGACAATATTTAACAAGCTAGCTGATGTATACTAATTGTAATTTACAAGAATTCTTTTGAAGGCTGCCATAGAAAGGATCTCACGTATTGGAGGGTAATTAGAAGCATTTATATAAATAAAAAATAGTTGACTAGAAATAGGGTTAGAGCTATTGAATATTGTCTCGGAAATATTTAAGCCAGTGAGTAAAGTTTATAGGAACAGTATGAAGATTCAGAAAATGGATTTTTTTTTAAATGAAAAAAGCTTTCTCTTCAGGTAGAAAATTTCCTGTTCCTAAACTGAATGGTCAGCATTAGTCTTTGAAGTCACTGTCATTTATCGTATATTTGCTATCCACATTGTATCCAGAGAATCTAAGGCCTCCGAGGACATATAAACCCAGTTTGGACCCATGCCTAATTGGAGAATGCCTAAATTCACTTAAGTTCAAACAAAAAATAAATTCAGTAATGCTGGCCAAGCCCTATTTGTCAGTTCTTTAACCACTGGATTCATGATGTATACATAGTCATGTCTAGCAATTCTTTTTATCATATTAAAAATCTACATTATTTTGGTTTTACAAATAACCTGAGCTTAAGGGAAACTTAAACTTGGTCTGAAATCAGTAAGTCACTCCTTAATTTGTAAGATAAGATCAATCTCCAAACACATTGTATTGTGAGCAATTTGCTTGATCTTGCTGGTAACATTGGCACTAAGACATTAACTCAACTAATCTAATATCCTTGGCCATTGTTCATTGAAGACTTTACTGCAGCTTAGCTTGGTTCTTCCAATGACATCTGTTGTTGCTGATGGTATTTTACAAAAGAGCTAACGTGTCCTTGAGAAGCCTGGTGATCCATAGGTAATTTCAAGATTGGTGTCATAGAGCAAAGGATGCAATGCAGGTCCTTTAAATCAGACCTTTAAACACAAGACAGGCAAGTTTGAATAAGATATGATTAGTGCACTATCTGAAATAGTGCCCTCCCTCCCCTCAAATGCATGCCTACCCAGAAATCCAAATGTGATTTTATTTGGAATTAGGGTCTTTTTAGATATTTTTAGTCAAGGATCTAAGATGAAATCACCCTGAAATTAAAGTGGACTCTAAATCCAATTTCTGATCTTCTAAGAGAAGCCACAGTGAAAGATACAGTCAAGACAAGCTATGCTATAGCCAAGGCCATATAAAGACAAGTTGGTATTAAAATTAAGTAAATCCAGGCTTTTTAGCAACCATTGAAAACTAGAATATAGGCATGGGACACATTCTTTTTTTCTTAGAATCTCTGTAAGGAGCCGGCATGGTGGCGCACACTTGAAATTTCCGTGCTTGGGAGGTGGAGACAGGAGGATCTCGCAGGTCCAAAGCCAGCCGCACTGGCTTAAGAGACTCTGTTTCTAAATAAAAAAGTATAAAATGGGTGTTTGGGAGTGTAGCCTGGAGGTAGAAGGGCTTCCAGGAACCCCTGTATTACAAAAAAAAAAAAAAAAAAGAATCTCTGGAAGGAACCGTTCTTATTAACATCTTGATTTTTAAACTTCTAGCCTCTGAAACTGAAAAAAGTAAAATAAAAATGAAACTTTTATTGGTCTAAGCCATATGGTTTGTATTAAACATAGTAGGCTCAGGAAACAAATGTATTGAGAATTCCAGAAATATCACCTGTCCCTTACCTCCTCTCTCTTGTTCACTCATGTACATATATGTTTTCCATATTCGGGTCTTTAAAAATGAAATGGAGTACAAAACTATGAGATATGTGCACAATGGAATTTTACTCAGCCATTAAGAAGAACTCAATTATATCATTTACAGGGAAATGAATGGAGAGAACATTATGCTAAGTGAGATTAGTCAGTCACAAAAAGTAAGAAATCAGATGCTCTTCCTAATATGGAGAAGCTAGGGAGAAAAGGGGTCAAAGGAGGAACTCAAGATGAAGAAGGAGAAAATATAGATGAGCAAATGAGGTGACCTAACTGGGGGTAATGCAAGGGGAATAGGGAAATTCTCTAATGTACATGATGTACATTCACAAACATATCAAAGCCAAGAACTAAGCCAAACATGAGAAGGGAAGAGGGCGAGGGAATGGAATGGGAATTGAGAAAGGGCTAAATGAGTGATGGGTGCATGTATGCCTCCACCATCTCTTACCCCATTAAGATGTATGACTACAATGTACCAATAAACATTTAAAGAAAATGTCACCATGAGAATTCTATTGTAGAATATTTTTAACAAGATTCCTATAAAATAGCCATATGTTACCTAAGGAGAGTAACACATCAAGCTATTCACTTTGACCATAATTTCATAGTTATTTAAAAATGAAGGTGGTTGTCAGTATTCTACTACAGAAACTCTTTTGCTGATTTGGGCAAGATTTGAACTGGATTTGAGTGAGAATACTTGAAGGTAAAAGTCAAATGCTTCTGGCTATTAGTTTCTGAGAGTTGCAACTATAATAAATCATGAATATATCTTTGAAACATAATTTATATCATATTAATGTACTAAAACTCTTGTTGGTAGAGAATATTTGATTATAGTTTGTGCCCAAAGGAAAGCATTTTTAAAGTTGAAGATTTAAATTTGATATTGAGCATGCTCTCTATTTTTAAGTATAGTAGGACAGCAAAATCATGTAGTAGCTAAAAATCTCAGCAGGTAATTAAGTCCATATTTATTGATACTTTAGGTTATTTGAGAGGATAAATACTTTAATGGGCACACTTTATATCTACTTTCTCTTCAGGTGCTATCCACAAACTTTATTAATCATAAAGAAATATGCCCCATCTAAACTTATAAGACCTTTTATTCAGAATAGAATAAAGCATATTTTTTACTTTGTACACATAAAGAACATGCCTACATCTCCTATACAAATTTGAATTATTTTTCTCATTTTCTCAGAGATGTTGATTTCTTAACAAATTCTACTAACATTTCCTGAAGTGATACTGAGAGATGAAAACCAGGGCAAATAACGAATCTGGATGTGATTTCATCCCTTGAGGCTTAAGGCTTACACACACTATATACATTTGTCCTCAGGTGGAATTCTCTGAAATTCCTGAACTACTATTGTGCTATTCCTAATGGCCTCTGCAAATGCCATTTCTGTAGCTCTAGTCAGATCAATGTTTCTCAACCTTGCAGCTGTTACCATTTTGTACCAGGTTTTCTTTGTTGCAGGGCCCGTCCTGTATCTCTGATTTTACCCAGTAGGTGTCAGTATCAGCTCCAAGTTTTGACCACCCAAATAACACATCATTCCCAAACATACCCGCCCCGCCTCTGTGGGCAGAATTACCCCTGGTCGAGAAAAACAAAAGTTCACGTGCATTTTCTTCTTGATGTTAACTCTGAGGATTTGGGGATAGTTGCATCCTTTGATTTCTCCCATATCATTTATATCATGGACTAATGGAATTCCATAATTAGGCTCCAAGCCATTTATTGTATGTATATATGTATGTATGTATTTGTTTTTTGAAACTGAATCTGAAACAAGACTTAAGTCAGTAATGCATACATCTTTCACTGTGTTATTCTCACCTCATCAGTATTTCTCATTTATTTAAATTTAGAATCGAAGATACAAAAAGCTCTGACTTACCTCACTCAGCCAGAGAATCTCAGAAATTCACCTAGATGCCATGCGTGGTGGCACAGGGATGTAATCCTGGCGCTTGGGAGGCGGAAACAGGTTGATCGTGCAGGTTCGTAGCCAGCCTTGCTGGCTTTAGAGACCCTGTTTCCAAATAAAAATATAAAAATAGGTCTGGGAGTGTAGCCCGGCTGTAGAAGGGCTTCCAAAAACTTCAGTACAACAACAACAACAAAAAAATTCACATAGATGCTGATGCGATTTGCATTTTACAATCCTTGCTTACCCTCCCCTGGTTTAGGATTCACTAATGTGGTTGTGCACTGTGCTTTCCGTACTCTTCTGTCTGAAAATCTATCTCGGCTCAGTATTTCATTCTTTGCTATCTAGAGTTTCTTTCTTTTTTTTTTTTATTGGTGCACTGTATTCATACATCATAGTGGGATACGAACTTTTGTAGACATACATGCACACATCGCCCAGTCAGCCCCCACCCGATCCCCACCCCATTCTCTCCCCATCCCTCCCTCCCATGCTTGGCTTAGTGGTTGACATCTAGTATTATAGCAATTTATCCAGAAATAAAAATGATAATCTCACATAACAGTTTCATTTGTCTGATACCAAGGTTTTGATGACTTAAAGATAACATTTCAATATTTCTTTTTTCTTTCTTACCAGAGAATATTTTTTTTCTATTTTTTTAGGTGAAACTATCATATATTTATATATTTATTTTTCAGAAAAAAATCTATCCTAATATGGAATATGGACTCTAGATACCCAAAATGATCTTGAAAAAGAACAAAGCTAGAAGATATATATTTTCTGATTTCAAACCATATAAAGCTACAATAATTGAAACAGTGTAGTACTATTCTAAAGGCAGATATATAAACCATTGGAGTTGAATAAAAGCCTAGAGCTACATTCTTCCCTATATTGTCAAGTTATTTTTGACAAGGTTTCCACGAACATTTGGTGGTGGAAATAATAATCTTTTAACTAAATAGTGTTGAAACATAATAATTACATGGAAAAGAATAAAGTTGGACCCTTACCTAATCCCATATATAAATATTAGCTCAAAATAGATAAAAGACCTAAATATAAATCGTAAGGCTATAAACTTTTAGGAGAAAATCTGGGTCATAGAACCTCACAACATTGAAATTGGCAGTGATTTCTTGGATATGATTTCAATGGCACAGGCAACAGAAGAATATATAAACTCCCTAAAAAATAAAAAAATATTGTATATCCAAAGACAATGTAAACATAGTTAAAAGTTACTAATAGAATGGGATAAAATATTTCCAAATGCTATATCTGAAGGTATATTAATATTCCAACTAGAAATCCTAAAAATTAACAACAATAAAGGCAAACAATACCATTTAGAGATAGGTAAAAGACTAACATAAATAATGAATCTCCACAGATAACCAATCTTAGTTGTCTGTTGGATGGAAACTCTTATTTCTCTGGTTGTGGTGTGTGTTACCTATTTCTTCTTTGTAGTTAATCTCTTTGAGTATTTTCTCTAGTGCTGATTTTGAAGACATAAATTCCTTCAGTTTCTGTTTGTCATGGAAGCTCCTTATTTCTCCATCTAATTTGATAGAAAGTTTTGCTGGGTAGGAAATTTTTGGCTGGAAGTTGTTTTCTTTCAGATTTTGGAATATGTTACTCCAAGCCCTTCTGGCTCTCATGACTTGGTTTGGGAAGTCTGGAGTGATTCTAATTGGCTTGCCTCTGAATGTCACTTGGCCCTTTGTTTTTGTTGCCTTTAAGATTCTCTGCTTGGCTTCCACATTAGTCATTTTGACAATTATGTGGCGTGGGGATCCTCTTCTCCGATCCTGTCTAAAAGGAAGTTCTATAAGTTTCCTGGACCTGTGTATTGACCTCTTGCTCTATGTTTGGAAAATTTTCTGCTATTACTTCCTTGAAGAGATTGTTGATCCCTTTGGTTTCACTTTCTTTTCCCTCCTCTATTCCAATTATTCTTAGGTTAGCTCTCTTTAAATGGGCCCATATTTCTTCAATATCAGATTCCTGCTGTCGGATATTTTTTCCTATATTAGAAACTATGCGTTCATTTTTGGAATGATCATCTTCTAAGAGTGAGATTCTGTTCTCCATGTGGTCTAATCGGTTGTTTGTGCTTTGAACTGAGGCCTTTACTTCATTAATTGCATCCTTTATCTCTTTTTGGCTCTGAGTTCTTTTCGAAGCACCTCTCTTATTTCTACAGTTATTTTCCTGATTTGATCTTCTAGAAATCTCTGATTTTCTGTTTTATCGGGTTCTGATATTGTGGGGTTGTGGGCATTTATTGCTCCAGTATTATTCCTCTTTCCCATGATTTCGGAAGTTTGTGCCTTCTCTGGGTTCTTCCCTTGGGTCACTATGACTTCACTTAAGGTGTTCTGGATCTCGAGTCAGTAGTATCTCAGACCCCACTACTCCTTTACTGGGTTGTATCACAGAGTCTTCGACCCAGAGAGTCAATAGAGGCTGCTTTAGACTGTGGGGGGTGCCAGGTTGCACGTTCTCCTATGGTGTGATATCTCTGCCACCGCCCCTCCCCAACTGGGTCAAGTCCCAGGGAGTACAGTACTGGGATTTCTCCTCTGTAGCCCGCAATTTGACTCACTCTTCTTGAGTACACAGATGTAGCTGTACTGGATTCGGTGAATTCTCTGCTGCTGCCGCCTTTGGCAATATGGCACCGCTGCTACGCCCTCAGCCGTGAGGCTGGCGTATTTCTTCTTGGTTTTGATTTCCACTCTGAATCCCTGCAGCATGTGCTGAGCTCAGCCACTGAGAGCTTTAGATTTTACCTGCGGCGAGAAATCCCGCCTGGCTGTTCCGCAGCAGTTCACCTCGGCTTGCTGTAGCCGTCCAATGAATTTGCCGCTGCCGCCGGCAGTATGGCGCTGCTGCTGCATCCTCGGGCGTGATGCCGGTGTTTCTCCTCTGTGGCTCTGAGCTCTGTTCTCAGTCAGCTTTTTCTCTGGAGCCTGGTGATTTTTTTGTTTCTCTGGTGATGGTGTTTTCTGGCTATGAAAGGCGCTGTGTTTGTGGTAATGGAGATTAGTTGTTAGTGGGGCTCTTAAGCCCCGCTTTTCTCGGTTGCCATCTTCCCGGAAGTTGCTATCTAGAGTTTCAATCTGCCCCTCCATGAACATTTCTGGTGTAATGCAGTAGAAAAACTTAAATCTTCATGAAGCCATTTTTTATGTTAATTACTTTATTCATACAACAGGTATTTATTGCCTGATTTTCTAGAGTCAGGCTCTATAATTATTTGTAACTATTGAACCAAAGATAATCTTTGACATAAATTAATTTAGAATATCTTTGCACAGCATCAGACTTCTCTTGGTTTAATCCTGTTACACCTCTCATTAGCTAAATTGTGATTATTTAGCCATTATCATGTCTGGCCTTTTCTTCCTTTTAGGTTCTCATTTGATCAGCTTTTCACTTTAAAAAATGATAATTATTAGCTGCCCAGTACCTTAAGTGATAATATTTATCATATGGCCTATGAGTCCCTCTCCTACCTTTAACCATCATCTTCTCCCTTCTACATCCGGGATACACTCCCAGACACCTATGTTTTTATATTTTTATTTGGAAATAGGGTCTCTTAAGCCAGTGAGACTGGCTTCAAACCTGTGTGATCCTCCTGTCTCTGCCTCCCAAGCGAGGGGATTACAAGCGTGCGGCACCACGCCCGACTCTTCTCCCTACTTTTTCACATCCTGTTCATTTCTGAAAAGTGGACCCTAATTTTGTCTATTTTATTTATTTAACTATATGACTATCTGAGGATTTGTTAGGCCATTGTGGCTAAAATTGATAAAATTGTTAATCAGTCACCAATTTAATTTGAGATATTCTGGGCTGTTAATTTTTCCTGATTCCTAAGGACTTATCCTTAAATAGAAATTTTAAAAATTTTCTTTTGTTGGTGCAGTATAGTCTCACATCATGTAGTTCACAGTGATAGTGACACACATGCATGTAGTACTTGGTGAGTTTTTCCCCCTGGCTCCTTTCCCACTCCCACTTCCACTTATATACAGGATATTGAGATTGACATCGGTGTTCTTACATATGTATACAATGCCCATGGAAGTAATTCCTTCATTGCATGAATAGAAATTTATTGTGCCCCTTAGCCCTTCTCAGAGCCCTCTTTTGAAGGATCTAGAGATTGCTCCTTAAAAAATGCCTTTGTAAAAGAACAGTTCTGGAAAATAGAAATATATGTATTTAAAAATTGTTCTTGTAGCCATATATAAAAAATAGTTGAAATTAATTTTAACAACTGGGCGTGGTGGTACACCCTTGTAATTCCAGGATTTGGGAGGCTGAGAGAGGAGGATCATGGTTTTAGGCCAGTCTCAGATACTACATAGTGAGGCCCTTTGCAACTCAGTGAGACCCTGTTTCAAAATAAAAAATAAAATAATAGGGGTGTAGCTCAGAGGTAGAAAGCTCCTGGGTTCCATTCTCAGTACCACAAAAAAGGAAATTAATTTTAACAATATATTTTATTTAACTCAGTATAACTAAATTATCATCATTTCAAAAAAAGAACCACTATAAAGTTTGTTAATAAAATATGTTCTTTTTGATATACTAAGTCTTTGGAATCCAGCATATCTTTTATACTTACATTTCAGTTTGGACTAGCGATATTGTACATAATTGCCACTTTGTGCCTAGTGGATACCCTGTTTGAATAGCAAAGATTTAGAATATTATTAGCTAGCAAAGATTTAGAATATTATTAACTTGTCATGTTTACTACATCCAAGGTAGAGAAAGTTCCAGCAAAAGCATCCCAGTATCCCCAAAGTGACTTACCTTCCCATTTGAGAGATGCATTATCTTTAAAATTTTTCATTTTGTAATTGAAAATACATCTGAGTTTGTGTTCTATGGAAACGAAAGGGTTGTTTCTGTTGAATTCTCTATTACAGGGAATGTAATAGTCTGAGGTTTACACTATTATGTCCCTATAAAGCATGCCGCACATCTCCTAACAAGACTGCCATTCATTTTTTCAATAAATTCTGCGCAGGGGTATTAGGGTCTGTGAACTGACAATTGATTTACTGCCTGGAAAATTATTCTTTATTGATTTATATTACATGGAGGTGACTGCAAATCTATAGTGTCTCTAATCAGAGGGAAAATGCTAAAGTTAGTGTCATTCTTATTTAGACAGGCAATTCCAAATAGGAGAATTGGTTTTGCACCCCTAGGTGACAGCTACATATTATTTAATTATGAATTCCAGTAATCCATAAATTATAATGCGTAAAGCAAGTGAGAGCAGGGTAATTAATTTTAAAAACAGTGTCTTTTATACCAAGAAGTGTTTTAAATGCCAAACTAGCATTCTCTAGCTTTCTGGAATTAGAAACCTCACATTAATTTTTCTTAAAGATTCTGTTTCATATCTGGTTTGTTATCTACATATTGAAATATGAATGTGTTTTTAAGTGAGCAAAACATTCAAAATAGAAATTGCTAACAATTAACTAGGTTAGCAAGGTTTCTAAAAACCGTATTAGTGTGATTTGCTAATTTTTATGAGCTACTTCTGGAAGCTGTCTAAAATTGGGAAGAGGTTCAGTGAGATCTCCTGCCTTCTTATACTGCCTGTGTGAATTTTCTTTTGCCAATTATCCAGGAGTCTCTAGTCCAGAACATAACCTCAATTGAATTAAAATGCAGAAGTGAAATACAAGCAGCATGTTAGATCAATGCTTGGACAGAGGACAATGGAATTTGGCTTTGGGGAATGTAGAACTTCTCTGAAATTCCACACAGGATATGTTTTTGTTTAAATATGCTTTTTCCTCTCCTGGAGACAGGGCCTATATATTGTATTCTTGAAGTTATCCATGACCTTTAGGAAAATTTCAGATGTACATTGTAAGTACATAGTTGAATCTATAGCACCACGCACAGGTCTTAGCAAGTGACAAGTTCCACAGTCAAGTGACAAGTTCAATAACTATTTGTTGGGTAAATGAACGCGCTCAAGTTGTGTTAGTGTGTCAAGTGACTTTCTTCTGATACTTCAGTTTGCTCAAAAATTTACTTGGCCTAGTTACTTACAGTCTCCACTAAATATTGCCATAGTTTGATTAGCAGTGTGTATGGATATGCATGTTTATCTGCATAAATGATTTGTAATGTTTCAGTTTAAAATGCTCCTGTAGGATTCTATGTAATTTCTATTAAAATACCAATGAAATTCTTCATAGACCTAGAAAAATCAGTAATGAATTTCATATGGAGAAAGAAAAGACCCAGAATAGCCAAAACAATTCTCAGCAATAGGAGCCATGCAGGAGGCATCACAATCCTTGACTTCAAATTATACAGAGTAATAGTAGTTAAAACAACATGGTATTGGCACAATAATAGGCACACACAGACCAATGGAATAGAAGAAAAGATACAGAAACAAACCCACACATGGATAGTCAATTGATATTTGACAAAGGGGCCAAATTCATATGGTGGACAAGACAGCTTTTTCAACAAATGGTGCTGGGAGAACTGGCTATCTATTTGTAGAAAGATGGAGCTAAATCCTTACCTCTCACCGTGCACAGGAATTAACTTGAAATGGATCAAGGACCCGGAAATCAGACCATAGACTGTTAAAGGAGGGCATAGCCGGGCGTGGTGGTGCACGCTTGTAATACTCGTGCTTGGGAGGCGGAGACAGGAGGATCGCACAGGTTTGAAGCCAGCCACGCTGACTTAAGAGACCCTTTTTCCAAATAAAAGGTATAAAATAGATCTGGGAGTGTAGCCTGGAGGTAGAAGGGTTTCCAGGAACCCTAGTACCACCGAAAAGAAAAGAAAAAAAAGGAGGGCATATGTTCAACACTCCAACATGTAGGCACAGGCAGTAACTTCCTCAACAAGACCTCCAAACTAAAAAGTTTCTGCTCATGAAAGGAAACCATTAAGAACCTAAAGAGAAAGCCTACAGAATGGGAGATCTTTACCATCTATCACTCTGATAGAGGGATAATATCCAGAATATACAAAGAGCTCAAAAGACTACACCAGCAAAATGAATAACCCAATTAAGAAATGGGCAGCTGAACTGAATAGACATTCCACAAAAGCAGAGACACAAATGGCCAATGGATACATGAAAAAATGTTCAACATCATTAGTCATTAGTAAATTAAAAGTACACTGAGATTCCATCTAACTCCAATCAGAGTGGCAAGCATAAAGAAGTCAAATAATAACAAATGCTGGTGAGGACATGGGGAAATAGAAACTCTTACACTGCTGGTGGGAATGCAAACTAGTTTAGCTGCTATTGAGATCACTGTGGAGATTTCCTTAGAAAACTGGGAATGGATCCACTATATGATCCAGCTATACTACTCCTGGGTATCTTTCCAAAGGGGTTGAAATCAGAGATCTACAGTAACATATGCACACCCATGTTAATAGCACAATTTGCCACAGCCAAAATATGGAATCAAATTAGGTCTCCATCAATAGATGAATGGATTGCAAAATTATGGGAAATATACACTATGAAATTTTACTCAGCAATAAAGAAGAAGAAAATCATGTCATTCGCAAGAAGATGGAAAGACCTGGAGAACATTATGTTAAGTGAGATCAGCCAAGCACAGAAGGAGTAGGGGCATATGTTTTCTCTAATATGCTCAAGCTAGGGAACATTAGGGATACCAGAGGGACTCCAGAAAATGGAGGAAAAGCCTCAGCAAAGCCAGAAAAAAGGGTGGGGAGGAAGAAGGCTGAGGTTTATAATGCAAAAGCTACATTTGAATGTGTTTATACATATGAATATACCATTGTTAACCTGAACACTCATTATTGGGAGGGAGGGAAAAGGGAGAGAAGGGGGGGGCAGAGAGGGCACCAAGTACTGTGTGAATATATGACTTTGGCAACATGATACACATTATTATGTGAGTGCACCAATAAAAAAATATCCCTGTAGCCCAAATAAAACCAGGAAGCCATGTTGAAGGTGGGTCTTGGTTGCTAAGAAGGAGTCCCTAGGTGTAATGACACTGGGGATTATATAAAACCTTTCCTCCCCTTATTCTTGCCCCTTGTTTCCAGGCTCCATGATGTGAGAGCAGAGCCTTTGCTGTCTCCCTTTATCTGCTTCTTGTCACCATGCCCTGAAGCCTTGCAGACCTGGTTTGACATGAACTGAAACTCTGAAGTCTCCAAAACTGTGAGCAAAATTTTTTCTTCTTCTTTTAACTTGTGTGTGATCAGGCTCATTGGGTCATAACAGTGAGACTGTTGATAAAAACATGCATGTTTAGCCAGGCGTGGTGGTGTATTCTTCTCATCCTAGCATTTGAGAGGCTGAGACAGGAGGATAGTGGTTTGAGGACAGCCTCAGCTACTTAGTGACACCTTTTGCAACTCAGTAAGACCCTGATTCAAAAATAAAGAACAGAAAATAGGGCTGGGGGTGTGGCTCAGAGGTAGAATGCCCCTGGGTTTCATCCCTGGTACAGAAAAAAACAAAACAAAACAAAACAAAAAAAAAACATGTTTTTATATATATGTATGTGTATATACATATAAGTATATATTTTAGTGTTTTGTGTTTATGCTATATATTTTAGAGTTTTGTGTATATGCAAAGCTAGCCATTTGGTATTTGGGACTCTGGATTTTAATCCAATTGTCTCAAGACAGAAAGGAAGGGTAGGGGAGGAAAAAGGCTGAGGTTTGTTCATGGAAAAGCTACATTCGAAAATGTGTACGCATGCTTTTCGAATAAGAAGCCTTTCCCATGGCGTCTTAGTCCTTTGATGTGCCCTGGAAATGGGAGGTCAAGTGAAAGGTTGGGGGAAAGTTTTCTACCTTGAAAAGTTAATGATGAAAGGTGTTATTGTGCTATGCATTCCAAGATATTTTCTATTTGATTGGATGTGATGTTCAGATCAGCGTGTTTATTCGAATGGCCTTTGTGGATTGTGGGCTTGGTTCTGGGAGCATGGCCGCAAGCAGAGGGCTTGTCCTTGAGGAGCTTACTTTTTAATGTGGAAATGGCTAATACTTATTTTTAAGCCAATGATACACTGGTTTGGTTTTGTGTTGAGTAATTTCACCAAAGAGAAAATTAAATGTGGTTTACTACCTGGTTCTCTTTTCAGCCAAGTGTGTTTCAAGTGAAAAAAGCTTTCCTGTTGGCAGCTATGGACTTATTGTGGGGCCTGGAGCAACATGTCAAGTCCTGAGGACAAGATCTGAGAGGCTGAGTTTGTTCTTGCCTGTTGGACTATGCTTTGAGGCTCAGGGCCGTGGGTTAAGGCATACTTTTTGTATAAACAAAGCCAGACTTACTATATCATTTTATATTTCTGTCTTCCAGTCAGAGACAGCAAAAACAAAAGCACCGTCATTCCTATAAATAACATCTAATTCTATACTTCTCTACAACGGAGCACACGTCTAGATCTTTTATTTACCGTACAATGCACCATTAGGTTTAGTAGTTTTTTAAGTTCTATTACTTTTTTTAATCCAAATAATACAGATACTGGGTCTTTAAAAAACCAAAAACTAGATATTTTTTGGTTGTTGTAGACAAGTAATTTAATGAAAATGCTCCTGAAATGCTTTTTCCTCTATGAAAACTAGTAAATCAATTACAAAAGCAATTTCCTTACACAGTATGATTTTATTGTGTTTGACCAGGGCATTTGATAAGTATTAGTTCTTGCTGAGAGCAAAGAGTAAATTTTATTTCAAGCTTTCTTTTCCCCCCATGTAAACAGTGAGAGAGGCATCACAAGGGCAGTTGGACACCAGCCTTTCCTTGGTTGTGTGTGCACAGAGGATAAAAGAGTCTGGGCACCAGCTCACTGCCTCAATGTGTATGCTGAAAGGCAAGTAAGCAAATAAGAGAGAAAGAAAGAGAGACAGAGAGAGATAGGGAGAGAGATAGGGGAAGAGAGAGGGAGGGAGGGAGGGAGGGAGGGAGGAGAGAGAGAGAGAGAGAGAGAGAGAGAGAGAGAGAGAGAGAGAGAGAGAGAGAGAGAGAGAGAGAGAGGAATGAACAAGGATATTTTCTCCTAGTGAATATGATGGGCAATTCTCCTATCTGGACTCATTTCCTCCTGCCGCAGGTATTATGATTTTCTTCCTTTCTTGTTCTCTTGGAGATGTGACAAACACATGCCCAAATCCAGTTCAAACAAAACAAATGTCTGACAAGAGGAAGAAAAAAAATCTCGGTTTGATGTGCGAACATATTGGTGTAGTGGTTTAGCAGCTTTGGATCTCATTTCTGCCTCTGAGCTTGATATACAGATTGTCCTCAGGCCAAGATATATAAAAGTGGAAAAATACAGTGCTTACAAACAATTTACTTTGTGTCTAGTATTGTCTTCAGATTGATGTGACGCCAGTCCTCTTCGTCCCTTGTCCCTGCGTGGTTTATATCACCAGCAATGACCCAGGCCTCGCCACATGGTGATTTAAACCATGAGTGTAGACTCGGTGTGTCTAAGTCTGTTTCTGGACCACAGGATGCTGCCAGAGAATCTCAGCATCATTCTGTCTCCTAGAGTTGTGATCAGGGTTATGAATTAACAGGTGTACTTGCCCAGTGGTAGCCAAAGAAAGTAATGGATGAATATGACATGCTGTTTTATTGTAAGAGCGGAGAAAGAAGTTATGACAATTTTCTCGAAGATTTTACACATTCTACCACCTTCTACATGCTCAGTCAGGGCTTCCTCCCTTTTCATTGATCCCTCTACATCTGGCACCTGTGCCATCACAATATATTCCAGCTGTATATTTTAATACAAGTCATTTCCTTAAGGTAGAATATATATTTTTTTGTCATACTGGGGATTGAAACTAGGGGTGCTCTACCAGTGAGTTATACCCCTTGATCTTTATTGTTTTGAAACAATTATTGAGGCTGGCCTTGAATCTAAATCCTCCTGTCTCAGCCTCTCCCAAGTACTGGGATGACAGGCGAGTGATATCCCATCCAGCTAGAGTTTTAATAAGACTCAATACATATTGAATGATGAAATGCTATTTTTCAGGTACACTGTGAAGACCTAGTTTTTCAATGGTACACATTAATAAAAATGGTCCCTGACTCAAAAGAGCAATCAGTCGGGCAGAGAATTAAATAGGTAGCATTATGGTATAACAGGTTATGAGATTATACAAGTAAGACATCTACTCCATACCTGAGGGGCCAGGAAAGACTTCCCCGAGGATCTGAGGAAGAAGGAAACAATCGAATGATAAGTAGAAAGTAGCTAAAGAAAAAGAGGACCAGTGAAAATTTCGTGTGGAGCATTTCAGTGAGATTGGAGTATGAAGTGGAAGGGGAGGTGAGTGTCACGGATATGTAGGAGAGGTGATTGCGACCCAGTAACGCACATATGTGTAAGCTAAACAACAAGGTCAGAATTGCATTTATACACCTGCCTTTCCAAGGCTCACAGAATGATTAGAAATACTAGAAAGCTGAAGGTGCTTAGGGTGCTTTTGGAATACAACAGGTGAAAGTTAGTTGTGGCCCGAGGGTAGTAGTGCATGTGGGGGACTAAAAGACACAAATATAAGAAATATCTATGAATGACATTGATAGATGTTGATCGATTAAAGCTGTGGGCTTAGGGAAAGGGTGGAGATACATGTTTCATGTTAATTTGGGGCTTGTGTACCTTGGTACGTAGAAGCAGTATTTCCTGAAGTAGGGATCCAGAAGGGAGAATAATTTGGGCAACATCAGATGTTGAGTGGTTTTAGATATACATAGTCTAAAATGTTTTGATAGCACCCAGGTGAAGACTGGCTTTATGAAAATGGTGACCAGGTAAGAGAAGAAGCTCAGTGCTTCAAGATCAGGAGGTATCAACATTCAGATGTTAATTGGAGAGATGGGAGGAGCTAGCTGGCCTAGGAAGAACATGTAGAGGGGAAAAAATGCCTGGGGCAGAACTCTGAGGGACACCAGTTACTTTCTTTCATATCAGTTGTATTGAAGTTTAACTTACACACCATAAAATGCATCCTTTTTTAAGTGAACATTTCAGTGACTTTGAAACCATACTATACCCTGTGACCAACAAATTAGAGACAGAGAAAATATCTAATGGTATGCTGCATCTTACTTATAAAATCTGATCATTTAATTTTTAGGAATTTTGGAGAGTGTCTGTTGAATATAGGCATTAGTTAAAAGTCATATGATCTTACAATTGAGTAAATTATTTTAAAAACAGGTTAACACTTTCTGGTTATTTACCACTATGCTCTTGGGGTTATTTCAATGTATTTGACTTCACTGAGGAAATACTAAATAACATGTACTCAGTGACAACATATTGGAAATTTAAACTATGTCCTGGTGAGAGCACTTATTGGAATTTGGCAAATACCACAGATCAGAGCTGGACTTTTTAGTTCATTGTCTAGACATAAGTAAGTGAAGGATAAAATGTTAATAATGCAGATTAAGTTTAGAAGTATCATATCTGTAGAGGTTACTTTATGACTTGCACAATATGGAAGAATATATTCTTCCTGTATTTGAAAACTGTTACCTGTTTTACCTGTATTTGAAAACTGTTAAAGCTGTTCTTGATGAACATGTCAGTTTCCAATATACACAGTGCTGAAGTTTAATAAATTTAATTTGTAAAAGGATGAGAAAGAGCCTGGCATGGTGGTGTTTGCCTGTAATTCCAATACTTGGGAGGTTGAGACAAGAGGATCATAGGATTGAGACCAGCCTCAGCAAATTAGCAAGACCCTGTTTCAAAATAAATATAAAAGACTGGGGTTATTGCTAGTAATAGAATGTCCTTGGGTTCAATTCCCACTATCAAATAACAATGACAACAAAAAGAGAGTTTACCATCATATTGCATATCAGATGTAATGAAAATTAATTTCTTGGGAAAAGAATTATAGAATTGGAATACCACTTCATTCGTCAAAACTTGGTTAAACTAGAATCACTTGTAACCAAGCAATGTAAAAGTTTGGCAAAAATCAGCTGGGTAGGATGGCATATACCTGTAATCCTAGTATTTGGGAGACGGAGACAGGAGGATTACAATTTTGAGGCCAGCCTCAGCAAGACCTTGTTTCAAAATAAATAATAAAATAGGGTTATAAGTTTAGCTTTCAGAGGTAAAACACCCCCAATCTCAATTCTCAGTAACACACACACACACACACACACACACACACACACACACACGAGCTTGGAAAAATAAATGAAAGCATTTGTTGAGCATTAGTTGCCTACACGAAGTATGCAATCTAGTGTGCTGTTGCTATGACTTGAATGCTTATGTTTTTCAAAACTCATGGGTCGAAACGTAACTCTCAGATTATGATATAAAAAGGTGCAGGGAGGGTTTGAATGTGATTTGCTTATGAGGGTGCAATTCTTATAAATGGTATTAATGCACTTTTAGAAGACTCTCAGATGTCTCAGATGTGAGGATATATCAAGAAGGCCCTTCTATGAGAAATGTGTTCTCTCCAGGTAGCAAATCTCCCAGCACCAAGATCAAGTGATCTTGAATTTCCTAGCCTTCAGAATTATGAGCGATACTGTTCTGTGTTTATAAATGACCAGTGTATGGAATTTTGTTATGGCAGTCTGAGTTACACATTTGATTCTTCCTTCGTGTATTGTGATTATACATTCTATGTATCGGCAAACTTATAATACTCATACACACACGTACACACACACACACACACACACACACACACACACACACACGGTTTTTCAGAGAGCTACTCTTTAAACATTTGCTGAAATGCTACTAATCTTTTACTTTTCCCAGAAGTTGCCTCCTGCCCCTTGCTGCATTCTGCTCTCCACACTCTCAAGTAACAGTTGGTCTTCTTTCTATCACTTTAGATTGGATTTGCCTGTTCTAGAATTTCAAAAAAATATAAACATACTCTTTTGTGTATTGTTTCTTGTGCTCAACATAATGGTTTTGTGATTTATCTATATCATTACATCTGCCAGATATACCATCCTTTCATGTATGTGCTGTGGTTATCTTTTATTCACATATTGAACGATTTTTCCAAGTTTTGGCAATAATGAATAAAGCTGTTATGAGTTTTTTTTTTATTCAAGATATTTTATTTACCAGTATCTGTCTCTGCTTTTTGGGTACATACCCAGGAATGGAGCTGCTAGGTCACATGGAGCATGAGTGTTCTATATGGTAATAAGCAATCCTTTTCCAGAGTGGCAGTAGTGTTTTCTGAGAGTTCTAGCGGCTGCTTATCCTCACCAACTCTGCCTTGCATTTATCTTTTTAATTGAAACTATTCTAGAATGTATGTACTGGTGCTTCCTTGTGCTTTTAATTGACATTGGAATTTTGAAGAAGTGAATAAATACAGCAAAATGTCTACAATAGGAAGCTATGAAAGAAGAGTGTTTCCAGAAATGGAGCAGTATATAGTTTCATTTTTTAATTTTTTAAATTTTTTACTTTTTTGGTGGTACTGGGGTTCCTGAAAGCCTTTCTACCTCCGGCTACACTCCTAGATCTATTTTTGAGAATATTTTTTTATTTGGAAACAGGGTCTCTTAAAGCCAGCGCAGCTGGCTTCGAACCTGCGGGATCCTCTTGTATCAGCCTCCCAAGCGCGGGGATTACAAGCGTGCGCCACCACGCCCGGCAGCAATGTACAGTTTCACATGGTGCTACATGTTGAAGAGAAAAGCAGGGAAGTTTCCACTGGATTTAATAGTGGGAAAGTAATTTGTTTCCTTCCTTCCTTCCTTCCTTCCTGTACTGGGGATTGACCCCAGGGGAATTCTACCTCTGAATTACATCCCTATTTTAGTTTTTATTTTGAAACAGGATATCACTGAGTTGCTGAGGGCATTGATAAACTGCTAACATTGAACCTGAAATCCTCCTACCTCAGCCCCCCAAGTACTGGGACTACAGGCATTTGCTACCACCATGCCTGGAACATATGTTACATTCATCTTAACAGTTTCAGAGAGAAAATTGAAATTATCTGGCAGAAATACAGTTTTTTTGTCCTTAAATCTATAATCTCATAAATCAATGTCTTGGAACATTCAAGTATATCATAAAAATACTGGTGTGTGTTTCTCAGATTTTAGGACTGGACAAGGGAAAAATTTCTCCTTGTGTAGGATCTTAGAATGGCATTTACTTCTAAATCAATCTCTCTCTCTCTCTCTCTCTCTCTCTCTCTCTCTCTCTCTCTCTCTCCTCCCTCCTTCCCTCCCTCCCTCCCTCCCTCCCTCTCCCCCTTCCCCTCTCTCCCCTCTCATTGCCAGACTGGGACAGCTACTTCTTTCTGAAATGAATTATTGGGCAGGTAACATTTATTTTGCTTCTAATGTCCTTCAACTTGGTGAAATGTTTTCCCTAAAAGAAAGTGAAAATTCATATAAAACCTGATTGGTTCTCACTAAGCATGAGGCAGCCTTGTTTAGCGTCTTCCCTGTAGGTTTTATTTAGTTAGTATTTATTCTGGATTACTGAATGAAAAAAATGAAGGAAGGAGTGAATGAGGTGCCATGTAAAATAGGGCTCTTGATTAAAATCTTCCATTTTTAATTTTTATTCTTTTTTTCCCCCTGAAGTTCTCATGACAATATTAAAGAGATGGGTGGGTGGCATTTTCTGAAAAGTCTTAGCAAGTAAGTTTGGAGATTAGAATTTCTAAATTCTAGTTAAACATGTCTTTGAGTTACAGGAGAAAGTCACTCTCCCAAAGTTACTTAGAAAGTGGTCAGCAGATAAAAGAGGAAACAAAACTTCCATTATCAACTTTCTAGTAGATTTTGGAGTCTGGATACAATACTGCCTTGTACATCCCCCAGCATGCCACGATGCACAATGTGTTTGTTATGTTGCTTGTTTACATGTTTGTCTTTTGCCCAAGGGCCTGGATTCCTTCAGATCTTTTTCAACTTTGCATCCCTTGTAGCACATAACATAATAGGTGCTTGATAACATTTTTGTTGAAAGAATGAAATAATCTAGGGAGGTGATAAATTGGGGACAAGGTTTAAAGCAGAAATAAAATGAAAAATTTGCTTGAGCTCTGACTGAATACTGATTAAGGAAGATGCAGAAGTCTTGAAGTTGTAGCTTCAGATTTTAGTTGACCTCTTCATCCTACTGCAATGACAAATGACACTTTTATGATAGGATTCAACTTGCCTAGGGATGCATATGTGAGGGTTCTGGACAAAGTTGTATGTGGTCCAGATTTCTCTGAGGAAATGTAGCATCTGATTCTACAGAAGGATCAAATGACTTATGCAAAGATTTTTCTAAAGCAGTCAAGGATGATAGGAAACTCTTAGTAAAGGATATGCTCATTTTGCAGAGTTAATGCAGAAAGCTGAAGAGAATAACTGAAAAGCATCACAGAGATCTAGGGCTCAGTGTTCTTCTGGCAAGAGCCCTGTTTATGTCTTCCCATATATCCATATTCTCTTCTCTGCAATATGGCTTGGCATCCACCAGGAATATCCCTGTCATGCCCTTCGCTTCCAAGTCATCACTCATGATCTAGAACCAGAGCTCACTTGTCTCTGCACTCCCCCTCTTATCACTGCATCTTCCTTCTCTTGTTCTCTTCTAAGGCTGTGATGTCTATTTTTATCATTGTCAATTAGTGAATGCTCTTTATCCATTCCCCATAAAAGTCTCCAATTGTGAATCCTAGAGGGTAAAATTATACCTCTTGGTATCCCTTCTGTTTTTTTTTTTTTTGTGGTACTGGGGTTGGAACTCAGGGTCTTTTCTACCTCCAGACTATACTCCCAGACATATTTTATACTTTATTTGGAAACAGGGTCTCACTAAGTTGCTGAGAGCCTCACTAACTCAGGCTGGTTTTGAACCTGTGTGATTCTCCTGTCTTGGCCTCCCAAGCGCTGGAATTACAGGCGTGTACCGCCATACCTGGCTCCCTTCTTTTATTTTAGTATACTACATACACATTCCTTTTTAATTTTTTGAAGCTTTTGGCTACCAACTTATGATCACTTTCTCCAACACTTTCCAATCACCATTGTGTATGATGTGACTTGTAATGTATACAACTCTTCTACCCCCATGAATTCCAAGTACCTTAAGTTTTCTTCCAAGAATCTTATCTTCTACCTTAACAAAACCACATATACCATTGAAACCAAGATCTTGAGATGCTCTGAAGTTTTATTCTTACATCATTTTTTTCAAGATTTCACTTTTAAATCTCATCTCTTATCTTTGAAGCCTACTCCTTTAACCACACCAACTATTATCTCTTTACATAGACTAAACTCATATCATATTTTCACTGTATTTTCTCCTCTGTACTTTACTTAGTTTTGATTTTCTGGTTTAATTATGAAATATTTCTACTAAAATTTCACACTATCTATCACTTTAGGGTTTGATCTTTGCTTGACACTAAATTTATTCCACCCTTGTACCTTTTCATAACAATTTGATTGCTCATAAACTGAAATTAGTTTTACAGTAAGTTACCTTAACCCATATTGCTCAAATTTGGGTGCTTTATTGTGTGTGTGTGTGTGTGTGTGTGTGTGTGTGTGTGTGTGTGTGTAAAGGATTAAACCCCAGGGGCATTATATCTTCTACATCTGAGCTATACACCCAGCCCCTTTTTATTTTGTTTTGATATAGGATCTCACTAGGTTGCTGAGAGTCATGCTAAGTTTCTGAGGCTGTTCTTCAACCAGCGATCTTCTTGTCTCAGTCTTCCAAGTACTGGTATTATAGTCCTACATTACTATACCTGGGTAATGGACTTGTTCTTTACCTGCCCAAATAACTAGTCATGCTGAGATAATGGCCGATCTTAGGGAATAATTTTTACGTTTCTATAAAATAGTGTCTTTCAAAATTTATCCCATTGAGTAGAATCTCTTGCTTCTTGCCCTATATATGGCTTGAGACTTCTTACTTGGAAAAACAAATTAATTGATAGAGAATGAATAGTCTTTCTCTTGCCTGGAAATCTAATAAATTCAGCATTCATATTTCCAGTCTTTATTTATTCTTTAACAGATTCATAATTTGAGACCTTCCTTGAAGACATTCTCCATTACATTTCCCATCCTTCATTGTATTTGCTGGGAAACACCCACCTTGTTGAATTCCATTTTCTGTTTACCCTGATTCTGAACAAACATGACTGGAGGAAACCTAGGCTTTGTGGGTAGTCTTACTCAGAACCCATGACCACTTTCTTCAAGTGTGTGCTTCTTCCACTTGGCAGGCCCGTGTCATTTTGCCAACCTGTACCTTCTCAAATAACCTTGCTTCCTATTTTGCTATGAAAATAGAAGCACTAAAAACTTACATGGTCTCACTCTGACCTCTGCCAGTCTACATTAAACTATACCCATGTAATATGCATTTCCTTCCATATTAGGAAGGAAATCTTCACTTTTCTTTAGGACCAAAGACAATACTGTGCCCCAAAATTTCTTCTCCTTCTTCTTCTCATCTTCCTCCTTCTGCTTCTCCTTGTCCTGCTCCTCCTCTTTCTCTTGCTCATTCTCCTCCTTCTATTTCTTCTTCTTCTTTTGGTTTATTATTATCACCATGAAAATATGCTATAACTTCTCACATATAAGTAAAATATTTTCAGCCAGGCATGGTGGTGCATGCTTGTAATCCCAGCATTTGGGAGGCTGAGACAGGAGGATTGCAGTTTGTGAACAGCCTCAGTTACTTAGTGAGTTCCTTTGCAACTCAGTGAGACCCAGTTTCAAAAAATAAAGAATAAAAATAGGGCTAAGGGTGTAGTTTGGAGGTAGAATGCTACTGGGTTCCATCCCCAGTACCACAACAATTTTTGTTTCTAATTTCATATTTCCTTTCAGCTTCTACTGTTTCCCTGCTCCTTATTCCAGACAAACCCCTTGAAAGAGGTTTCAAATTTTTAATCTCATTGCTCCACTGAAAATGCTATAAAAATAACTAAGGGTCTCCTGAGAAAAATAGCTCACATCTCAGTGCTCATCTTAAGCTCTTGACTTCAGTTCTCTTAGATAACTAGATACTTCTTCTCCTTTCTGCTAGTGCCTTCTCATCTCCTCTTTTTAATTTTTGGACCTTTTTCTCTCATTTTTTTACTTTCATTCCAGAGTAATACCTTACAGATTCTTGCCTTAGAAACCATGCAAATAACTGGTGGCTTCTAAATCTGGATCTCCAGCTTGGGCCAACATCAACGCATAGATTCTGTTGTTTTCTTAACAATTCCATTTGTATTACAAGTTGGCATTTCAAATTAATGTGTCTACAATTTATCTGTCAGTTATTTTTATCGTAACTTGTTACTTCCCATCTTCTCCAGCCCAGTAAAGAATAACTCCACCTTTTTGGTGGTTTATGCTAAAATCTTGAATTTGTCCATAACTTGTACTTTTTTTCTCCTGTTCTGCTCACGACACATGACACATTCCATTTGTCTCTACCTTAAATCAACACACACAGACACACACACACACACACACACACACACACACACACACATCCCTGACATTTTGGACTATGTCTACTGCATTTTTCCCAATTCAACAGCTGTACATTCTAACCTGCACCACACAATAACCTCATAGTGAATGCCTCTGCTATGGTAACAAATGAACATCCATTTGCAATTCAGCAGTCAAAAGGATTCTTTTAAAACATGTCAGATCACATCCTCTTCCATTGGATCCCAGAAATATAATACAGCAAAATCACCCAGAAGAAAAAAAGCATTTTCCTATCTCAGTATATAACATCCTTTAATGCCCAGCCCTTGGTACCTAACATCCTTTAATACCTAGCCCTTTGTGACTCACAGGTATCATGTCCCATAGCATTGCCCCATGCTTTCTGAATGTCAGATATATTGACCTCCTTGCCTTTCATTAAACATGCCAAGTACACCATCAACCTAGGGACCAATCTTAAGTACTCTTTCTACCTGAAAGATCTATCACAGCCAGGTGGCTTGCTCTCTCTATCCATGCTCCAGTATTTCTTTCGAGCTAGACCTTCTTTGACCACTGTAAATAAACTTCATTCCTCCCCTTACTGCCTTTTTCTTGACTTTTGCTTGATTGGTAATTGTCCTCCTAGCAATACACTTAGGGTTGTGAATTCCAGAAGATGGGGGAACTTGTTTATTGGTGGCCAGGAAAGCGAAAGCTTATTACATACTATTTATCTAATTGATATGATATCATTTCCCATCTTGGTTTCCTTTTTTTTTGGTTTACAAAATGCTACTTTCCATTCATCTTTGGGATTAGTGATTTACTTTGCCTGTCATTTCTCAAATGTTTATCTACTTGGTAAAAAAAAAAAAAAGATGCTAGTGTTTGGATTTAAAGTGTCCCCACAAAGTTCATGTGTCTAAAGCATGTCCCTGGTATAACAAGAGTCAGAGATGGGGTAGACCTACAGGAAGTGGATCACTGGGAGTGGGATCTTGGGTAGTATATATATATGTTAGTGGGACCCCTCCTCTCTTTCTGCTTCTGGCCACCACATGTCTGAGCTGTATCCCTGCACCACAGGCCCTGCCATTGCAGTTTCTGCCTTGGCATTAGCCCTGTGGACTAAAACCGTGAGCTCAAGTAAGTCTTTTTTCTTCTAAGTTATTCTTGTTGGGTATTTTGGTCACAGCAAAAGGAAAGCTAACTAAAATAGGTAGCAAGTAGAGGATGCCCACAATAAATTTTATCAGTTTGAGGGAAAATTTAAGACATATTAGTGGAGTGATATTGGCTTCTGGTGATGCTTCAAATTCCTGGAGGACCAACCAAGGTGGGAGATCTGGGTAGGTTGTTCCAGTGCCTCCAGCCCTGGAGCCAAAGGCTGGAGGAGCAGAACAAGATTGTAGAAGGAAACGGGGATGCATCCAGAGTGGGTCTTCAACATTCTTTGCAGGCAATCCAATTGATTTAAATTGTTGCAATTAGTGCCAAACACCATTATTTACCTATTTCAGCATTTTAATTAGAATGTCATGTATTCATTAAAATGCACACTTTGTATAAAGCTCACGATCAATCTGCCCCTTGGCCTGAGAATTTGTCAAGGCAACCCCTGTTCTGGAGAGAGAGACCCTTCCTCTTGGGGCAATTGGGAGGTGCAAGCCTCAGCCCAGATCGCAGACGGTGATTGGAAACAATGCAATTCAGCCTTCCTTAACGTGACCTTGATGAGACTACACGGGTCTCTCTGTGCCCCATAAATTACAGGTAATTACGCAGACATAGGAGAGAGCTCATTCCCTTGAGTCATCAGAGAAGCGCAACTGATTTCACTTAAGGCTGAGCAGCAGTAAAGTATATTAATATCAGCTTAATTTGTGGTAATTGAGGTAGCAATAAAGAATTATCCCTGGAATACTTTATTCCCATGATTATCTGAGTGTTTAAACTATGGAAGTGGCTCTTTTGGTCAGAGTATAAAATGTCCCGTTTTTTCCCATCAGGAACTGGGTGTAATTAGCGTCTGGCAGACAACACTGTGTTCAGCCATTTCCTCTGTCCCTTGGATGCATTTTTATTAGCTGAACTATCAAGTAACCTTATTTATTATTCTAGATAGAAGCATTTTGATCTCATTAACATGGATAATTTTCTCCAAACTTATGTAGTCACGCTGCAGCCAATGCTCCCTTTATGACAATTAAGATATACTTTTTTTTTTCTTCTGGTGCCCTACTATACAATTAAGATACTATTCAAATCAGTAAATTTATTAGTATATTAACACACTAATTGGATTACAAACACATCCTCTTATTTCTGAAATGTTTATGATTTAATTGACTTGTTTAAACTAATTTTCATCTCCCTGTGCAATTATAACTCGTTGTTAATTGAACTTATTTACACATGGAATACTGATGCGGCGTTCCCTGGTATCACTGAAATACACCTCAAGGTCTCAGAAGAGGACTAAATGTTGGGCTTTCTTCTTGGGGTCCCTGAAACTGCTACCAGTGATAATAATGATCATGTAATATTCATTTGCTGTAAGGTGTAAGAATCAGTTGCAGTGACTCCTAGAGCCAGTTAGTACAATTCAATTAACGTGTAATTATTCATTTATTCATGCATACTCTATGTGGAAGTGCTGCTGCTTAAAGAACACATTCTTTGCCTCTGCCCTTAATTTAGTTAAGGGTCCATTACTGCAGCGGTCAGGGCCAGTTTCAGAGAAAATGTGGCATGGTGGCATATTTTGGAATGCTGGCATTCTGTACTGCTATTTCTAGGTCTGAAATGCTCTAAGTCGAAGATTTCAAAGAGAGGCAAAGGAGCAATCACATTTATGGAAAGCAATTCCAAATGCAGTGTAATGCCTAATGGTAAGGTGGACATCCATGGAGCAAAAGGCAGGGCCTGAGCCTGTAACTGTGTTGTCCTAGAGAAAGGTAGCTAGATTATAAACAGAATTGCTGGCAGTGATACTTGGAAATCTTTAACCCTGTTAAACTTTTTTTGTTCTCTTTAATTTTGTTGTAAAATACAACCCACCTCAGAGAAGTAGAAAGAACGAAGATGGGTATTTGGGCGACCCCTCTGCAGACCTAGGAGTAAAATATTATTAACATGCTTTCTTGCCTTTCTTGTCTCTTTATCTCTCTCTCTGTCTCATTTCTTTCTCTCTCCCTCCCTCCTTCTCTCTCTCTCTCACGGGAGATTGAACCAAAGGACTTTTACTACTGAGTTACACTTCAAGCACTATTTTCTTCTATTTTTTTTTTTTTTACAATTTTTTTTTTGCTTTGTTTTATTGTGGTACTGGGGTTTGAGTACAGGGACATTCTACCTCCAAGCTACACCCTCACCCTCAGCCCCCTTTTTTACTTAAATTTTTTTTTTATTGATGCATTGCAATCAGACACCTGAATGGAGTACAAAGTGGTAGAGGTATACTTTTTTTTTTTTAACAACGTCTAAGTATTGAAAGTCTCACTACTTTTTTTTTTTTTGGAGGGGGGGGTACTGGGGTTCCTGGAAGCCCTTCTACCTCCGGGCTACACTCCCAGACCTCTTTTTACATTTTTTTTTATATTTGGAAACAGGGTCTCCTAAGCCAGCGCGCGGGGCTGGCTTCGAACCTGCTCGATCCTCCTGTCTCTGCCTCACAAGCGCGGGGATGACAAGCGTGCACCACCACGCCCGGCCAAAAGTCTCATGACTTTCTGAGGCTGTCCTCAAACGTGCAATCCTTCTGTCTCACCCTCCCAAGTACTAGGATTACACTTTGGCTGGCTCTTGGTCTTTTACAAAAAGACAAAGATTATGATGACTTTCATGAGAATTATTTTCCTGCTTCTCCTTATAATTTTATACGGAAGTCTGTATTCCCAAGCATTGTAGTTTCATCTGTTTTTTCAACTTTACATAGACAGTAAAACAGTATGTATTCTTTTGTGTCAAAATCCTTTAGTTCAGTAATGTTTGTGAGTCTATGTTCAAATCACAACTGTTTTGTGTAGTTTGGAGTCCACTCATTTTTATCTGTATAGTACTGGGTTTTATGAAACATAACTCAAATGGGTATCTATTGTATTGCTGATGAACATTGTAGTTGTTTGCAACTTGGAGCTGTGAAATATAATGCTAGTTTGGGGTATATGCTTGGGGGGGAAATTTATAGGTCAAGAGTTGTATAATTTATTTAAAAGTAGCTTCTTAGAGTCCCGGTGGTTTCACATTCTTGTTAACCCTCATATGGTAAGTCTTTTTCCTTGATTTTAATTTGCATTTTCCTAGCAATTAATCAGGTCCAGAACCATATTCTATTTAAACTGGCTGTTTGGATAACCTCTTGTGTGTGCCCACAAAGGACTTTGCCCATTTTTCTATTGAGTTTTTAATAGACTTTTCTCTTACTGATTTTTAGAAAATTCAATTTATTCATGCAGTCTTTTGTTACATGTGGTATACATATTTTTTTCTTATTATGGGTGTTGTCTTTCATTTAAATGTATCTTTTGGTGACCTGATTTTTTTTCTCCTTTTGAAGTCATGATGATATGCTGCTATATTACTTTCTTTAAAAAATTTTTATTGGTGCATTGTATTCATACATTTTAAATGGGGTAAACGTGGTAGAGGCACACATGCACACATCACTCATTTAGCCCTTCCCCATTTCCCACCCCATTCCCTCCCCCTCCCTCCTTCTCATGTTTGGCTTAGTGCTGTATTACTTTCTACTGGAAGATTGTGTAGCTATTCACATTTAAACACGTAATAAAGTAATAGTTTATTTTAGTATGTGGTCTGAGGTAGGAAACTCATGTCTTTTTCTCACATGATTCAGATTTGATGAGTTGTATGTTTGAGGAAGTTTTCCATCATATCTAAGTTATCAGACTTGTTGGAAAAACATGTTAATGACTTCTCGTTGTGGTTTTATTGTTGGTGAGATCTGAAGTGGTCCTCTCTTGCATTCTCGATAGAGGAGATGTTTATTGTGACTCTTCTTTTGTTCATTAACCCAGTAATGGGTTTATAGGCTTTATTAATATTCACATGAAAAAAAAACTTTGGCTTGTTGATTTTCTAGATTGTTCACTTTTAATTTTATTTACTTTTGTGCTTATTTCCTTCCTTTTGCTTGCTTTGGGGTTTCTTTGTTTTTCCTTGTTTATTTTCTTAAGGTAGAACCTAATGTCAGCATTTTTTGTTCTGTTCTACTTTTTTGGTACTAGTGATTGGATCCTGGGCATTCTACCTCCAACTGCCTCCCCCTAGGCTTATTTTATTTTTTATTTTGTTTTATTTTGTAAAGTTGTTCAGGGTCTCACTAAGTTGTTGAGATTAGCCTTCAATTTGCAGTTCTCCTGCATCAGCCTCCCAAGTTACTGGGATTACTGTCATGCACCACTGCACCTGGCAAACACCAGCATTTAAAGCTAGTCATTTCCTCTAAACACAACTTTAGCTGAATTTACACATTTTAAGATGTTGTATTTTCATTATTATTTGGTGCATAATGCTTTCTAATTTCCTTTGCAAGTTTGTCTTTAATTCAGAGTATTTTGAAATGTGTGCTTTGACCTATGAATATGGAGTGTTCTTAGAAACCTTACTGATTTTAAGATAATTTTATTGAGTCCAGAAAGCATATTCTGTATAATTTTTAAAATCAATACACTGAGTTTTAGAATACTTTAGATTCCAAAAAATTTGAACAGATAATACAGAACCCTCCTAAATTCCTCTTATAAGCCCCTACCCACCCTCATTTGCACCCATTATTTCTTGGTCCTTCATTACATACGTGTAGTTTCTCATATAGTTAATACTTTATGCTCATCTGATACACTATTTTTATAATCAACATTATAGTTAACATTATTGTTAACTGAAGTCCATATTTTAGGTTAAGGGTCAATCTTGGTGTTATATAGTTCTATGGGTTTTTTTTTTTTTTGTGGTACTGGGGTTCCTGGAAGCCCTTCTACCTCTGGTCTACACTCCCAGACCTATTTTTTTATACATTTTTTATTAGGAAACAGGGTCACTTAAGCCAGCACGGCTGGCTTCGAACCTGTGCGATCCTCCTGTCTCCGCCTCCCAGGGGCGGGGATTACAAGTGTGCGCCACCACGCCCAGCTCTATGGGTTTTAACAAATACATAATATCAAGTATCCACCACTTAAGTACCACACACAAAAGTTCTACTGCCCTCAAAGTCCCGTGTGTTCTGCCCATTTCCCCCCCTATTTCCACCCCATGAGCCTCTGGCTGGGAATGAGTTTTTTACAGTCTCTGTTATTTTGCCTTTTTCAAAATGTCATCTAGTTAGAATCATATAATACATAGGCTTCTCAGATTGGTTTCACTCAGCAATTTGCATTTAATGTGCTGCCATATTTTCTCATAGCTTAAGAGCTTATTTCTTTTAAATCACAAAACAATATCCATGATTCACTTTTTTGTTATTTTTGTTTGCTTTTTGCACATTCATCTATTGAATGACATCTCGGTTGCTTCCTATTTGGTGTGTTTATAAATAAAATTGCTGTAAATGTTCACATATACGTTTTGTGAGGACATTTTTCAGCCCACTAGAGTAAATATAAGAAGCATGATTGCTGGATCACATAGGAAGACTATGTTTAGTGTCATAAGAAATCGTCACCCTGTCTTCCAAAGTGGCAATACCATTTTGCATTCCCACCAGCACCAAGTTAGCACTCCCCCTACCCTACATCCTTGCCAGGATTTTGTAGTGTCAGTTTCATTTTTAGAATTTCAGCCATTCAACTGGGCGTGGTGGTCCGTGCTTGTAATCCCAGTACATGGAAGACTGAGACAGGAGGATTGCAGGTTTGTGGCCAGCCCCAGTGATTTAGTGAGGTCCTCCACAACTTAGTGAGATCCTGTTTCAAAATAAAGAATAAAAAATAGGGCAGAGGGTGTGGCTTGGAGGTAGAATTCTCATGGGCTCCATCCCTAGAACTGCAAAAAAAAAAAAAAAAAAAAAGAATTTTAGTCATTCCAATTGGTATGTGGTAGTATCTCATGTGGCCTGAATTTGCAGTTCCCTGATCATGTATTCTATTAAGCATCATGCATATTTGCTATCTGTATATCTTCTTTGATGAGATGTTTATTAAGGTCTTGGTATTTTTTTAATTGGTTTGTTTTTCTACTGTTGAATATAAGAATTCATTTAATATTTAGTGACAAGATGTTTATCAAATGTGTGTTTTGAAAAATGCTTGCCTTTTTATTTAATGCAGCTACATCATTTACAGGGAAATGAATGGAACTGAAGAACATTATGCTAAGTGAGATTAGTCAGTCACAAAAAGTAAAAAATCAGATGCTCTCTCATTTGTAGAAGCAAAAGAGAAAACAGATCATAGGTGGAATTCTAGATAAAGAAGAAGAAACCAAATAAGATGACCTAATGGAGGGGGATGGGAGGGAAAAAGAGATAAATTCCATAATATATATAATGTACATTCACAGATATATCAATCCCTAAGCCAAACATGAGAAGGATGGATGGGGGAGGAAATGAGGTAGGAATTGTGAAAGGGTAAAATGAGTGATATGTGCATGTATCTATCATCTTGTATCCCATTAAAATATATGTCAACAATGTAACAATACAAAATAATAATATAAGAATTGACTGTGAAATTGTCATATTTCTTTACAAATATAGTTTTAGATGCATCAGTCATTCAAATTGTGAAAGGATGTGATTTTATTATTATTCATTTCAAAATATATAAGCATTTCTCGTGTGTTATCTCTTTAAACCCATTTGGCTGTTTGTGTGTTATTTGGTTTCCAAATACTAATTTTTTCATATGTCATTATTCATTTCTGGATTAAATCTGCTAAAGTAAAATTTAATATTTTGTAAGATTTCCATCTTTTGAAATCCACAGATATTTAATTTATGGCTTAGAGTATGGTCTCTGTTGTTAAGAATTCCAAAGGCACTTGAGAGAAATCATGTTATTAATTATTTGATAACGTTTTCTGTTAGAATAGCAAGATCAAATTGGTTGACAGTTTGGGCAATATATTCTGTATCTTAATTTTTTGTTTATTTTACTAAAAGAGGAATGTTAAAATCTTTTATGTATAATTGTGAATTTGTCTATTTCTGCCTTTAGTTCTTTCATATCTTGGTTCATCTAATTTGATCTTCCTTACTAGATACATACATATTTTGGTTATTATATCTTCTTGATACATCAATCCTTTCCTTCTTATATAATATCTGCATATCTCTAATAAATATTAATATAGTTATACCAAAGAAAGGATCTCTGCTGATCTACTGTCCTGAGCATGGTGGATCAACATCTAGTGAGGGAAAACCCTAACACTGGATCCCCTCTAGTGTGTCCTCTTTCATGGAATCATTCATTGTCCTCCTTTTCCACATAGGGATTAAAACCTTTGTCCTGGTTTGGTCCATTGGGCTTGGACCTGAGGGGTCATGTCATCCTACTCTCTCAGCTCATTTTCCCTGTCTTCCAGGTGGATGCTGTGTCTGTGGCAGTAGCTATGTTTTTTCTGCATACATTTTCTGCCTGGTGCTCCATTCCCTTGGAAGACAGAGTATTTGTTTCAGGACATCCTTGCTGGGCACAACCATGAATCTGGCCTCTCTTTCCTTGGTGGCTTTCCCTCCAGCTGGGCTTTGGCCTTCTACTGCAATGCTCTTTCTGATGAGGCATACCAGATCTTGCTATCTTTGCAGATCAGTGTTGTGGAAATGTGACTGGTGCCCAAGACTGCTCAGTTTTTGATGTATAGCGTGAGAATGTCTATGATCCCTGACTATTAGGGAGTGTCTTGACTTAGGTTTGGGAAAAGTAGGTTCTGCTCATATCCAGAATTCTAAGGTGTGCACAGGATTTGATTCTTATTCCTGCCCCTATTGTTCTGGAAATGAGTTTTCCTTTCCTTTTTTTTTTTATCTGAACACATCTGGATGTCCACTCTGCTGTTACCCAAATCTCCAGATGTTCCTGACCAACAAGGTAGTTAAAGGATAAAGAAGTCTTTAACCACCACGTGACAGGTTGCAGCTTGCTCTAGAGAGAGGCCTGTGAGTGATGCAGAGAAGCACACTCTTCTTGGACAAGGTAGTGTGAAAAAGAGGAGGGACAAACTCCTGCCAGACACCTGCTTCCTGGAGAAGGCCGAGATGGGCGGCATCATCTCCCAGGAATATGAGGGCAGAAGAGGCCGATCCATAGGGATCCTCTGGAAATGGGACAGTGAAAAGGGAAAAAAATGTCTGTCTCAATTTCAATTCTCCACATAATCTGACATATACAGAATAGTTTTACTGCCCTAAAATTTCTCTAGCTCTTCATCCTTTCATTCCTTAACACTTGGAAACCCCTCGGCTTTTTCTTGCTTCCATACTCTTTCTTTTTGCTAGAATGTCACATGTCTAGAAGCATATAACCTGTACCCTTTCCAGAAGGACTTCTGCTACTTAGTAATGTACATGGAAGGTTTCTCCTGCCTCTTTCCACTCATGCAATCCCTTTTTTTGCTGTCCATTTCTCTGGGGATTCCACATCCTCAATATGATTTCACCCATAAATACACCAGTTCTTTCTGCTCTCTCAAGGTATCCATCCCCATCTGAACAGTTAAGCTGATCTGGACTTGGGACATGGGTGAGGCCTTCTCTTTAATGGCCATGCAAGTTCTTGAATGCGTCATATTGACTTGCTTTTAATTACAACTATGATTACTTCTTTTGAGAAAGGTTGGCTGATTCCCAAGCTTTCACTAAAACTCCTATTGGCCTTTCAATAGTTATTAAAAAGAATGAATGAGGCTACACAAATAAAAGACATTTATCTACTTTGTTTGTTAGGTTTTAACAGCACACAGTTCTTACAGGTCCATCACTAGCAGTCTTCATGAGGATTTAGGTATCGTCCCAGATAGCATGTTTCTTCCAAATTATCTCTACTTCCTTCTGAGTTGTCACTAGCACAGAAGTATTACCCATGTTTCTATTAATGTCCCACTCAAGGCAGTCTAGGCTTTGTTTTTTTCCCGTCATGCTTCTCAGATTTCTTCTTACCCTTTTATTTCCATATTCCATAAATAGTTCCATATATTTAGATTTTATTTTTATTATTTCATTTATATGTATATTTTAAAAAGTTTTTTTTTGCAGTATTGAGGATGGAACCCTGAGACATTCTACCTTTGAGGTACACCCCCAGTTCTATTTCTTATTATTTATTTTGGAACAGGGTCTTACTGAGTGCAAAGGGCCTCACTAAGTAGTAGCTGAGGCTGTCTGCAAACCCTGATCATCCTGTCTCACCCTCCCAAATACTGGGATTACAAGCATGTGCCACCATGTCTGGCTCATTTATGTTTTTTGATTCTGGTGATTGAACCCAAGGGTATTCTACCTTTGAGGTACACCCCCAGCCCTTTTATTAAAAATTTCAAGCAAGGTCTCACTAAGTTGCTAAGGCTGGCCTCCAGCCTGAGATTCCATGCTGGAGATTAACCCAGGGCCTTGTGCGTACTGGGCACACTTATATTTTTATGTATTTGTTTTAGCATCATACTACTTCCAGGTACCATATGTAATATTAAATATTAATATTAAATATTTTTTATGCTTTTCTAAAAGATTACCACAAACCTACTGGTTTAAAATAAAATTTATTATGCTTCTGAGGGTCAAAAATGTTAAGATGGTCTCACTTGGCAAACTCGTCCTCCGCCATCACATTGAGCCTATCTAGATAACTCAGGATAATTTCTTTATCTTAAAGTCACTTGAGTTTCACCCTTATTTTCATCTGCAGCCTTATCCTTGACATGCAGCATA
Source organism: Muscardinus avellanarius (assembly GCF_963383645.1). Lineage (NCBI taxonomy): Eukaryota > Metazoa > Chordata > Mammalia > Rodentia > Gliridae > Muscardinus > Muscardinus avellanarius. The sequence goes on from NC_137793.1 coordinate 15,887,586, forward strand.
ATAATATTTCATGTTTTAGGGATTAAGGATATGGCCATATTTGTGAGTAGGCTATTCTTCCTGTCACAATCATCATATGGAGAAAGTGTTAGAGACATAAGAACCACAAATGCATTCCAGTTTATAAAACCCTTGGCCTCGTAAATAACTGTCCTTGAGCTCATTTTTTCTTTCAAAGCAAGATAACTTGATCTCAGCATTTTAAGATGGCATAGATAAAACTCATAGAAAAAAAAATCTGAGGATGCACTCTTGGTCAGATTAGATCATTTGGAGTCTGGGCTGGGCATGGTTTGTTGAGAAAGTTCCCTTCACCCCCAGGCAGATCATCCAGCTTGTAACGAATCTGTTACACCACGGGCATATTTATCATTTTCACCACTTCATTCAATTTGCGTTAGAAGAAATTCATTTGGGGATGCTGGAGAATACTTCTCAAATGCACGCTGTTGATTAAACAGGGCAGAGTAGATGTGGACCAGAATTGGTAAAGAGTTACAGAAGGAGAAGGCAGTGGGAATTGATGTGAGTAATGGTGTCTATCCATGCCTTGAGAAATCCTCTTTAAATTACACTTGTGAGTGGATGGGAGAGCACATTCTCTCGAAGCCTCCATCAATCCTCTGCCGAGGTTGCAATTCTCTTTAATACATCAATGAGCTTCTCTTTTCTTGCATTCTCTCTTCTGCTGCCTAGATATGAGAAGCTATAGTCTTTGCAGTGACAGAAGGACACGAGGGCCATTGATTTCACGGGGAACCAAAGGACAGAGCTATTTAGTGTCAAATCCTCTGGACAATTAAGCCAAGCTCCCGTGGTAAAGATTTTCTCAGTAGGAGTTTACAATTGGTTTGCATTGAAATTTTTAATGATTCTTTTTCAAAGGAAAACTGCTGCTGTTGAAATACAAATTAATCAGCTTCCTTTGTTAATTCATGGGAGAAATACTAATGTTTTAAATTATTGTTTGGGAGTTGTTTTAATAGAGACATTTATAACATAGTGCTCTAGTAGAAGCACTACAATATGGTTATTAGGGGCACAGACTTTGGGTAATGTGGACTTGGAATCAAATCTCAATTCTACCACTAGAGAACTGTGTTGGGTTTAGGAGAATTAATATTCTTGCCTGTAAATGGGAATAGCTGTACCTAACACATTGTGTAATAATGTTAGGATTGCAAGAGATAATACATACACACACGTGTGTGTGTGTGTGTGTGTGTGTGTGTGTGTGTGTGTGTTTACAGAGAGAGAGAAACATTCAGTGAAGTGTTTTTGTATGATATCTTGAATCAAAATCATTCCTCACTCTTATGACCACTGAGATTGTCATCTTATTCCATGCTTCTTAAATGCTTCAATACGCACCCCCAAAAAACAAACTTTCAAAGTCATGAAATTAATGTTACTCTGTTGGAAACTGAGAGTAAGGGATAGTGTGTAGGAAAACTATAATAAATTGATGAACACAGGAACTTAAATCAGAAATAAAACACTTAATGAACCAAATAAAACATGACCTTGGAAAATTTTGACTTTCAATTTATTAACCCCCTCCTATGACTATACTATAATAAGGATTGGAACTGGACATGCCAAGATTTTAGAGGCTAATTCTGCTACTTCTGTGGTTGTGTGAACTACTTTTAGTTCTTATTGTTTTGTGATACTGGAAATTGAACCCGGTGTTATTTTACCTCTGAGCTACACCCCTACCCCTATTTTTATTCTTTATTTTTGATACATGATCTCACTAAGTTGCAGAGGGCCTCACTAAGTAGCTGAGGCTGGCTTTGAACCTATAATCTCTCGTCTCAGCCTCTCAAGTACTGGGATTACAATCGTGCACCACCACACCCATCTCTGCTTTTAGTTTTGAATAACAGAAAACATATATATATACAAGAATATATATGTACATAAGACTAAGAATAATATAAAGAATGTTAAATATCTATAAAATATAAATAAATGCATACACACACACACACACACACACACTACCATGATGCTGGGAAGATTACAGGTAGTATTATTAAATTATCTCACTAAGTCTTAGAAGCTATAGGCTTATGACATATAAGGGAATGTATTTTCTCTTAAACAAACAAGGACTAGGTTTTCACCTACTAGTTTATTTATTTTAGTTTAGTTTTTCTCAAATTACCTACTTCTGTCTCCTCAATGGCAAAAACGATTATTATTTTACTCCTATTATAGCACAAAGCCCCACATAATCAGCTGTTTTCAGTTTTAATAGGGCACAGGGGAAAGGAAAAAGAACTCTATTGTCCAACTCTATGGATAGGAAATCTATTCCTGCTATGCCAAGTAGAGAAATTCTGGAATACATTGTCTCACAGAAGCAACCACCATCTAAATTATGGTCAGATTCTGCCTAACAGCGTTGGTACTTCTATACAGATGTAATGTGCTTTGTGGATACTCATAGGACTATAAATTCTATCTGCAGTGAGCTTTCTAGGGGAGAATGCTCCAACCAAACAGTATATACATGAGGTACAACATAATAGAGTGCTTAAAAGTATGGGCTGAGGGGAGAGAGTGCTTGTTTTGAATCCTGGTTTTACCACTTGCAAGCTGAGTTTCTTCATTTGTCCTTGAATTTCTATATCTACAAATGAGATAGCATGAAGTCCTTCCTCATGAAGTGTGTGGAGAAATAAGATGTTGTGTTTCAACCACTTGGTAAGCGCATAGTCAAATATCAGTTGTTTAAATTACTGTTGTTAGTATAGGCTATTTTAAAACTCCTTTCAAAGTTAGCCAATAATTGTATTTAGAGTCACGAAGATGAGTGGGTACTTGAAAAGGCCATTAGAGACACAAAACACAATTTACTAAATGAATATATTATTTTATGCATTTATACGGTAGCTGAGAAAAATCTTGTGATGTGACATTAGATGGTCTGTTATTTAATTATTGTTATTCTTAACTTGAATCCTGAATAAAGCAGACATAAAAGAATGAAATCCAAAATGAAAATGTGATAGGGATCTTAGGACCAGGGATAAATGTGTTCTCTTGTTGTCGCTGAGTTTATTTTAAACTAAATATATTTTGGAGTCTAACATAGCATGCTCTTTTCAAATACTTTGAACAAAACATATATAAGAGAATATAATGCTTTTTATTTTATTGTAATTGATTTCTTTTATTTCTTTACATGCACAGGCACAGTATTGTGTTTTCTGAGCCCTTGTGCCATTTATTAAATGAAATAGCATGAACATAATATTAAATAAAGGAGCAAGTGTGAAGATAACTCAGCAGTTTTTGTCTATAGCATTTTCTATTACTTATCCTGGAAGGCACTAAAGTGTAGCTTCTGTTGATTCACGGTAGGAAATGAAACTTTAGAAGTTGACTGTGTAATCCATCTTTCGATACAAAAATTAAATATTTCTCTCAGTGTTTATATAGTGCTTAGTGCAGAGTATAGAGGACTATGCCTTGGCACATCATCCAAGCTATTTTTCATTTGATATTTAGCAAGGTGTTAGATTAACTTCAGAGACTAAAAATGCTGCTATACTTCAGTCACTAACAGGGCATGCCCAGTTTTATTATGAGTTTATTGAATATACTACAATAATTAAAGGTGATATATAAATTGTACTAACTATACCTTTTGGTTTTCTGGATTCTTTATGCTGGGCATATGGATTTTCACTGAGCAGAGTAAAGAGTACTCTCCCCCAGGGAAGGTAGTCAGTTCCTAGAGATATCAAATACTTGATTAGGAGCTCTTGCCATGAGAGACACTATACCTCTGCCCTAAATAATATGAGAGCCAGGTAATAGATAATAATAGACCTCTTAGCCTAGAGTCAGCCAAAGTCTTTTAAACTATCCAATCCTAAGCCTGCTCAGCTGCTTACCCTGCCTTGCCCATTCCTTTTCCCCAAAGAAACCACAATCAAGGCCTCTGGTCACACTTCTACCTTATCCTCCTGCCTCCTCGCTGAGACTCAGGCTTCTGGACATGGCCCCATCTGGTCCTGCATGCCCTCTCCGGAGAACAGTTAGTAACAAACCATCTTTTCAATGGCTGTCATGTTAGGTGACTCACATGCTTGAGTAAAATCAAAATCCTGGATTCCTTTAAAAAAGACAAGTTTTTTCTTTTGCAATTAAAGTTAGCTTTGGTATCTATAGGACGACAGAAGAAATTTTTTTTTTACCTCCTTTGAGGAGTGATTGAGAGATATAAAGGTTAACAATAAGAGATAAGAGTCTTTTCTTCTTTTTTATTTCTTTCCCTCTCCAAGAATTGTTTACTAGGTGTTCTTTTAGTGTGTGTGTGTGTGTGTGTGCGTGTGTGTGTGCGCACGCGCGTGTGTGTGTTGGAGATTGAGACAAGAGGCATTCTAACTTTGAGCTAGACTCTCAGTTGTATTTTCTTTTTTCAAAACAGGGTCTTGGTAAGTTGCTGGGTGTTTCGCTAAGTTGCTGAGACTGTCCTCACACCTGTGATCCTCCTGACTTGGCCTCCTAAGTACTAGGATTAAAAGCTTATGCCATCTTGCCTGCCTAATTATGTATGTATGTTAGCTGTGACTTTAACCAAGAAAAAGCCCTAACTGGGACAGCAGGCAGGCACATATGTGAATTTAAGCCTTCTATGCTGAGTACAGTGCAAGAGGTTCATGAAGTCTGTTGGTTAAAGAAGATTGACCACTTTTCTGTTGGAGTGATACACCAGGCAGGAAATTATATGCAAGATTATGTGTTAATTCAGTCAAAATTTCTTATTCATTTCTTAAATTTTTTTGAGATCGCCGGGCGTGGTGGTGCACGCTTGTAATCCCTGTGCTTGGGAGGCAGAGACAGGAGGATCGCGCAGGTTTGAAGCCAGTCGCGAGCACTGGCTTAGGAGACTCTGTTTCCAAATAAAAATGTAAAAATAGGTCTGGGAGTGTAGCCCGGAGGTAGAAGGGCTTCCAGGAACCCCAGTACCACAAAAAAAAATTTTTTTTGAGATCAAATTTACATGCAATAAAATTTACCCTTGGGCTGCTTTCAATTCCATGACTAGACAAATATATACTGTTGTATAAGCAATACCACAATCGAGATATAACATTTATATTTCTACAAAATTTTTCTATTTTGTCCTATTGTGGCAAATCTTTTATTCTCTGTCCTATTTCCTGGAAGTCCTTGATATTTTTTCTAACTCAATAGCTTTTTTCCCCCCAGAATGTAGTGTGGATTAATTTACACAGTATGTGTTTTTGTTTCTTACTCCTTTCACTCAACTTAATGCTTGTCAGACAAAATTTTTAGCAATGGCCATTCAAAACCACATCAAGAAAATCAAACATCATGATCAAGTAGGGCTCATCTCATGGATGCAAGGCTGGTTTAGCATATCAAAAACAATCTATGAGCCAGGCATGTTGGTGCACGCTTGTAATCCCTGCACTTGGGAGGCAGAGACAGGAGGATCGCTCTGGTTCAAAGCCAGCCGCCTGGCTTAAAAGACCTTAATTTATTTATCATTTATTTTCCAAATAAAATATAAAAAGTAGGTCTAGGAGTGTAACCCGGAGGCAGAAGGGTTTCCAGGAACTCCAGTACCACCAAAAAAAAAAAAAAAAAAATCTATGAAATTTATCACATAAATAGAACCAAAGACAAAATCACATGATCATTTCAATAGATGCTTAAAAAGCATTTTATAAAATCTAATACCCATTTATCCTAAAAGCACTGCAAAGAATCAGAATAAAAGGAAAATACCTCAACATCATAAAGACAATATACCATATACCCAAACCAACATCATATTAAATGGGTAAAAACTTAGAGCTTCCCTAAAAATGGTAACAAGACAAGGATTTCATTTTCACCACTTCTTTGCAATATAGTACTTGAAAATCTAGCCAGAGCAATAAGGCAAGAGAAGGAAATCAAAGAAGTACAAATAGGAAATTAACTAAAACTATCTCTTTTTAGAAATGACATGATACTATACTTAGAAGATCCAACAAAGTCAACTAAAAGGCTTATAGAACTGATCAATGAATTCATCACAGTATCTAGAGAGAAAATAACTCTTAAAAAACCAGAAGATTTTCTGTATTCCTACCATAAGTCCACTGGAAAAGAAATCCAGAAAACACTTTCACTCACAATAAATCAACCTAGCTCAAAGTACTTAACAAGTCAATAGAGGAGAGCTAGGGCTTCCTCTTTTGAAAGACAGATCTACATGATCTAAGGGGGATGGGGCAGGGTTTGACCTGGCCCTCTATGAAAGGAAACACCTCACCCCACCTTGCTAGGGGAGGTACCTTACAGGGACGTTCACATCAGAGTCACGCAAACAAGATGGAGATCATGGGTATAAAAAAGGCCAAGTCTACGTGTAAGCCCTTTGGTGTACTCATTCGAGTCATACCCTCATGCCATCTTGGCATGGGGCTGTATTTCTATTTTCTGTATTTCTATCTTTCTAATAAACTTCTTTAAATCTTCAAAAAAAAACAATATACCACAAAAAATAAAGTACTTTATTTTGCATATATAAATATTTTATTCTTACTAATGGCTTAATAGCACATCTTTGCCTATTTATATTCTAATCTCTGTTTCCATTAACAACTGGCAGAAATGTGGGTTATTTCTGGTTTGTTCTTTAATCAATTATGCTTAATTATTGAGTATATCCATTTTCAGTTTTTTTGAAAAATCAAATGAAAATTAAAACATTTTCTCAAGTAGTTGTGCCACTTTGCATTTGCAGCAGCAATTGGCAATCAATTCCAGTTATTCTGCATCCTCACCAGTAATTAGTATGGTGGCTATTGCTTTTATCTGTTGCTTCAGTTTTTATGCATTCTTTTAAGTGTGTAGTTATGTCTCACAGAAATTTTAATTTTCCGGAATGTGCTAGCACACGTTTGTAATTCCAGCATTTAGGAGCCTGAGAAAGGTGGATTGTGGTTCACAGATAGCCTCAGCTACTTAGTGAGGCCCTCTGCAACTCAGTGAGACCCTGTTTCAAATTAAAGAATAAAACAATAGGGCTGAGAGTGTTGCTCAGAGGTAGAATGTCCCTGGGTTCCATCCCCAGTACCACAAAAAATGTTTTAATTTGTATTATCAAATGACTAAAGGTACTGCGCTCTTTTCTTTTCTTTTTGAATTAAAAATTGACCTAGGAGGTTTCTCTCTCCAAGATACTCCCCATCTCTTTAAAATTTTTGGTTTTAAATATTAAAACAAGGCCATGGTGGTGCCATCTTGCCTCACTGTGCCAGAACAGCCAGAGACCCCAAGCAAAAAAGCAAAGGACTTGAAGTGGCTGTAGCTAATCAAAATTGTAAGCAGTACCTCCTGCCTGCACCCAACCTTTAGCAGTAGTAGCCAATCTCACCACATCTTCCAGAGATCTAAAGCAGCACTCAACAAGAGCAGATTCAAGATGGTGACTTTGAATGAGACAGCAGAATTCTAACATGCTGAGATTTACAACTCAACCACTGAGAAGACTGCTTCTCCATAAGGGAAAAAAACAGTAAAAAAAAGTCAACAAAAATGATGATGATGATGATGATGATGATGATGATGATGATGATGATGATAGAAATTTAAAAGTGGTGGAACCACACCAGAATAAAGAACCGGGACCTATAAAGTACTCTTTGGGACCTGCCTGGGAAACAGAGACTAGAGAGCAGTGGCAGTCCCACCTGAGAAAGGCTCTGCCAGAGGATCTGGCAGTTGCCAGCACTGCGGATTCCAGAGACATCCAGGAAGAAAATGTAGATTTCTGTGAGAATGACAACTACAGATCATCCCCAAAATTCTTCAGTATTCCACAATGTTTGTGGCAGATAGGAAACCAACAAAATAGACTGTTCAGCTGGACACCTTAGTGGCACCTGAACTCATCTTTTCTGGCAACAAGTTAGAGCAGCAACCATCTATCAACACAAGTTAACAAACCACTCCTGTGAGTAATGTTGTTTGTGCCAGGTTATAGACTTTCAGGGGACCTGAGACATTGGGGACCTACTATGGGACATAGCAGAAACTTGAATGAATAAATAGCCCATAGAGACAAAGAAACTACAGCCCTCAGTTTGTGGAACTGAGGTAGGGACTATAAGGATCACCGTGGTACACCAACTAGTGGCACCAGGAAGATACAGCACAACCTACAGAATTGCAGGCTCTAAAAGCAGTGAACTTGTGCCTGATTATGTCTAAAAGCAACAAAGCACCAGCATCTGAGGCCAGCAAAGGCCCATGAGACTGGCCACTCAAGGCAGAGGTAGTGTCCTTGGAGCTAAGGAACTGACCCATTGAAATCCCTGGCTTGGAACACTCTTCCTGCCAGACCTTGGGATTTGGGTGAAGGGCAACAGAGCCAGACTACACCAAAAGGCCAGGGCACCACTTTACCACTGACAAAAGCTGGGAAGCATAAACCTTATTATTGAGAGATAGCAAATAAACACAGGACTCACACACAAAAAAGAAAAATATGACAAGACATCAGAAACACAAATCTAAGAACTCTGAAAACATGAGAACAAGAAACATTGAATAAACAATAAACTCCCACAACTTAAAAGCAAGGAAGATCACCAATACTGATCTATAAGCAATGCAAGAAAGAGAATTCTGAATTCTGATCTTCATGGTCATGAAAGGCCTCACAGTAAGTGTACAGCAGATGTAAGAGGAAATTGAGACCTTAAGAAAGAATCAGAAAGAGGCCTTGAAGGAAATACAGGAGTCAATCAATGAGTTGTAGACAGTAAGGGCAAATAATTATGGAATATTAGATGAAATAAATAACAGAATATCACTGTTAGAAGACAGTTTATTCAGAACTGAAAGCACAGTCAACAGTATACAGAAGACATTACAACAACAGAACCTAAGCATCTAACAATTATGGAACAATATGAAACATTATAACTTACAGATAAAAGGCACCAAAGAAGAAATAGTGGCACAAATCAAAAGAATCTGTAATCTCTAAAGAAATAATTTCAGAGAACTTTTCTAAGATGGAAAAAAATATACAGAACACCATTATGACAAGATCAAAGAAGAACCTCCTCACACCATTGTAATAATAAAAAATGACTAACATAGAGGCCAAGGAAAGAATATTAAAAGCAATGAGAACAAATGATCAAGTGACATTCAGGGGCAAAACTCCAGACTTTACAACCCAACTCATGAATGCCAGGAGGGACTGGTATGAAGTACTCAGACCCTGGAATAAAACAACTACCAACTAAAACATATATCCAGCAAAATATCATTTAAAATTGATGGAGAGATAAAAGTTTCCAAGATAAGCAAAATCTTAAAAAATTCACTACTACCAAGCCAGCACTAGAGAAAATACTTAAATAAATCATAAGAAAAAAGAAACAGCTGGGCACGGTGGTGCATGCTTGTAACCCCAGCATTTGGGAGGCTGAGACAGGAGGATTTCAGTTCAAGGACAGTCTCAGCTACTTAAGCCCTTTAGAACAGTGAGACCCTGTTTCAAAAATAAAGAATAAAAAATAGGGCTGAGGGTGTAGCTTGGAGGTAGAATGTTCCTGGGTTTCATCCTCAGTACAAAAAAAAAAAGGAAAAAGAAAAAAATTCTAGAACAGAGAAGAGGCAATTCCCATCATGTGGGCAACTAATGAAAGAAGAAATAACACTACATCAAAAGGATACAGAACACAAAATGATAGAAACAAAAATAATATCTCAATAATAACACTGAATGTCAAAGGGCTTAACTCCCCAATTAAAAGATTGGCAATGTGAATTAAAAAACACAATCCAACTATATGCTGCTTGCAAAAAACTCACCTTATAACAAAAATACCCACAGGCTAAAAGATATACCATGCAAATGGAGACCAAAAACAAGCAGGGATAGCAATGCTAATATCTAATAAATAGACTTTAAGCTAAAGCACATCAGAAGAGACAAAGCAGAAAAAAAAAAGAAGAGACAAAGCAGGGCAATTCTTATGAATAAAATAAAAAATCAGCAAAAATATAATGATAGAATTTATGCCCCAAATGTGGGTGTACCCACATTTGTAAAAAAAAAATACTCTTCAAGACATCAGGCTTCAAATAGACCCCAATACAATAATATTGAGAGACTTTAATATACCACTCATGCCACTAGATTAATCTTCAAGACAAAAGTTGAATTAAAGACTCTTCAGACCTAAACAACACTATAAAGCAATGGACCTAATAGACATATACAGAATATTTCAACCAGCAACAGCTGAGTACACATTTTTTTCACATGCACATGGAACCTTCTGCAAAATAGACCACATTCTGGTCCACAAAGCAAGAACCAGCAAATTCAAAAGATGTACTATAATTCCCTACATCTTTTCAGATCACAATGGAATGAAAGTGGAAATCAACAACAGGAAGAACAAAATAAGTTATATAAATACACAGATATGAATGATATACTTTTAAACAAAGAATGGATTAGAACATAAATAAGGGAGAAATAAAAAAATTCTAGAATTAAACAAAAATACATAAATGACATACTAAAATCTATGGGACACATTGAAGGTGGTGTTAAGAGAAAAAATTATAGCATTCAGTGCTCACATATGAAAAATAGAAAGTCTCTAAATAAACAACTAAGGACACACGTAAAGGGTATAAAGGATCAACAAATAAATAAGCTGGTTCTTTGAAAAGATTGACAAGCCCCTAGCCAATCTAACCAAAAGAAAGAGAGATTCAACCCAAATCAGTAAAATCAGAAATGGAAAAAGAGACATCACCACACACAGTGAGGAAATTCAGAGGATCATCAGAAAATATTTTGAAAATTTATAATCCAATGACCTGGAAAACATGGAAGAAATTGAGAGACTTCTAAACAAATACAACCTACGTAAATTGAGCCAAGAGGATATAGAAAACCTACATCATCCAATAGCAAGCACACACACACAAAATAGAAACAGAAATAAAAATTATGCTATCAAAAGCCCAGGTCCAGATGGATTTTCAGCTGAATTCTACAAAACTTCTAGAGAAGAACTAAACCCAATATTTCACAAGTTATTCCATGAAATTAACAGTGATGGAATTCTTCCAAACTCCTTCTATGAGGCCAGTATTGCATTAATACCAAAAGCAAATAAAGACACCTCAAGAAAATTACAGACCAATATCACTGATCAACAAAGATGCAAAGATTATAAAGAAAATACTAGCAATGCACATTGAAAATCACATCAATAAATTTGTACACTAGGACCAAGTTGGTTTCATCCCAGGAAAGCAAGGCTGGTTTAATATATGCAACACAATACATGTGATTTGCAACATAAATAGAACTAAAAAAAAATTATATTATTGCATCAATAGATGCTGAAAAAGCATTTGGCAAACCCAATACTCATTCATGTTAAAAAGAAACATTGCAGAAAATTGGAATTGAAGGAATGTATCTCAGTTTCATTAAGGCAATATAAAATAAACCCAATGCCAACATAATATTAAATGGAAAAAAAAACTATAGAATTTTCCTCTAAACCAGGAAGAAGAAAAGGATCCTCACCATCACCACTGTTTTTAAATTTTGTCCTTGAGACTCTTACCAGAGCAATAAGATAAGAGAAGGGTATCAAAGGAATTCAAATAGGAAAAAAAGAATTGAAATTATATTTGTTTGCAAATGACATGATCTTAAATCTAGAAGATCTAAAAAGCTCAACCCAAAAGACTAGAGCTGATTAACCAATTCATCAAAGTAGCTGAATACAAAATCAACTTAAATCAGTGTTTTTCTATTTGCCAATCATGAATCTACAAAGAAATACAGAAAATAGTTCCTTTCATAATAACTTCAAAACTAGTAAATACCTAGGAATAAATCTTACCAAAGAGGTAAAAGACCTCTACAATGAAAATTATAAAGCACTAAAAAAAAAAAAGAAATTGAGAAGACCTTGGAAGATGAAAAAAAAAATCCCCTTTGTTCTTGGATAGGCAGAATAAATATCATCAAAATGGCAATACTATCAAAAGTGATCTACGGAATAAATGTGGTCCTTATCATAATACCAATGTCATTCTTCATAGACATAAAAATCACTAATAAACTTTATATGGAGAAACAAAAGACCCAGAATAGCCAAAGCATTTCTCAGTAACAAGAACCATGCAAGAGGCATCACAATTCCTGACTTCAAACTATACTACAGAGCTATTGTAATTAAAGCAGCATGATATTGGCACAAAAACAGGCACACAGACCAATGGAACAGAATAGAAGGTGTAGAAACTAACCCATGCACTTATAGCAAATTGGTCTTTGACAAAGGGAACAAATACATATGCTGGAGAAAAGGCAGGCTTTTCAATAAATGGTGCTAAAAAACCTGACTACTTGGAGCAAAATGAAACTAAATCCTTACCTCCCACCCTTCACAGGAATCAACTCAGGACATATCAGAGATCTGGAAATTAGACCAGAGTCTATGAAGCTGTTAGAGGTGGGAATAGGTTCAATACTCCAACATATAGGCACAGGTAGAAACTTCTTCAACAAGACTCCCAAAGCTCAGGAAATTAAAAGAAGAATTAATAAGTAGGATGGCGTCAAACTAAAAAGTTTTTGATCATCAAAGGAAATCATCAAGAGTCTAAAGACAAAGTATACAAAATGGGAGATCTTTACCAGCTATTCCTCTGACAGAGTTCTAGAATATACAGGAATTAAAAAAAAACTTTACACTAGAAAAACAACTCAATCAAGAAATGAGCAACTGAGTTAAATAGACTTTTCACAGAAGAGGAGTTACAAATGGCCAATAGATACATGGAAAACTGTTCAACATCACTAGCAATCAGGGAGATGTGAATCAAAACTACATTGAGATTCCATCTAACCCCAATCAGAATGACAGTCATAAAGAAGTCAAAATAACTGTTTGAGAGGCTGTGGGGAAATAGGCATTCTTTTGCATTGTTGGTGGGATTGAAAACTAGTCCAGCCATTAGGGAGATTAGTGTGGAGAGTTGGAAAACTGGGAATGGATCCATCATATCATCTGGCTATACCACTACTGTGTCTTTCCAAAGGGGTTGAAACCAGAGAACTACAGTAATATGTGCATACCCATATGCACATATTATATCATAGTAGCACAATTCACAATAGCCAAATTATGGAACCAACCTAGGTGTCCATCAGCAGATGAATGGATTACAAAACAACGGGAAATATGCACAATGGAATTCTACTCAGCAGTAAAGAAAAATAAAACTACATCATTTGTAAGAAAGTGGGAGGACCTGGAGAACATTATGTTAAGTGAGATTAGCCAAACACAGAGAGTGAAGGGTCATATGTTTTCTTTAATATGTGCAATACAGAGAGTAATTAGGATACAAGAGAGACTCCAGATGATGAAGAGAAACCTCAGTGGAGCCAGGGACAAGATATAAGGGTAGAGGTGGAAAAAGACTTAGACTATGTATATACATGTGAATATATACCAATGTCAATCTGAGTACTCTGTATCGAGAGGAAGGAATATGGGGAGAGGGGCATCAAGAGCGTGTGCATGTATATCATTGTCAACATGATTTACATTATGATGTGAGACTATAATGCACCAATAAAAGTGTGTGTGTAAAATGGGAAGAGAGAAAAAAATTTTGAACCAGGATCTTACTAAGTTGCTGATACTGGTCTCAAACCTGCAATCACCCTGTCTCAGTTTCCCAAGTACACAGATTACAGGTGTGTGCCTTTATGTCCAGCAATGTTGAGCTATTTTCTATCTGTATATCTTCTCTGAGTGTCTCTTCAAATTATTTGTGAATATATTTACATATACATTTATTCTATATGTATATGTATTCATTTATGTAAATATGTAATACATATATATATATATATATACATGATATATGTGTGTATATATATTTGTATGCATGTGTGTGAGTTTTTCTATGCACAGTTCTTTATGTGTCTTTCTAGTACCAAGCTGTCTGATTATTGTTGTTACTAAGATGCCTTGGAATACAATCTTGTAAGTTGTCCAAATTTGCTTTTCATTTACAAAATGGTTTGAATATTTAAAGTTTATTTGCTGTTTTATATTTTATAATAAGATTATCAATTTATACAATGAATCTGCAGATATTTTATTGAGACCATAATAAATTTATAGAGCGATTTTAGAAGTATTGACCTCTTACCAATAATCCATTTTCGGATACATGAGCATGCCCTTTGTTTCTTGAATTTTATATACTAAATATTTGTCAGCAATTCTTTGTAAATTTTGATATTTGCCTCTTGTATATTTCTTGTTTAATTTATTCTCAGGTATTTTATGATTTTTATTGTAAATGCTTATATTTTCTTAATTTTTTCCCAAATGTTGAAAAGCACTCTTAATGAAGGTGTAGTTCTATGCTTTGATTTTCTAGCTCCTGTCATACAGAGAGATCATAGATTTTTTTTTTTAAACATGATTAAGACTCACAAAGCAAAATGTGACAAATTAGTCATGAACTGTTTATATTTTAAAAATTTGTTCATCCGGTAACTAACACAATCCAAGAAGAGTGAGTTATTGCTAACCTGTTTTGTGATGTTGCTGAAAGATGTATCCACTGTTCCTCCTATGTGATATGCTGGACAGTGTCTCATGGCCAGTCTGTGGCCCGTGAGATGCCAGAAGTTAGCAAATGACCAGTTGGAGGAACTGGTGAGAGAGATGGCCAATTATTGAAGCATATGTAAAATAAGCCCAAGAAAGAGAGGCTGAGAATATTGAAGGTGTTTAGATCATTATTGGTATAATAATACTGACATTTATTATATGAAGATATTTGCAAGTATATATTTTATTGTTTAGTAAATACATTTAATTTTAGAATACATCTATTATGGTTTGAAGAGCTAAAATACTCAAAGTGCACAGATATAAAAATTCAAGGCTAAATTTGTTTTTCCAAAAAGTTGTTGAAGAACATGTAGCTTACACAAAGTATTGGTTGACAATTACAACCTGCCATAGACCTGCACTAATATCAGGACAGGGCAAAGAAGACAAGTATGCTGAGGTAGCATTCTCATCAACATCAAAAGTTAATAGTATTATTAAGAAGAATGTGCCTGAAGTCTGTGATTTAATATGCAGCTGCAGATGGTATGTTTACATAACATTCTGTAAAATATCATTTATCATTTAGATAAAATGACTGTTTACAATAGCTGTTATTCATTTTTCACTTGAGATGTACTTGGGTATGTAAAAAAAAAAAAAACCCAAAGCAGTAGCTGTAAATGCTTTGTCTGCTTCACAGAAGGGTCCCAGTCATTAAATGACACCAGGTTCATATTAGTACACTTGGGTTTTTAAGCCAGAAAAATGAGTTAATTCCAATAATAGATCAATCTTCTATCCAATTTATGGAATCAACATAAAGCTTGGGATATTTATTTTGTCAAATGTGAAATATCTGGTCTTACGGTAGATGCTTTTGTGAAATTCAGTTAAAAATTTCAAGATTCGATACTTTTTTTGGTTTTGTTATACTACTACATTATTTTGGGTTTTCTTGGCTCTGATCAATGGAAAGTGTCTAAGGAGAACTACACTTAACACTAGACCCAAAAAGTAGGATCTCCTGGATCACCACAGACCTACTAGCCCTAACTATGGAGACTCCTCTGCTGACCTGCTTATACCTCTAAATTCCTACTACTAAGATTAAATAAGACATAATATCCACAAAAGACAAGATGCCAAGGCATCAGAAAAACAAGCCTAAGAACCCTGAAAATATGAGAACTAGGAACAGTGAAGAAATAATGGAAATCACAAATACTGACATACAAGAAATGCAAGGACAATTCAGAATCTTAATCTTCAGTATGATTAAAGGCCTCATAGCAAGTGTATAGAAAATGAAAGAGGAAATGGAGACACTAAGAAGGAATCAGGAAGAGGTCTGGAATGAAGTGAGTCAATAAATGAAAGGAAGATAGCAATAGAAAGAAATTCTGGAAGATTAGATGAAATAGAATATCAAAGTTAGAAAACAGTTCATTCAAAACCAAAAGCACAGTCAACAGCATACAGAAGTCATTACAGTAACAAAACATAAACATCCAACAACTATGGGGACAACACAAAACATCCTAACTTACAGATAAAAGGCATTGAAGAAGGGACAGACCACGGGTATTCATAATCTCTTCAGAGAAATAACTTCAGAGATTTTTCCAAACATGGATAGAGACTTGGACATCCATGATCAGGAGACATACAGAATACTGTTCAGACAAGATCAAAGAAGAACCTCCCCATGCCATGTAATAATCAAAATGACCAACATAGAGGCCAAGGAAAGAATCTTAAAAGCAGTGAAAACAAAAGAACAGGTGACATATAGAGGCAAAACAATAAAAAACACCTCAGACTATACAGCATAAGCCATGAATGTCAGGAGAAATTGGTATGATGTGATCCAGATCTGGAGAAAACAAATTTCAACCAAAACTGCTATATCCAGCAAGATCAACAGAGAACTTCAAAATTGACAAAGACACAAAAGTGTTTCATGATAAGCAGAATCTCAAAATATTTGTGAATACAAAACTAACACTAGAGAAAATACTTAAAGATATCAACCATCAAGAAGAAAAGGGAAGCAAATTTCAAAACCAAAGAAGAAATGAACTTGATCAGCGGGGCATCTAAGAAGAAAAAACATTATACCAAACAGATGATAGAACACAAAATAAAAGGAAACAAAACTCATATTTCAATAATAACTTGAATGTTAAAGGAATTAACTTACCAATCAAAAGACATAGACTAGCAATGTGGTATAAAAAACATAATCCAAATATATGGTGCTTTCAAGAAACTCACTTTACAGCCAAAGACATTCATAGACTGAAAGTGAAAGGATGGAAAAAAAGATATATCATGCTAATGGAGACCAAAAGTGGACAGGGGTAATAATGCTGCTATCTAACAAAGAAGATCTCAAATAGACCCAAATACAATAATATTGGGAGACTTCAACACACTTCTCATGCTAATAGATTGATCTTCAAGGCAAAGATGAGTAAAGACTCTTCAAAACTAAAGAAAACTATAAAACAAATGGACTTGGTAGACACATACAGAATATTTCAACCAGGAACAGCAAAATACACATTCTTCTCAGCAGCCCATGGAACCTTCTCCAAAATAGATTACTTTCTGGGCCACAAGGAAAACATCAGCAAATTCAAAAGATGTAATATAATTTCCTGCATGTTTTCAGACCACAATGGAATAAAAGTATAAATCAACAACAGAAAGACCAAAAGAAACCATTTGATAAAACCTAACACCCATTCATATTAAAAAAAAAAACTGCAGAAAATTGGAATAGAAGGAACATATTTCAACATCATTAGGTCAATATACAATAAACTCAAAGGCAAATCATATTGAATGGGAAACACCTGAAAGAATTTCCTCTAAAATCAAGAATAAGACAAGGATGCCCACTATCCCCACTCCTTTTTAATGTAGTCCTCAAGACTCTTGCCACAGCAATAAGACAAGAGAAAGAAATCAAATAAATTCAAATAGAAAGAGAGAAAATAAAACTATACTTATTTGTAGATGACATGGTTCTTTATCTAGAACTCAAAGAAGTCAACCAAAATACTACTGAAGATTAACCAATACAGCATATGCAGGATACAAAATCAATCTAAATAAATTAGTTGCATTTTTATATTCCAACAATAAATCCACAATGAAGGAAAGAAAGAAAATAATTCCATTCACTATAACCACTAAACAAACAAAATACATAGGAATAAATCTAACCAAAGACATAAAAGATATCTACAATGAAAACTATAAAACATTAGAGAAAGAAATTAGAAAGACCTTGGAAGATGGAAAGATCATGGATAGGCAGAATACATATCATCAAAATGTACATTCTGCCAAAAGTGATCTACAGATTCAATGCAATTCCTACCAAAATACAAATGACATCTTCAAAGACCAGAAAAATCTGTCATGAATTTTATATGAAGAAATAAAAGACCCAGAATAGCAAAAGCAATTTTAAGCAATGAAAAACCATGCAGGAGGCATCACAATCCCTGATTTCAAATTATACTATAGAGCAATAGTTGTAAAAACAGCATGGTATTGACACAACAACAGGCATACAGACCCATGGAACAGAATAGAAGATACAGAAACAAACCCAAACACCTATAATCAACTGATCTTTGACAAAGGGACCAAACTCATATGCTGGAGAAAAGACAGCATTTTCAACAAATGGTGCTAGAAGAACTGGCTGTCTGTTTGTAGAAAGATGGAACTAAATCCTTATCTCTTGCCATGCACAGGAATCAACTCAAGATGGATGAAAAACTTAGAAATTAGACCAGATACTTTGAAGTTATCAGAGGAAGGCATAGGCTCAACACTGCAACATATAGGCACAGGCAGTAACAGTCTCAACAAGACCTCCACGGTGCAGAAAATTAAAGCAAGAATTAATAAGTGGGATGGCATCAAACTAAAAAGTTTCTTCTCATCAAAGGAAACCACCAAGAACCTAAAGAGGAGGCCTACAGAATGGAGAATATCTTTACCAGCCACCACTTTGACAGACGGCTAATATCCAGAATATACAAAGAGCTCAAAAGACTCTACACTAGCAAAACAAATAACCCAATCAATAAATGGGCAACTGAACTGAGTAGACACTTCACAAAAAAAGAGATAGAAATGGCCAATAGATACACGAAAAGATGTTCTACATTATTGGCCATCAAGGAGATGCAAATAAAAACTATGCTGAGATTCCATCTAACCCTTATCAGAGTGGCAAGCAAAAAGAAGTCAAATAACAACAAATGTTGGTGAGGATATCGGGAAAGAGGAACTCTTTTTACACTGTTGTTGGGAGTGCAAACTAGTCCAGCTGCTATGGATATCAGTGTGGAGGTTCCTTAGAAAACTGGGAATGGATCCACCATATGATCCAGGTATAGCACTCCTGGACATTGTTCCAGAGGGCTTGAAATCAGAGAAATACAGTAACATATGCATACTTGTGTTCATAGCAGCACAGTTTGTAATAACCAAGATATGGAACCAACAGATTAATACATTGGAAATTATGGGAAATACACAAAATTGAATTCTACTCAGCTATAAAGAAGAACAAAATCATGTCATTCACAAGAAGATGGAAAGACCTGGAGAACATTATGTTAAGTGAGATCAGCCAAAAAGAGAAAGAGAAGGGACATATGTTTTATCTAATATACCCAAACTAGGGACTATTGGAAATACCAGAGGAACTCCAGATAATGGAGGGGAAACCTCAGCAAAGCTCAAATGGAAGTCTAGGAGACGAAGGCTGAGGTTGATTAATGGAGGAGCTACAACCAAGTATGTGTAAAAGTATGAATGTAGCATGGTTTACCTGGACACTCATTGTTGGAAGGGGGAAGGGGAATTTGGGGAAGGAGAAGGCACCAAGCACAGTCTGAATGTATGCCATTTTCAATATGATCAACATTTAAAAAAACCAAAAACAGGTCAGGCATGGTGGTGCACGCTTGTAATCCCCGCACTTGGGAGGCAGAGACAGGAGGATCACGCAGGTTCGAAGCCATGCAGAATGCCATGGGCTGGGTACTGAGCAAAGTAGCTTTCAGGTCCTTACCCTTCAGGTGCTTGGAGGTCAAACACTGGTTTTCTTGGGCACAAGTCAAAAAATAGTCTTTGGGTTTGCCAGTGTGAGCCCTGCAATTAATCTCCTTGCAGATATTTTGGCTTTACTAAGCAGAATTTGCATCTTTTCAGGAGCAGGAAGACAATTCCCATGAATTCCTACTTACAAATGCATTTGGGGCAGACTACCCTGAAGTGAGAACCCCAGCTCCCAGACAGTGTTCTGCTAGCACCCTCTGCTTTCTGCTTTCCCTCTCTCAGCAGGACTGGCATTTTTTCTTACCTTTGAGGGAGTCCAAACATGCTAATCCTGAGAACAGAGACCAACCCTGGTCCAAAAAAGAACTTGATAGAAGTCTAAACACACTTTTTGGCCAAGACATCAAAGGTGTGTTCAGCCCCTCAGTGTCATATCCCCACACTTGTCTAATTCAAGCATTCATGTAACTCATTCATCTGTATACATATACCATTGATCCCCAGAGTTTTCAGGGTACACAATTTCTCCTGCTAACCCCAATAAGCTGCATGTGCTTGCTTAGGAGACCCTGTTTCCAAATAAAAAAATGTAAAAATAGGTCTGGGAGTGTAGCCCAGAGGTAGAAGGGCTTCCAGGAACCCCAGTACCACCAATAAATAAATAAATAAATAAATAAATAAATAAATAAATAAATACAAACAAAACCAAAAACAAAGATACCATATGCATATGTCAGGAGAAATCTGTATTTTGGGCTCTCATTTATTTTTATTACTTTCTTTTTTAAAATTTTTATTGGTGCATCGTAGTCATATATCTTAATGGGATACAAGATGGTGGAGACATATATGCACATATCACCCAATTATGGCTCACTTTTAAATTGCTCTAGGAAGCACCTATAATTTATCTTAGACAAACTATCATCTAGCTAAGAGGATCTGAGGCATTCTCTTAATGTTCTTAGAAGGCTTTCTGGATAAATGAGAGAACTTTTGAGGCATGGACTTAAATCTTCATGCCATCTTATGAAAGAATTCTATAGCCCCAACTTGGGTTCCTTGAGGCTGTATAGTTTCTACAGTGCTCTATATTTGATCTTTTCCTTCAGGCTATGTCTTTGATATCATTGTGTGGTTCAGAAAGATTGTCCTGGGCTATTTCCAAGTTCTATAAAAAATTCAGCAATTTTTTCAACTTTATTTTCTTTTATTTTATCATAGGCACCTCAAAGAGGATAGATGACAACTCCAACACTGCCCAGAAAATATCCAGCTTAGAGCTGGATTATTGAATTCACTAAAAATATTTCCTATTTTCCATGTTCCTGGAGATAACAGTGCTATAGACTTTCTGCCAGTACACAGAAAAGATCTATTTTCTTCCAGTTTCTAATAAATCATTCCTTGCTTCCCACAGAGAGCACTATGCTTCACCCATTGCCTGTTCTCAATATCTATGTCACATGTTGTCCTTCTATAACTTAAAGGTAGAATGTCCCTGGGTCCAATCACCAGTACAAAAAAAAAAAAAAATTCTGTTTCTATGACTCCATGCCAAACTCCCCCAAAATGTAGGGGCTTACATCAGTCCTGTGATTGGCGCTCAGTTCTCTGGGTCAGACGTTCAGCAGAGTTTAATGTTTGTCTCTCTGAATCAAGCTGACATTGATGAAGGTAACTCAGTGACACTTTGCCGGCATTAGGGCTGCTCAGAATCACTGGTGTCAGTCACACGTGCGACATTGTGGCAGGGATGGCTGGAGGCAGAACTGAATCAAAAGCATGGCATTCTTAGGGGAGTAAGACTTTACATGAAGACCCCATTTCTCTAGTGAGTATTTCTTCCAAGAAGGCAGCATATAGTCTTTTAGTCAGCTGTAGAATCATTAAAGACACTAAGCCACTTCTAATGTGCTCTGTTGCTCAGAGCACGCACAAGCCTGCTCTGAGGAGATCAGATTCCCATGTTTCAAAGGGATGAGTGCTGAGGATCTGCTCTGTTGCTGCATGTGAGTGTGTGTGTGTGTGTGTGTGTGTGTGTGTGTGTGTGACTAAGGATTGAACCTAGGAGGATTCAAACTCCAAACTACACACTCAGGATAATATTTTATTTTGAAATAGGGTCTTGCTAAGTTGCAGAAGACCTCATTAGATTGCTGATATTTTTTGTGAACCTAAAATTCTCCCACCTCAGCCTTTCAAGTACTGGGATTATAGGCATATGCCACCATATCCAATGGTGCCAAGTTTAAACCCTGCTTCAGAATAGGATTGATTCTTCTGGGCATGGTGGTGCATACTTATGATCCTAGTATTCAGGAGGCTGAGATAGGAAGATCTCAGGGTTGAGGCCACTACACAGTAATTTAGAGAGTTAATGTTTTTAAATAATTAAAAAAATAGGGCTTGGGTGTATCTCAGAGGTAGAACCCCTTGGGTTCAATCCCCAGTAAACACACACACACACACACACACACACACACACACACACACAGGACTGATTTTTTTAATTTTACTTTCATGCCTGAGTATTAGGTCTGAGGGAAGATAATCTGCTTGGGACTCCTTACTCTTCATTTTGTCACTTCCTTTGAGTGATGGAAATGTGAATATTTTTTCTTCTGCTGTATAAAGAACTGACTTAATATCTAGCATTTGTATAAAAGTACTTTTTAAAAATTAGTAATATAGATTTGGCCTTCTGCATTTTTAACTAACTCTAAGAAAATTTTATAGGGTAAAAATTAAATCCAGCAAAACTATGGGATATGTACGCAATGGAATTTTACTCAGCTATAAAGAAAAACACAATTATGTCCTTTAAAGAGAAATGGATGGAACTGAAGAACATATGCTAAGTGAGATTAGTAAGTCACAAAAAATAAGAAATCAGATGCTCTCCCTAATATGTGGAAGCTAGAGAGAAAAATATGTCATAGGAGGAACTCTAGAGGAAGAGAGAGGAACCATAGATGAGCAAATAAGGCGACCTAACTGAAGGGGTTGAGAAGTGGGAAGAGGAAAATTTTCTTGCGCTAAATAATCCAGTGGTATGATAAATAATGTGAAAAATTTGTGATTTATATTATAGCACATGATTAGCTCCTGGGAAAAGTGAAGGCATTGCTGGATTTTTCCAGTGCTAAAGTTTTGATCAGTATCCTCCAGATGCCCATGTGTTAAAGGCAGGATTGCCAGGTTGTTGTGTAATATGGCAAAGCATTGAGAAGATGTAACCTAGAGGGAGGGCGTCAGGTCATTGGGGGTGTCCCCTTAAAGGAGATGTTGGGGCTTGGGTTCCTCCTCCCTCCTCTCTTCTGATTTTCATGAAACAAATAGGTATCTTCTATCATGTGCTTAAGCAACAAGGCAAATCCACCATAAACTGAGTCCTCTAAAACTATGAGCCAAAATAAACCTTTACCTTATTAAATTTTTGAATCTCAGATATTTTGTTACAGTCATGGAAAGCTGATGAACACATATAGTCTTTGGGAGGCAGGCCAATCAATAAGAGACAGCTTTCTGGCACTCAAGTTCAGAATGAAAGAATGGAGAGAAGCTAGCCATGATAGCAGTGTGATTTCTGAGGGAAGACATGAGTGGTTTTAGGGGAATCAGAAAAGGAAACCCATTAAGGGAATTTCAGTCTATTTAGAGAAAATAGTTTAGTGGCATAGAAACAAGCATTGGTTCTGGAGAGATAGCCAATTGTGAACAGCCTAGTGTACCACATTAAGATGTCTTGACCTATTTTGAGGAAAATGTGGGAGGGTACATGTATTTATAGGGCTTTAAGAAGGATAGGAGCAACTTTGCTTAATCTTTGGAAAAATATTCTGGTATATTCTGTGGAGAACCTATAGAATAATGCAAAGCTAAAGGGCAGAAGATCATTGAGGGTACGTTCTAGGGAAAAGTCGGTGGAAATGGGTAAGCAGTAAAGGTATATCATTTAGGTTAAACAATTGAATATACTTTTTTCTCTGTTAAGTTGAAGGCAATGTTAATGTGTTCTAGTGGACATTTGTTTGGATTTTGTTTATTTCCCAAATTTCTTACTAGGATACTTTAACAGAGACAGTTTAGTTTTCTTTTACTGTTTGCTAGTAACTTTTTGATTTAATTTAATAAATTTTACTAACATGATTATTGCTGGTCAATACACAATATTATTTGTCAGTGTTTCAGAGCACAGATCTCAGATCAAAGAGAAGTATGTTTTCATTTAGCCCTCATCAATTTTGAAAGCTTCAAAATTATTTTCTTCCTCTTTAAATAGTTTTATTAATGAGAATAAAATATGTATGATAAGTGCTCTATTTAGCAAATAGCCTTAATGATGATAGTGATTTAAATATCCAAAGTTGATATTTTATGATGGTCAGATGATATTATATAATTTTCCTTTGGTAACTGTGTTATCCAGATCTAACACCAAATATGTGAGAAGCCCTCTAATATAAATTCAGTATTGTATAATACCCTATAGGAATGTTCTTAGTACCCGAACAGAATGCTCATCATTTTTCTATCTTAAAGTCTTGTTTACTACAATAACAAGATTTGCAAATTCTTTGAGCTTAGTTAACTACATCATAGTAATTTACAAATCCAAATGTTCCTGGATCCCTCCTCATATCAATAACTCACATTCCCATTCCTTTAGGCTAGGCCTGATACCTATAAAGGCAAAAAAATTTCCAAAGTAATTCTGAACTTTTTATGGTAATTTTATGTATAGATTTTCTGAGGCAATATTTTTGCCTTGAGTGATATTCCTCAGTGAGTATATATTCTGCATTATAGACTTCAATAATTTTTGTTCCTCTTTAGAGGTCAGAAATGTTTCAAGTTGGATCACAAAAACCAAACCCAAATCTTGAGATGGAGCTGGTGATGGTTGGGGCTCTTGGAAGAGCATTAGCAGAAAACATTCATAGTAAAATCCTAAAATAATAATGACTCTGGTTGTTCCTTGCTTACCAGAAATGTTCAGAGTTCCTGTCTGTTAAAAATGACTTTTTCCGGTTGGACATGGTGGTTCACGCTTGTAATCCCAGCATTTGGGAGTCTGAGACAGGAGGACTGTGGTTCTCAGACAGCCTCAGATACTACTGAGACCCTTTGCAACTCAGTGAGACCCTGTTTCAAAATAAAGAATAAAAATCGGGCTGGGGGTGTAGTTTGGTGGTAGAATTACCCTGGGTTCTACCCCCAGTACCACAAAAAAAAAAAAAAAAAAAGAAATGACCCCTTTCTAAAATGTCATCATGTGTCATAAGAGACCCCTACGAATAGACTTAAAGTAGTGTTTGGCAAGCAATCTCTAATGTTCTCCTCAATTTACTGGGGTTGTTAGTCATATTTATTTAATATCAAGATATAAAGCAATATTTATAAATTTAAGTTCTTTTTCTTTTGAGGTACTGGAGATGGAACCCAGGGGCATTCTATCTCTGAGCTACAACCCCAGCTCTATTTTGTATTTTTTATTTTGAAACAGGGTCTCACCAAGTTGCAAAAGGCCTAAGTAGCTGAGGCTGTATGTAAACTGTGATCCTTCTGTCTCGTCCTCCTGAATGCTGGAATTGCAAGTGCATACCACCATGCCTGGCTCTAAATTTTAGTTCTTATGGAGCTGATGAGTGGAAGTATCTACCTGTACCTTATTGGACCATTGTCTTTATATTTATAGGTAATTCTCTTTACTAACATAACATGTGGCCCTAAAGTTTTATAAATATAGTTCAATGCAGAAGTTTGGGCCCTTAAATTACCTTCTTATCAATTTCAGATACCTAAAGATACTGTATGTGTGTCAGTTTTAGCTCTGTCTGTTGAGAGAGTCTTAATTCAGTGTTACTCAAATAGGAGAATGCCTATTTGGTTTCTGAAGACCAAAAACACTTGATTTCTAAATATTCTACTATTAAAAAAACAGGGATTTTTTGAGAAATGGGTCAGAGAAAGTAGAGAATGAGCTAGAGTCTTAATTTTTTTTTCAAAATTAAGGAATTAAAATAAGGAATTAGCGTGGAATAGAAACACTGTTTTTTCTCTGGATAAAGAGGGAAGAAGGAGAGTAGTCAGAGAAGATATAGGGAAAGCAACAAGATTATGCTGTAGGAGGCAGATGTGCACACATCTACAAAGCGGGATGAAAGCCATTTCAGAAATCAATGAAGTGCTTAAGAATTATGTAGGCAACTCTAGTGAGTTGAAGGACTACAAAAATTTATTTGAATGGCCAAATCTGGGCGACTTGTAAGTAAAAAAAAAAGTGATAGCAGTACTGAATTATAACTCATAAAATAAAGAAATAATTATAAGTTCATACTGAGAGTAAGATGGGGAAGAATCTTTTTTTTTTTTTTGGTAACAAAAATTGAACCCAGGGACATTTTACATCTGAGCTATATCTCCAGTTCTTTCTATTTTTATTTTGAAACAGGGTCTCACTAAGTTGCTCAGAGTCTCTTAACATTGTTGATGCTGGCCTCAAACCTCTGATCTTCCCATCTTAGCCTTCCAAGTAAGCCTACCAGATCCAATAGGGATCTGCTACCAGATCCATTAGGGCAGAATGTTTTACTGAAGAATTCTAATGAACAAATGTAAATCAAAATCAGCTTCCCCACCCTCCTTCACACCTAGGATTTCCACACTCCTTTTCAGAGCCATCAGATATTTCTAGTTGTTTATAATTTTTTTTTTCTAGTAGTGCTGGTCCTGAGTATTTTCTGCTTTGAAATTCGTTGTTTTATATTTCTCCTCCTACACAAATTAGATTTCTTGGCTTTCTTCCTCTCCTGGATTGAGAGTCTCAGGAAAACCAGTGGCCCTTCTCCCTATTAACGGAACACTTCTTCTCACTCTCATTCCTATCTAAGATGTAACTCCTGGTTTTGTTATCTTAAAATACCTTTTAAACTAGCTCTGTTTAGGTACTACATATTTCAGAGAGAAGGAATTCTAGGGATAAAAAAATTCGGAATGGCATGACCAGACTAGGGAATGAGAGATTCTCACTTGAATTCTTTTAATTACATTTACTTGCCCTCCTTTTCCACCTCTGTGTTTGTACAGAGTGTCAGAGAACTGACTGTGGTACTGTGTCATGAACACAAGTTCATGCTTCGTGTGAACTTTATTCCATTATTTCTCCAACACTACCAAGTAGATAACATTATTTCCATTTTACAAATGTAGAAATAGACATATATAGGGTTTAGGTTATTTTTCCAATGCTGCTTGTTTAACAGTTCAATTAGAAATGGGATACAGAGTGTTCTAACATTGGAGATAATTATCTTTCTTTAAACAGGTTTCCTATTGCCTTATTATTTATTATTAGTAGTAATACAGGTGATTGAACTCCAGGAATTTCTGCCTCTGAGCTCTACCCCAGACAAATTTTTTACTCTAAAGCAGTATCTTACTAAGTTGTTTAGCGTCTCACTAAGTTGCTGAAGCTGGCCTTGAGCCTATGATCTTCCTGTCACCGTACAGGTATTGCAGGTGTGCACCACCACACCTGGCGTTTTATCACTTTATTCTTGTACTACTGCTTTGTTTCTATGAACGCCTTTATTTCTTTGAGGAAATAAATACTCATTTGCAAAATTTGATGATGGGGACTCTACTCTCTGGGCATGGGAAACTGGTCACTTCTGCTGGACAACTGTCTATGTAAGGTGTGCATTTCTCAGAGATCTTTATACTATTATCTGTTTCCTGTTTCCTGTGATTGTGAACTAGGCCTCTCAGCTCACTGACTTCACCGACCTCCGTGGTTGGACAGAGACTTTTCCAATCAGTAGATTAAGCTCATTCGAGAGTCTTAATTTTTTTTTTCAAGATTAAGGAATTAAAATAAGGACTTAGTGTGGAACAGAAACACTGCTTTTCCTTTGGACAGAGAGGGAAGAAGGACAGTAGTTACAGGAAATATAGGAAAAGCAACAAAATTGTGCTGTAGGAGGCAGGTGTGCACACATCTACAAAGTGGGATGGACAGAGGAAAGAGTTCTGACTCTTTCAACTCCTGACTTGGTTTTTATGAGGAAAGATGAATTTTGTATCTCCAATTCTGTGACCTACTCTGATAATTTTCTTTTTTTGTGGGGGGGGGATGTTACTTCTTTCAACTGTAAGTAGAACTATTCAATGAATTTTAAATATCTGATTTAAAAGTATACAGGAAATACACCAAGTGATGTGTGCGTATGTCTTTATATCTCACTATTATATATAATTACATTGCACTAATAGAAATAGATTTTTAAAAAGTAGAGCTTATATTTACTTTGCACAGGGCCATCAAATTGTTTCACTAAAATTTTCTTTAAAAATTTTCTTTTAAAACATTCAGTACATTTGTGCCTCTACCATCTTGCAGTCCATTAAGATGCATGGCTACAATGCACCAATAAATATTAAAGTAAAAAATTTATTTACACAGGTGTATGTAGACTCAGATAATTCTAAACTTAATTTCCTTTGGGAGTGGTTCTACAGGAGAAATTAATTCTAGAGTATCTAAACTCTTGGTTAAAACTGACTTGAAGAGAAAATCCAGCACAATTATACCTTTTTTATGGTTAAGACAAAGTAGATTAACACAGTAATAGAGGGGTGTGTGTGTGTGTGTGTGTGTGTGTGTGTGTGTGTGAGAGAGAGAGAGAGAGAGAGAGAGAGAGAGAGAGAGAGAGGGGAGAGGGAGAGAGGAGAGACATTCATTGGATTGGGAGGGCCAATTAATTGAAAAAATATACTGAATTAAATTTATGTTATTATCAGAGATTAGTTGAAAAGAGAAATGAATTTATACATAGCGCATATTCCTTACTTAATAGCAGTATTTCAGAGAAAGCACACCTGGTGCTGTTAAGTTATTTTAGGCTTGAGACCCTATTTCTTACTTTGCCTCATCTTCAGTAATTTAACCAATATTTTCCTCATCTAACTTCGTTTTTTCAACATCTATCTCAATGTGCAGCTGGATATTTAATTTTTTAGTCACTGAGTGGAAACAGTGTAAGATATCACATCACAGGCTCTTATTATTATCTTAGTAGAACCTAAAAGTTTTACTGAGCAGCAAAATATACTGATAAAGCAGCCTTTTGATTACTAAAAACCATTAGTATTTTTTCCCCCTCTGGCTTTCTTAAAAATTATTCTGAATCTGGCCTGAGAAAGCTGAGGAGAAATATGCTATAAATATTTTGTGTTTGTTTGGCATCACACATTGTAAAGTGCTAGAGAAGAGCAAATGCTTTAATTAAAAGGAACACTTTTCTTAGGAAAAACAATTGCTATGTTTGCTAACTGAATCTAATGTGTTGCATGGCCAAACTGGGGATTTAATATATGCCATCTTTTTAAACACCAAATGAACCAGCAGTAGTTCTGGCTGCATATTTATTCAGCATAATTGATAGAAATGTTTAATTAAGTATTATGAAGGGTAATTCTCTCGCTTTCTCTATCAGACAAATTGAAACCACTACAAGCTTCTGAGATTATTCTCGTATAATTAAATAAAAGCACCCGAAAAATAAAATAGAAAAGCAGGGCTTCCAAAGTTTAAATGGCTTTAAAATACCTTGGTTTGTGAAAACCCTGAATAAAAATTTCCCCAGATGTTTCTGTCAACCGCCATTGCTTCTGTCAACCTCCTTTGCTTCTTTAACACTGGGTCTACAGTGTCAAGTGATTGGAAGTAAGAATTGAAGACAATGTGGGCCTTTCATTATTTTATGGACTAATTGTCAGATATTGAGTGTCTAATAAATAATATACAAGCAAGGGAATAAGAATAGATGATACTTTCAAGGTGAAGGGGCAACCCCTCTTGTAAACAAGTCAGATTTAAAATTTATTTGGTTACACACATAGACTGCTTCATGGATTTATTTATTTTATTTTGTTTATTTTTTGTAGTACTGGAGATAGAATCCAGGAGCATTCTATGTCTGAGCTATACCCACAGCCCTTTTTATCTTTTTTTTTTTTTAAATCAGGGTTTCACTAGGTTGCTGAGATTCCAGCTATGTTGCTGAGGCTGTCCTCCAACCGGAATCCTCCTGTCTCAGCCTCCCAAGTCTGGGAGTACAGGCATGTGCCACAATGCCTGGCTCATGGATTTATCTTAAACTCATAATATTGCCTGGTAAATAGAGGGTGCTAAGTCATTATTAATTAAACTTTAAGTAGGACTCATGTTACAGTGTTAGCCACATATTATAGCCCTACCATCCTCAGGTTTAATATACATTTCTGAATTTGTATATTATAGCAAATGAACATGAAGTGTTGAAGGTATGTTACCTTTGAAAAACTTAATTTTTATAGAATAACTTACATGAATATTTAAATATTAGACAGTAGAAAAAGACAGTCAAAACCATCCATACCCCTCTCTTTTGCCTACCATCCTTCTGTCTCAAGAAATACAATTTATAGCTCTTTTTAACTATTTCATGTAGGAGTTGATTCCACATCTAACAAGAGGATCTACATACAATTTTTTGAATGTTGGAGCTTTGATGAGAGTGACAACTTGGAACATTTTCTATCATGCATATGTACTTGAGATATTTCAGAAATTAATAACTGGCTTTCATTTGGTGATTAGAGTAAATATTCAAGCTCAGCCCTTCTGACTAGAGATGTAGTATAGTTTTCCACTGAACAGACAACTAGTTTTCTGGGGTGTCAATTTAATTTATAAAAATTATTTGTGCAAAGTAGAAAATTAATGATGTCATAGGCCAAATAGTTTAACTTCATTATGTTTGCTCTATACAAAACAAGAGCAACATTCCAAGATTTTTATTTTGCTATGGAAGCCAACACCTTGCTTGTCAATGGCTCTCCAACCAAACTCATTTATCTTTACATGACTCAATAATGTGCTGGCATGCTACATGAATATGGTCTCCTATTTCTTTTTTATATCAAATAAAATTGTTTAATAATGAAAGTAAAGGGTTATGATATTTCTATTAGTTTAAGGCACATTAGAATTAAGTAATTATTTATACAATGTTACTTTTTTTGCCTTGATGACCTGTCACTTAACAAATAATCAAATATAGGCTTCTGTGCACCAGACACAGACTCTCCAAAAGAATTCTCAGAAAAGCTGGCAAGAAAGAGTAACTTTTCTGTTAGTACGAGATACTTTCCAAGCAAAATAAGATATAAAATCCAAGTTAGATTTGTAACTTCATTAAGGCCCAAAGTTTGTCCATTCACCAATACCAATTTATTTTCGAATTTCTGTATGTAAGCATCTTTATTTGCCCACAAAGTGTATTCCTTTTCTTGAAAGGAATGGTACCACATCTCTTAGCATCAATATTTTCAGTTCATACACATGTCCACAACTAAGAGCAGATTTTTGGCATTCCTCATAGAATTTAGATTAGTAGTAGATACAGTGTAGCTGCTTAGCAAATTCTTGTCGAATAGCTAATTTAGTGTTTTTTTATTTCATATAAAATCAAGTTTCAATCCTTTGGCAGGTCTTATTTTCTATTTTCAACCTATCAGATTTTATTAACCCTCCCTGTGGATTTTCTGATTAAATTTTGTTGGGATTTTTTTGAGGGTTTTAAAAAAGTCTTCTTGGGTCTTTTCTTCAATCTTTCTAGTTTTAAAAATGTGTTTCCTAACCCTCATCACATGACATACTAGTCCCAGGATGTGTTACCTAGAATTCAACTGTCAACTGTTTTGGGGACATATTAAACCAATGATCTCCCTTGAAAAGTCACAAGGTGAGCAGCGTCTGGAGGCCTCGAACCTTTCTACTTTGTTGAAAACAAAAACAATGGAATAAAAATGCATTTCATTTTAAGTCAGCCTTTTCCCCTATGTGTAATGCTTTTATGTTGTAGCACAATTATTCACAGCCTGTGAAACCTTGGTGAGCAAAGAACATCTTCAGAAAGCAGTGTTTTGTTCTATCCCTGGTCTGTAATATTCTTTTTTTATTTTTTTAATTTTTAATTGGTGCACTGTATTCATACATCATAGTGGGATACATACTTTTGTAGACATACATGCACACATTGCCCAGTCAGCCCCCACCCGATCCCCACCCCATTCTCTCCCTATCCCTCCTTCCCATGCTTGGCTTAGTGATTGACATCTAGTATTATAGCAATTTATCAAAAATTAAAAATGATAATCTCACATAACAGTTTCATTTGTCTGATACCAAGCTTTTGATGACTTAAAGATAACATTTCAATATTTCTTTTTACTTTCTTTCTTACCAGAGAATTTATTTTTTCTATTTTTTAGGTGAAACTATCATATATTTATATATTTATTTTTCAGAAAAAAAATCTATCCTAATATGGAATATGGACTCTAGATACCCAAAACAATCTTGAAAAAGAACAAAGCTAGAAGATGTATAT
Organism: Muscardinus avellanarius; assembly: GCF_963383645.1. Lineage (NCBI taxonomy): Eukaryota > Metazoa > Chordata > Mammalia > Rodentia > Gliridae > Muscardinus > Muscardinus avellanarius. Next base: position 15,919,789 of record NC_137793.1, read on the forward strand.
TTTCTGATTTCAAACCATATAAAGCTACAATAATTGAAACAGTGTAGTACTATTCTAAAGGCAGATATATAAACCACTGGAGTTAAATAAAAGCCTAGAGCTAAATTCTTCCCTATATTGTCAAGTTATTTTTGACAAGGTTTTCTCGAACATTTGGTGGTGGGAATAATAATCTTTTAACTAAATATTGTTGAAAAATAATAATTACATGGAAAGAAATAAAATTGGACCCCTACCTAATCCCATATACAAATATTAACTCAAAATAGATAAAAGACCTAAATATAAATCTTAAGACTATAAACTTTTAGGAGAAAATCTGGGTCATAAAACCTCACAACATTGAAATTGGCAGTGATTTCTTGGATATGATTTCAATGGCACAGGCAACAGAAGAGTATACAAACTCCCTAAAAATTAAAAAACATATTGTATATCCAAAGACAATGTAAACAGAGTAAACTGTTGTTACTAATAGAATGGGATAAAATATTTCCAAATGCTATATCTGAAGGTATATTAATATTCCAACTAGAAATCCTAAAAATTAACAACAATAAAGGCAAACAATACCCTTTACAAATAGGTAAAAGATTAACATAAGTAATGAATCTCCACAGATAACCAATCTTAGTTGTTTGTTGGATGGAAAATCTTGTTTCTCTAGTTCTGATGTGTGTTACCTATTTCTTCTTTATAGTTAATCTCTTTGAGTATTTTCTCTAGTGCTGGTTTTGAAGACATAAATTCCTTCAGTTTCTGTTTGTCATGGAAGCTTCTTATTTCTCCATCTAATTTGATAGAAAGTTTTTCTGGGTAGGAAATTTTTGGCTGGAAGTTGTTTTCTTTCAAAATTGGGAATATGTTACTCCAAGCCCTTCTGGCTCTCATAACTTGGTTTGGGAAGTCTGGAGTGATTCTAATTGGTTTGCCTCTGAATGTCACTTGGCCCTTTGCTTTTGTTGCCTTTAAGATTCTCTGCTTGGCTTCCACATTGGTCATTTTGACAATTATGTGGCATGGGGATCCTCTTCTCTGATCCTGTCTAAAAGGAGTTCTATAAGTTTCCTGGACCTGTGTATCAACCTCTTGCTCTGTGTCTGGAAAATGTTCTGCTATTACTTCCTTGAAGAGATTATTGATCCCTTTGGTTTCACTTTCTTTTCCCTCCTCTATTCCAATTATTCTTAGGTTAGCTTTGTTAAAATGGACCCATATTTCTTCAATATCAGATTCCTGCTGTCGGATATTTTTTTCTAGATTAGAAACTATGCGTTCATTTTTGGAATGATCATCTTCTAAGAGCGAGATTCTGTACTCCATGTGGTCTAATCGGTTGTTTGTGCTTTGAATTGAGGCCTTTACTTCATTAATTGCATCCTTTATCTCTTTTTGGCTCTCTCTGAGTTCTTTTCGAAATACCTCTATTATTTCTATAGTTATTTTCCTGATTTGATCTTCTAGAAATCTCTGATTTTCTGTTTTATCAGGTTCGGATGTTGTGGGGTTGTGGGCATTCATTGCTCCAGTATTATTCCTCTTTCCCATGATTTCGGAAGTTTGTGCCTTCTCTGGGTTCTTCCCTTGTGTCACTATGATTTCACTTAAGGTGTTCTGGATCTCGAGTCAGTAGTATCTCAGACCCTACTACTCCTTTACTGGGTTGTATCACAGAGTCTCCGACCCAGAGAGTCGATAGAGGCTGCTTTAGACTGTGGGGGGGTGCCAGGTTGCACGTTCTCCTATGGTGTGATATCTCTGCCACTGCCACTCCCCCACTGGGTCAAGTCCCAGGGAGTACAGTACTGGGATTTCTCCTCTGTGGCCCGCAATTTGACTCACTGTTTTTGAGTACACAGATGTAGCTGTACTGGACTCGTTGAATTTGCTGCTCCTGCCGCCGGTGGCAATATGGCGCCGCTGCTACACCCTCGGCTGTGAGGCTGGCGTATTTCTTCTTGGTTTTGAGTTTCACTCTGAATCCCTGCAGCGTGTGCTGAGCTCAGCCACTGGGAGCTTTAGATGCTCCCTGCGCTGAGAAATCCCACCTGGTTTTTCCGCAGCGGCTCACCTCGGCTTGCTGTAGCTGTCCGGTGAACTCGCCGCTGCCGCTGGCAGTATGGCGCTGCTGCCACGTCCTTGGGCGTGAGGCCGGTGTATCTCCTCTGTGGCTCTGAGCTCTGTTCTCAGTCCGCTTTCTCTCTGGAGCCTGGTGATTTTTTTGTTTCTCTGGTGATGGTGTTTTCTGGCTATGAAAGGTGCTGATTTTGTGGTAATGGAGATTTGTTGTTAGCGGGGCTCTTAAGCCCCGCTTTTCTAGGTCGCCATCTTCCCAGAAGTCTTGTAATATTCATTTTTTAAACTATCTTATGTGGAAATGCCATTCAGCTTATAATGGTTACGTTACATGTTCTACTGCTTTCTTGGATTGGTGTAATATTCTTGGCTATTCAGAGAGAGGGTGAGGAGTATTGTGGAGAGAAATAAAGTCCATTTACATTATATGTAGCTGGCATATGGTATATTGGCCTTGCTTCTCTACTATAGTCTAAGCTTCTTAAAAACAAAGATGTTTCCAAAGAAGCACAAACAAGATGCAAACAAACTACCCAAATTATCCTAAAAGCTGAGTGATGTTCTGGCAGTCATAACTTTAAAAAATATGTCTCTCTAAAATAATACCTAGTAAAGAATTCACAACAAGGGATAAGGTATTCTTATATTCAGTCAAAGTTCAAAACTAGGAGAAAAATTGACCTTTTGTTCAAATCTGAAAATATTTGCAAAAATAGATATGTGATTTAAACACAGGGCCAAAAATTAAATGGAAACACTGTAGAATCATTAGCAGAAAAGCTGAGGCAGAAACATAAATGAAACAATAAAAAGTCTTGGGTTTAGAAATAGCATGATTTATCTTACATGAGGCTAGAAATGTACTTTTATTTTTGGTTTGTCAAAGCAATTTGTTTTATGAGCTACAGAGTCTTCCTATATTGACAATTTTATTTAACATGTTTTACTTGACTATTATTTATTAGTTGTACAATTTTATGCAATTATAATGTTCATAAAGCTAGCAAATCATAACTTAAAAGGAGAGAGTTTCTTTTTGAGAAGCCAAATTTTTTTTAAATAATTTTTTATTAGGACTTTTTTGCAGGGTGATAGTGTTCTAATTTCATTCTTCACATGGATATCCATTTTTCTAAGCACCATCTGCTAAAAGGCAATATTTTCTCTCAAATATGTTTTTCACACCTTTGTCTAGGATTAGATAGGTATGACTCTGTGTGTTTGTCTCTATATATTCTATTCTATTGGCCATCAGTATGCTTTTCTACCAATACCATTTTGTTTTTGTTACTATAGCTGTGTAGTATAGTTTGAAATCAGGGACTGCCATGCTTCTAAAATAGTTCTTATTGCTTATAATTGCTTTGGCTATGAATTTTAGGATTACTCTTGTCTAACTCTGTGAAGAATATCATTGATATTTTGATAAGGACCTCATTAAATCTATATATTGCTTTTGGTAGTATGACCATTTTGACGATATTCATCATTCATTTAAGACACATAGGCATTTTTCCATATTTTAAGGTCTAGGAAAATCCCATTACTAGTAAGGACATGGTCTTCTCTGACTGAGAGCTTTCCATTAGTAGGCTAGTAATCAGTTGCATGTGTGTACATTCCTCCAATTTTCTTCCTTTAATCCTGAGATGGACTTCTAATTGAGTATGCCAGATGAGTGTTTTCATGTATGTATGTGTGGGAACCAATGGCAGACAGAATGCTGGGACCTGAGAAAATGCTGAAGGGTTCAAGTAGCAGATAAAATTCTTTTGAATGTGTGGATTGGAGTGCCTGTCCATTCTCACCTTCTGATGCTGCCCGGTGTTTACTCCATCCTTCAATCTGAGGAGTCCACCCACTTTCTTGTCTTGACATGTGTTGTTTTTGTCTTCACCAACTCTCCTCAACACTAGATTATGTTCTAGTTGTTTAAGATCTACTGCTGGTCATGGGGCACAGTGGGATTGTGAAATGACTATTTCACCAAATAGTGATACTCCTAGGTACAGTTAAACTGGCCCCATGATGCAATGCAGCTGTAGTGCAGGCTGAAGCCAGGTCCTGAGTTTGTTGGGCTCTGTCTCTGTTGTGTCACATGTGGGCTGGCATCATCACCACTCAGTTAGTGCCTGCTACAAAACTGGAAACAAGATCATAAAGTCATTCAAATGATTTTCATTGTGAAATAATTTTTTTGAAATGAAAGATACAGCCCAAGTTTTAGTTTTCACTTATAGCACGTATGATTTGCAATCTATTAATTACATCATTTATCCATCATCTTATCTATCATCATCTATCTACCTTCTATCTATCTTCTGACTCTAGAGACATTCTACCTCTGAGCTATACCTTCCAGCTCTATTTTATTTTTTATTTTTTTTTATGGTACTGAAAATTGAAACCAGGGACATTCTACCACCCAGCTATACCCTCAGCCTTGTTTTTTATTTTTTATTTTGAAACAGTGTCTCACTAAGTTGTGGAGGCCTCACTAGATAGCTGAGGCTGACTGTGAACCTGTAATCCTCTTGTCTCAGCCTCCCAAGTACTGGGATTACAAGAGTGAGCCACCAGCCTGGCATATATATATATATACACATTGTCTTGATAAATTATCACATGCTGGCCTCCAACCTGCAACCCTCCTATTTTAACCTCTTACATTCTTGGGATTACAGGGATACACCCCAACATCTGACTTGAAATGACAGTATTAAACTATTGACAAAGAGAAAATGTTGACAAACTTTCTTAAATGGAAAAAGATACAGGTTAATCAGTTTAATATACCTTCAGGGTAGAGATGTAAATTTTGCTTGAGAGCAATTTTTTATGTTGATAACTTGATATTGTAAGGGTTTCTGAAGCTCATATATACATTATGAGAAGAAGAAGAAAAAGGAGAAGAAGGAGAATAAAGAGGAGGAGGAAGAGAAGGAAAAAAAGAAAAATACAAGTGATCAGGGAATGATTTGACAATTTTCCAGTATTATAGAGTTTGTGTTATTTAAATCCTTTCTTCACATTCCAGTGGTTCCTTAACCACCCGTGATATGAAATACTTTCCTGGATTTCTGCTGAAGCAGGTCTGATTACGGAAGGGAGATATACTTTTTTCTTTTACATATTCTAAGACATCTTAAGATATATTGGGTTAGTTATCCAGGAAATTATTGTCTGGGAGGATGACTCTATCTGATACTTTTGATTTATAATCATTGGACCTTATATAGAAGAGACTATTCCAAGAATACCAAGGTGACATAATATGATTTAAAGATTTTTTTAGTTGGAAAAGATTTTCATTCTAATAAAAGAAAAAGGAAGAGAATTATAATCTTGAAATGTCCTATGGCCTGCTGATTTATTTTACCCATGTCTTTGTTACCATCAGCCCTTCTTAATATGTTTTTTAAATGACAATAACTCCTGGAATTTTAATATTCTAATCAAGGTTGCTAGTGCCATACTGAAAAGAGCCAAATGAATGGCTAGAGCTGTAACATTGCCATTCACAGGTCTCATTGTATTTTCAAAAAGCTTTAAAAAAAGTAAAAATACAGGCTCTGAGGTCTGGCAGATTAAGGGGTATTTTCTTTCTTCTTTTTTTCTTCCTCCACTGAGCTAGTTTGCCAATGTATCATAGCTATTTATAAATTTAGTAAATTTTCTATTGATGGCTTATTATTTTTAATGAAACTTATTCACTTATATGAAGCGCTTTGACTATAGTTCTGTTCACCATGGCAACCAGTTGTTACTAATAGTGCCAGAGTCCAGATTTTACTCCCAGAATTGACCTCATAATGTTACACTATTCAAGGCTTCCAGGTATATCTGTGCCAATGTTTCCCAAGAGCATGTTTTACAGAAACCATGAGAGGTATTAAAAGAGATTCATCAAATCCATCCTTGGCATTTAGGATAGAGGGATTATACCATCCCAGATTTCTCAAAATGTGGTCTCTAGAGCTCTGTTTATATGATCCAGCTATACCACTTCTGGTTATCTTGCCAACAGTACTGAAATCAGAATATCACAGTGATACATGCATAACCGTGTTTATGGTAGATCAATTCACAGTGGCCAGACTCTACAACCAACCTAGATATCCAACAACAGATAAATGGATTACAAAATTATGGTATATACACACAATGGAATTCTACTCAGCAGTAAAGTAGAACAAAATTATGTCATTTGAAGGAAACATGGACACAAAAAGTGAAGGGTCATTTATTATATTATATTTATTATATGTGGAAGCTAGGAAATAATTGTGATACTAGTTGGGACTTCAGATAATGGAGGAGAAGCTAGAGTGGGGCAGGAAGGCTGTCTAGAAATAGGTGGGGGTGATTCAATGAAGGTATCACTTTTATGGACATTAAGTACATATGTGAGAATAACAATGTCAATCTCAGTACATTATATGGGGAAGGAGGATTGGAGAGGGAATCAGGGAAAAGCCCACCAAGTGTTATATGCATGTATGTTATCACTGTGAACTACATTATGATATGAGACTATAATATACCAAAAATGTATTAAAAAGGTAGATTTGGACTGGGAGGCTGAGACAGGAGGATCTCACAGGTTCAAAGCCAGCCTCAGCTACTTGGTGAGGTTCTTAGCAACTTAGACTCTGTTTCCAAATAAAATATAAAATAGGTCTGGGACTATAGCCTGGAGGTAGAAAGCCTCTGGGTTACACCCCCAGTGCCACAGAAAAAGGTAGATTTGGAGTCCAGCAAGTTGACCCACTGAATTAGAAACTCTGTGAGTCCTAGAAACTGTATGCTACACAAGAAGAACAAATATAGTCTAACAAATAGAATAGTATATTCACATATGGAAGTTAGTAGATTATTCTTCAGTTGGTTCCTGATTGAATAATTGAATAAGTGTCTTCTTCAAATCTCAATAATGCTGGGTGTGGTGGTGTACAGTTGTAATCCCCGCGCTTGGGAGGTGGAAACAGGAGGATCGTGCAGGTTCGAAGCCAGCTGTGGCTGGCTTCCAAATAAAAATATAAAAATAGGTCTGGGAGTGTGTCCCAGAGGTAGAAGGGTTTCCAGGAACCCCAGTACCAGGAACCCCAGTACCACACACACACACACACACACACACACACACACACACACACAAAACCTCAATAAATGTCTTAATACACCATGGAGCAGAAACTTTCCTGGACTTTTATGTTTATTGTGGTAAAAAATATGACATAAGACCTACTCTCTTAATTTTTTAAATTTACGGTGCAATATTGTTAATTCTGAACAATGTTTTACAGCAGGTCTATGGAAATTTTTTGTTTTGCATGACAAAACACGTCAGTTTAACAGCAACTTTCAACTTGTTATATACCTTTTGAATTTTCTTAACTTTTGTTGAAGCATTTCTTATCGAAAAGAAGTGTTTCTTTGTATAAATTCATTCGGCATAATGTCAAAACTTCAAACTGTCCATTCACCTCAATGGTCCAGTCAAATAGGCACTAATAGGCAAACTTTCTTTTAATATTATTGGGTTGAAAGTTGTATTTTACATGGAAATCTAAATGAAGACAACATCTGCAGTTTGGTTAGCCTGGGAATCAGAGGAAAACATAAAAGCTGTGAGTTGTTTTTCCTTTGGAAAGCAGAATAGAAATGTGATAGAGAAATTCCAACATGTATTAATATTAGATATTTACATATAATTTCATCTTCTTACAAGGACACATTTTCATTGTTTCCTTAAACTAGGTATGATTATAATCTCTTTGATGAGAGTGTTTCATATTAAGCATACATTATTTCATTTCTTTTTAGCCTTATGCAAATACATCAAATGACATAGTAACAAATATTCATTTACTCCTTTAAACCTATGCAGGATACTCTTAGTGCCTCAGTAGGTTGCAAAAATGACCTTTGCACTAAAAAAAAATTTTAAGCTGTTTTCTCTGAGTTATTTGGCTTTAGAGTAGAATTAGGGTCAAGACTCAAATTTTTCTAAAACTAAGTACAGATCTGCACCTTGGGATTGTTTTTGTCTTGTCTGAAGGAGATAGAAATAGGGAGAGAAGAGAATTGGAGAGAATGATTGAGAAGAAAAGAGGCACCATCCATTAAACAGTGCTTTCTGGAATTGAAGTTCAGACTCTTTAAAATAAACAGATTGACCTTTCCCTCCTTTTTTCATGCACATGAGAAAATGTGCAATGATCAGAATTGTAAAACTTACCCGTACACAATATGGACACGTATTTCATAGCTCTTTTGAAATTGGAGACTTGGGGGGGTCATTGCTTTGTCACTTTTCAGTCACATAGAATAATCTCTTCCCTTTATTTTCATTCCTTTGGGAATGAAAATTCCTTTGGGACCCTCATTTAAAAAATGTGCAGAGGAACTCGCTAAATTATAAGGGCAGCTCATTGTAAAGGTTAAAGGATGAGATGCAATTAGCCCCTAAATTCGGACCTGATTATTGAAGTCAGATTATCCTTTGGTTCAGAACAATGCAACCAGACATTTTAATGCACAAATGTGTCCACTAGTATACAATTAGAGTTGTCATTTTAAGTAGTCAATTGAAGAGGCAGGTTAAGCTGAAATTGGTAGTGTCTCTCTGACCTTGTGTTAGAAACATTTCTCTGGAAATACAGGCACGAGTTTTGAATTGGTGAGAGAAAGAGCAGGAATTAATTATGGCTGAAGTACCAATGGCCATATTCTTCATACACATCACAAACAACTGATCCAAAAAGGCATAGACGCTGGACGGATACTCTTAGAAAGGAAGCAGTAATTTATACTCAGGTAACTGAGGGGTCCCAGCAATTTTTGTACACTGCAAGGGTACTTTTGAAGCTGAGTCTAGAGCAGGTAGAAAGAATAACTCATAAAAGCACTGTTTTTTTTTTTTAAATCACCTTCACCTCTTTCCATTTTATATGCAGGTACATTGAATTTGCTAGGAGAATTCTGGTTTTCACCTGAGCATGAAAATAGCAGCTTCCTATCTGACGGCTAATTAGTCATTTTTAATGATCTTTACTCACTCTGAGACACTTTGTTGAAAGTGCCTGCCACTATGGCAACCAGTTATTTGGAAAGTGCATTAGGCTAAAAACAAACATTTGCGTGGGAAGAAAACTGCCTGTTCCATTCAAATTTGTATTTAATTGAGTGAGCATTAATGGGAGGTGAGATGAGAGAGAGTTAACCCATACTATCAAGAGTTTCTCAGAGCAAAGACCTGGTTGAAGCATTCCTATTCCCATCTCAAGGAGCAACTAGAGACACGTGGACTGTAAGACAAGCAAGAGGGCAAAACCAGAGGCAAAAACACCAAGTGCCAGGTACACTCACATCCTTATCACTCTGAAACTCATTAAAAAGTGTGATTAAAATAAACCAATTAAAGTCTATTCAAAGGGTGAGCAAACATGCATAGCCAGGATCTTTAAGTGGGTGTGACCAGCTAACCTGAGAAGGCAAAAAACACCAACACTTTGATTCAGATTCAGTACTAAAGCTCTAATATGATCTTCCTTTCCTAAAACAGAGTTAGTCTTGGTAATGAGATATGATGATATCATTTAATTTTATACTTTGGCTTATCCATATGAATCCTGTCTATCCTTAATAAAGGGAAATGTAAAAATGGTTATGAAGGCAATTTTTTTTAGAAATGAATAGACTTACCAATGATACTATAAAGAGTCCCCATACTTAAACTGTATTAATTGATCACATTTTCTGTTTTTCTAAAATATGTTATTTTGTTCCTTACAACCTTTTTCTGTACTGCTTCACTAGAAGCTACTTATATCAGGTAAAAGTAAATCCAAAATCCATTAATGTTAAACTAGGTAAAAGCATCTGTTACCTAGTAACTCATTAAGTTGTCTTTTTTTTTTTTTTTTGGTGGTACTGAGGGTGGAATCCAGAGGCTTTCTACCTCCAGACCTTTTTGATCTTTTATTTGGAAACAGGGACTCACTAAGTTGCTGAGAGCCACACTAAGTAGCTGAGGCTGGCTTCGAACCAGTGCCATCCTCCTGTCTCCGCCTCCCAAGCGCGGGGATTATAAGCGTGAGCCACCACGCCTGGCAGATGTTATCTTATTTAAAATATAGCACATAAAATCATTACTAAACTTGTGACACTCAGCTCTTTACCTCTTCTATGTCACCTCCCCCATGATAACCTACTGGATGTTTAGTAAATTGGAAAATAGTACTTACTTTTATTTGAAATTAATTTATAATCTAACAATTAGGTTAGATGAGACTGATGTTGTTTTTCTCAGGATAGAAAGTTGACCACTCTTAGCTATTTCCCACAACTCTTGTATTGTATGTTAGATAACAATTGTCAAAAGATTAAATCACATAAAATGAGAAAGTTATATATGAAACAGTAGGTTTTCAGTTTGTATACTGATGTGTTCCAATGAAATGATATTAGTATTCGATATTGGCATCGCCTAAGAAGGATATATGATTAGTTGAATATTCTCCTTAAGGGAAACAGAAGCATCTGGGCATGGTGGCACACCTTTGTAATTCCAGCATTTGGGAGGCTGAGACCGGAGGATGGTGGTTCGCAGACAACCTCAGCTACTTAGTGAGGCCCTTCACAACTTAGTGAGACCCTGTTTCAAAATAAAGAATAAAAAATAGGGCATGGGGTGTGGCTTGGAGGTAGGATGCCCCTGGGTTCATCCCCAGTAATGCAGAGAGAGAGAGAGAGAGAGAGAGAGAGAGAGAGAGAGAGAGAGAGAGAGAGAGACTTTTAATTTTGTTGTGAGAATTACAAATTCAAATTTACTGCATCTTTTTTTTTCTGAAAATGCATTAGTACAAGTTTTCATTAGATTCTTTGGTAAGTGAAACTCTAGGGCAACGTATCATATTTCTGAGCAATAATTTTCATTTTATGGTACTAAGGACATAAATAATAAAAAAGGATGGAGATCAATATGCTCCGATCCTAGACTAGAAATTCCCTAACCCTGTGGCAGGAACAAGTTCTTGAGGTATCACTATTCCATAAATAATTTCTTTCTCAAATATGTCCTATGTTTCAAATATATGTAATTCTTTAATGGGTAATGAATTATATATTCATTTAGTAGTGCTACTGAATTCATTATAATGTCACTATGACTATCTTTATTAGAAAATTCAGTTAAAAGTATAATTACTGTAACAGTAATATAGTATTACTTTAATAGTATTGCTGTTATAGTATTACTGCAGTGGTAAAATAGTAATATTTTAAAGTGATGAACTAATCATTAGTGGATATTGTTATATATGTATTACCTCATTTGCATTTTTGTTACATTCTCATTAACTATGTCAAGAATAGTTTCACTTCCATTTTACAAGTTGAGAAACTGAGGTAGAGAGAGACAAATTTCTCAGTCCGAGTTCATACATCTTGGTAGTAGTAATTAAGGAGCTGTTCAAGAGTACGTCTTATTTGAACAAGTTAGGAACTGCTATTGTAGGTGGTAGCATAAATTATAGAAAAGGACTTTGGAGGACTTTACTTTGGCCATTTCTTAGCTGCTAAAGTTTGAGGAGATGAGAAATGTGGTTAATATGAAATAATTGTGCTCAAGTTTTCTGCAGTGTGTCCCAAGTGGGTACGATGTTGGTCTCTCTGACAACCAGAGGATATAGGTTGATGGTAGACATCACCATGTCACATGGAGTATACCTTCTTATAATTTCTTGAGAATACCTGTTTTTTTTGTGTGTGTGTGTGGTACTGGGGGTGAAACCCAGGGGCTTTTCTACCTCCAGTCTATACCCCAGACCTATTTTATACTTTATTTGGAAACATGATCTCACAAAGTTTCTGAGAGCCTCACTAAGTACCTGAGGCTGACTTCAAACCTGTGCGATCCTCCGGTCTCAGCCTCCCATATGATGGGATTACAAGCGTGCGCCACCACACCCAGCTGAGAATACCTGTTTTTAGCCAACTTAAGGATTCAGTGCTGTGGCAGTGTTGCAGGGGATAGGTTGGGGGGGAAAGGTGTGTGGTGTGAAATAATCCCCCCCCCACCAGACACACAGAGACAAACAGAAAAACCGTGGATTCTTGTCCTAAGCTAAGAATAAGTATTCATCGCTTGGACAGCTGCTGCAGATTTAAAGAAGTTTATTAAAAAGATAGAAATATAGAGATAGTTACAGCCCTGTGCCGGAGCGAGGCACAGGGGGGCAATTCGAATGAAAATGCCAACAAACTCCAGTTTACTGAATTTTTATCCTGTCTAAGTCCAGCAGGTCCCTCTGATTTTGGAGATCATGTTACCCCTTATCTCCAACCCCGGCTCTGCTTTTGTTATCTCTCCAGCTGGGTTTATGGCCTGAAAGGGGGAAACATCTCTATCTTCAAACACAGGCCCAGATTTATGGCCAGAGGGGGAGGCATCTCTGTCTTCAAACACAGGCTTTTACATTTCGTCTTCTCCCCCAAAAGGTGTTAAATTGTTCTTAGGAATGCAAGGACATGTTGGCTAACCCTGGCTTTCTTAGTAAAGAAGATATGTTTCAAGGTTGGACATCTTTCCCAGGATTGATACATTAATACTTTTTAAACTCCCTTCCCAATACCAGTACAGGCAGGACCAGTTTCTGGGGTCTCAGCAGAATCTAGGCGCTCATTTGCTAGGATGACCTGAAATAACTTATTTATTTATACCCTTGGTTCTGTCTGCAACATTCTGCAATACAGCTAGGTGGACCACTTTAAGTTAATGTAAACACTCAGAAAAATGAAAGGCGCAGAACTGAACTGCAAATATGGCCAAAGAGAAGGAGTGGGCAAGGGCAGTGGCACAGGAACATACAGACTCCAGACACCTGCAGACATTCCTTCTGGTTTCAAAGGGCTAGTTGTTAGTGAGTGTCTGCTGTATGTATGTGGCTCTCACTGTTTGAATATTGCTATTATAGGTGAAAATAGTTTTTTATTTAGCCATACAGAAAAATAAAATTGTGGTATCTGCAGGAAAAGGATAAAACTTGAGGATATTATACTTAGCAATACTAGCTAGTCTTAGAAAGTGAATAGTTGAATGCTTTCTCTCATTTATAGAAGCTAGAAAAAATACAGTAACAAAGAGAACTCAGATATGGATATTTCATTCAGATGCCTGGGATTTTGGCAAGGATAAAGAAAGAAATAGTTTTAACAGGGATTATCTTCAAGTGCATTTGTTGTCTGTTATTGTGTAATTAACTACCCTGACTTTAGCAGGGCTTTTATTTAATTTTTATTTTTTATTTATTTTCAGCAACAAGGATTGAACTCAGGGGCATTCTACCTCCAAGCTACATCCCCAGCCCTATTTTACTTTTATTTTGAAAGAGAGCCTCTCTAGGTAGATGAGAATCTCACTAATTCTGTGGTTGGGGAAGTAGCTTAAACCTATGATCCTCCTGTCTCAGCCTCCTAAGTACTGGGATTACAAGTGTGCACTACCATATCTGGCTCTGAAATAAGCATTTTAAAATAACAAAAGTTATCTCATAGTTTCTGTGAGTAATAAAGGTTTTTGCCAGGGTAGAAGTTGTCTTGAGCCTCCCTGGTAGAGGATCAACATACAGTCTCACTCATGTGGTTCTTGGCAGGTTTTAAATCCACCAGCATTCTCACTGAATCTCACTGATGACCACAACTTAGAGAAAGAGAGATTTATTGGCTTACAGTTCTGGAGATTTCAGAGGTTCAGTCCATGTCAGGCAAGGTTACATTGGTGGAGCTCAAGACATAGTAGAAGAAAGTAGATAGAGAAAGAAAGAGAGAAAGGGCTGTGTTCTCACCTCATGGAGGCTGAAAGCAAGAAAGCAAGGAAATTCAAGGACACAAACATAGTCTCCAAGGTCATACTCCTAGTGACCCACTTCCTCCAGCCACCCCCTTCCTGCCTAGATTACCACCCAATAAATTCATTACAGTAGATTTATCCATTGATGAGATTACAACCCTTGAAATGAAGGCTCTTGGAGTGAGAGAGATAGCAAGAGAGATGAAGCAAGACAGAAAACATGGTTTTTTAGTAACTGAATCTTGGAGGTGGCATCTATATACATTGGCAGTATCATTTTTGTTAGAAGTGAGTCCATCAGCCCATATTTGAGATCAGAATGCAATAGGGCTTTATTATTAGCAGTGGAGATCATGGGAAGCCACTTGGAGGCTCCCTACCACAGCCAGAATGTCTGAACACCATGTGTCTGGGCTGGTGTTCTCAGGAATGGCAGTAGAGAGCTCTGGAGACATGGGAAGATGCTGCAGGTGTTCTTAGATTCTAGCCTCAGAACTCTCAGAATTCTCTCAATACATCCTGTTGTTCAAGTAAGGTCACTAAGGCAAGCCTGGATTCCAGGGGAAGGAAATAAAACTCTACCTTTCAGTGTAAAGGGAGAGAAAGACTTTGCAGTCATCTTTCATTTACCACACAACTACATAATACAGTGTTTTTCCCTGTCCCTCTATATAAATTATTTTCCCTATTTATTTCCTTCTTTCCTCCCTTCATCCATCCCTTCCTTCCTTCCTTCCTTCCTTCCTTCCTTCCTTCCTTCCTTCTTTCCTATAATGACAATTAAATCCAGGGACATTCTTCCTGAGCTACATTTTCAGCAATATTTTGTTTTGCATTTTGAGATAGTCTCACAAAGTTTCCCAGGCTGTCCTCAAACTTGTGATCCTTTTGTCTCAGCCTCCCAGGTACTGCAATTATAGGCATGCATCACCATGCCCAGACATAGCACTTAAGTTTTTATGTTGTTTGAAATCTAATAACTAGAAGATATCCAAGAAGTAAGGGAAGTTTGATGGTTCCTCTTTTTTCTATTGACCTATCTTCAAGATTTAGAATGGCGCCTAACACATAGTAGGCTTTCAATAGATAGTATAATACAATTGTGCAAGCCTATCAGGCCCCACAGAATATAGTCCGTGCCTCCTTCACGAATGTTTTCTCTAGGTCAGTACCTTTGAGTTCCATTGTTATTCCTTAAAGACACAAAGCTTACACTTGTCTCAAGTCCTTGGGTCAGTTGTGCCAGAGTTTACTTGATTTCTGAAGAACTGGATACTCTTAGGTCTAAGTTTAGTATGACAACTCAGTAAGGTCTAGGTTAGGTTTCAGATCATTTTATACCTTGTCATTTAGCTTTATTTTCTTCATAGCACTTATAAGTAATTGCTTTTTGTATATCTGTTCATTTATTTATTTTATTTCACTTAAATTCTTTGTGATCATAAATCTGTCTTATCCACATTTCTGTCATCCATCACTCAAAACAGTATCTGGCTCAATGTAGGATCCCAGTATGTTTTTGGACAAATGTATGAGTTGAAGAAATCATTGGTAATGTATGAAAATACTAGTTTTCTTCCTAGCCTATTTTTCTTATTAAATTTAGCTTAATCTGGGGGTGGTGGCACATGCCTGTTATCTTAGTATTTGGGAGGCTAAGTAGGGAGGACTGCAGGTTTATGGTCAGCATCAGCAACTTAGCGAGAAGTTCCTTGGCTCAGTGAGACTGTTTCAAAATTAGAGTGGCTAGTAACTAGGATGTTGAAAGCCCCTGAGTTCAATTTTAGTACTACACCCCCCCCAAATTTCCTTAAATCAAAGCTCGTTAATTTCTTCTTTTGTCATCAGCATCTCCACCCCTACTTTTTCTGCTATAATCATGAAATTACAGAATGTCATTACATTACTTTTCTTAATGACAATAAAATATCTACTTAAAACGGGCCTAATGACCTGGAAGTAATTGCAGGAGTGTGCAAACAAAGCATGCTGCCAGTTGGCCAACAAGGCTGATATTTTATGCACAGAGCCTTGTCTCCAGAGCAGTAAATTTGGTTCTGCATTTGGTCTTAAATCCATCACATGAATTGATGATTAAAACTTAAAGGAGCTTGGAAAAGCCACCTGGCCATTAAGATCCCTTTGAAGGTCTATGCATTAAATAGTAGAAGTAACATACAGAGCCACAGTTAGTCATTGTGTAGGCTACATTTTGAATTTAGGAGAGGTTGGGATATCTTTTTGCTTTAAAATCTAACCTCTTGGGTTTTGCTTTAAAACACCCCCTTTTTGTTTTCCAACTACAAAGCCATTTGGGGGCAGGGAATAAAGTGTAGGTGAGCGTGATAAGCTTAGCATGAGTGGAAGGTTATTGCTTCTCTAAGTGGGTTTATTCAAATGGTACCGGCCAGATAAAAAAGCAGAGGTCAGCATGATTCAGGAAGTGAGTAGAATTCAGGAAGTCTCCTGTCCGTTCATCTTTAAGAATGTAGAATCTTGAGCACTTCACCCTAGTAATTTTTTGGCAGTTATATCCCTTTGGACTGACCCAATGCCTCCTTAAGCAGACTTTATATCTAGTGCCAACATCAAGCACAAAATCATCCCCGTTGAAAAATAACTTTTAATCAGATCTGATTTTTCAGAAAGAAAAGAATAAATGACAATAGTATCTGCTTATCAAAAGATGGTAGTTTATGGATGCTAGGCTCTGATTAATGAATTCTGTCCAAATGATCCCTTTTTCTAGTTGAATGGGTGTTTGAGCTTTCTGAACTGAATTTTTCCAGTATTTCTTTACAACTAATTATACAGAAAATTATATATGTATGGATATATATCATTATATACATATATTTATATATATGCATACATGTATTTGCATGTATATATACATAGATATATACATATACAAACATACATCAGATGTAGGAAAATCAGTCGTATCTTTTATGAGCACCAAAGCCAACAGTATAAGGGTTTTTGAGACCCGGACATATTCCTCAACCCGACTGCTATGAATATGAAGTTGAACACCTCAACAGCTCATACAGGTGACAGGGTTATATTTTAGTAGGTAAATAGAGCCAGAAGTTACAGACTAGCATTGCATTTTGGATTTGGGCTTGTGATGTGCTAACAATAGCATTTCATCCTTTTCAGGAAGGCAGTAAATCTCTCTCGTTTCTAAATTCCAATCTTCTGCCGAAATGTTCCTTCAAAACCCATCTGAAAGTGACAGATTATACAATGGCTTTTAGAGGGCGATGAGATTGTGGTAGAAAAATCACTGAACCAGGAGTAGGAAGTTTTTTTTGTGCACGTCTTCACTCTATCTTTTGGTGACTTCTGGCAACTCATCTAGGCAACCTTTCTCTTTCACATTAATGCACTCAGAAGTCAACGTGAAATAAAGTCAAAATAAAATCAGCGTGTGAAGGTCATTTGGAAAATATAAAATGCTAAAGGAAGATAGGTATTATATAACTTTGTCCATGTGTGTGGCTAATGTCTGCTGGTGCTATTGAATATACAGAAAAAAAAATGCTAAATAAAAACACATCATCCTTTCCTTAATAGTATCTACTGTGCATATGACTGTTATGTGCTGATTACTATTTAACATGGAATAGAAAGATTTCTACTCCAGTTTTTCTGAATGAAGAAAAACCCATTACCCTATGGTCTGCTCCAAATCTGGTTTAGTAAAAGGAATAGTTTCTAAGACATGCGTTGTACTGTATGGTTATGATCCTGAGCTCATATGAAGCTCATGAAAGCAAATTCATATTCTCACATATTACTATTTAATGTAAAGAGGAGGTAATTGAGACTCAGTGAGATTGGGGAACACATGTAGAGTCTTACAGATATTAATAACAGACTTCTGGCTTTAAAACCAGCCTGAGTGCCAGGCATGGTGGTACACACTTATTTTTTTTTAATTTTTTTTATTGGGGCATTATATTCATACAACTTATTGGGGTAAAAAACTTGTGTGTACAAACATGTACTCATCGCTGATTTAACCCCTACCCAAATCCCACCTCATTCCCTCCCCATCCCTCCCTCCCTTGCTTGGCTTAGTGATTGACTTCGATATGTTTAAATACATTGTGAGCTTTAGAGATTTTCCTCTTCCCCCCTCCTTTCTCCTCCTTTAGGTTGTCTTGTTTGCTCCTCTTTTCTCCCTAACTCTCACATATTAGGGAAAGCATTTGATTTCTTATTTTTTGTGCCTGACTAATCTCACTTAGCATAATGTCCTCCACTTCCATCCATTTCCCTGAAAATGATGTAATTGAGTTTTTTTTTGATGGCTGAGTAAAATTCCATTGTGTACATATCCCACAGTTTTGTAATCCATTCATCTGTTGATGGACATCTTGGCTGGTTCCATAGTTTGGCTATGGTGAATTGTGCAGCTATGAACATAGATACACATGCATTAGTTTGGTAGTTTGGTTTCTTTTCTTTTGGGTAGATACCCAACAGTGGTATTGCTGGATCAAATGGTAGATTTGTTCCCATTCTTCTGAGGATCCTCCATACTGTTCTCCAAAGTGGTTGCACTAATTTGCAATCCCACCAACAATGTCTTAGAGTTCCCACTTCTCCACATCCTCGCCAGCATCTGTTGTTGTTTGTGTTTTGAATGATGGCCATTCTAGTTGGAGTTAGGTGAAATCTCAGGGTAGTTTTGATTTGCATCTCTCTGATTGCCAGT
Source organism: Muscardinus avellanarius (assembly GCF_963383645.1). Classification (NCBI taxonomy): domain Eukaryota; kingdom Metazoa; phylum Chordata; class Mammalia; order Rodentia; family Gliridae; genus Muscardinus; species Muscardinus avellanarius. The sequence continues at coordinate 15,938,442 of NC_137793.1, forward strand.
GATGTTGAGAATTTTTTCATGCATTTATTGGCCATTTGAATTTCTTCTTTTGTGAAGTGTCTATTTAGTTCATTTGCCCATTTTGTTATTGGATGCTTTGTTTTCTTAGTGTTGAGTTTCTTGAGTTCTCTGTATATTCTAGATATTAGTCCTCTGTCAGGGGTGTAGGTGGCAAAAATCTTCTCCCATTCTGTTGGCTCTCGATTGAGATTCTTGATAGTTTCCTTTGCTGAACAGAAGCTCTTCAGTTTCATGCAATCCCATGTATTGATTCTCCTTTTAATGTGTTGTGCCTTTGGGGTCTTGTTGAGGAAATGTTTGTCTGTGCCTATGTGTTGTAGTGTTGGACCTATGCCCTCTTCAAGGAGCGTCTAAGTCTCTGGTTTAATTTCCAAGTCTTTGATCCATCATGAGTTGACTTTTGTACAGGGTGAAAAAGTGGGATTAACATCCAATTTTCTGCATATGGTTAACCAATTTTGCCAACACCATTTGTTGAAGAGGCTATCTTTTTTCCAGTGTATGTTTTTGGCCTCTTTGTCAAAAATCAATTGGCTGAAGTGTGTGGACTTGTTTCTGGGTCTTCTATTCTGCTCCAATGGTCTATATATCTGTTCTTTTGCCAGTACCATGCTGTTTTTATTACAATGGCTTTGTATTATAGTTTAAAGTCAGGTATTGTGATTCTGCCTGTGTGGTTTTTGTTGCTGAGAACTACCTTGGCTATTCTGGGCTTTTTGTTATTCCAGATAAATTTAAGGACTGATTTTTCTATGTCTGTGAGGAATGATCTTGGTAGTTTAATGGGCATTGCATTAAATCTGTAGATTACTTTTGGGAGGATGGCCATTTTAATGATATTTATTCTGCCAATCCATGAACATGGAAGGTCTTTCCATCTTCTAAGATCTTCTTTGATTTCTTTTTTCAGTGTTTTATAATTTTCTTTGTAGAGATCTTTTACCTCCTTGGTCAAGTTTATTCCTAGGTATTTTATTTTTTTATGGAAGATCCTGAGTGGAAGTATTTTCTGAATTTCTTTTTTAGTGGATTCATGGTTGATGTACAGGAAAGCTTCTGATTTTTTAAGATTGATTTTGTATCCAGATACCTTGCTGAATTTGTTGATCAGTTCTATAAGCCTTTTGGTTGAGTTTGTTGGGTTTTCTAAATATAGTATCATGTCATCTGCAAATAGTGAAAGCTTAAGTTTTTCTTTTCCTATTTGTACTCCTTTGATTTCCTTTTCTTGCCTTATTGCTCTGGCTAGAGTCTCTAGTACTATATTGAAGAGAAGTGGTGATAGTGGACATCCTTGTCTCGTTCCAGTTTTTAGGGGGAATTCTTGAAGTTTTTCCCCATTTAATATGATGTTGGCAGTGGATTGTAGATTGCCTTAATAATGTTGAGATATGTTCCTTCTATTCCAATTCTCTGCAGTGCTTTGATCATAAATGGATGTTGAATTTTATCAAATGCTTTTTCAGCATCTATTGAGATGATCATGTGGTTTTTGTCTTTGATTCTGTTTATATGATGAATTACATGGATTGATTTTTGTATATTGAACCAGCCTTGCATCCCTGGGATGAACCCTACCTGGTCATGGTGAATGATTTTCTTGATGTGGTTTTGAATGCGTGTTGCTAGTATTTTGTTTAGTAGTTTTGCATCCAAGTTCATCAGAGATATAGGCCTGTAGTTTTCCTTCCTTGAACTGTCTTTATTCGGTTTGGGTATTAGTGTGATATTGGCTTCATAGAATGTATTTGGGAGAGTGCCGGTTTTTTCTATTTCCCGAAATAGTTTGAGTAGTATTGGGATTAGTTCTCCTATAAAGGTTTCATAGAATTCACTTGGGAAACCATCTGGTCCTGGGCTTTTCTTTGATGGTAAGCTCTTTATGCTATTTCAATCTCTTTGATTGTTATTGGTTGGTTTAAGTGTTCTATATCTTCTTGAATCAGTTTAGGAAGGTTGTATTTATCTAGGAAGTTGTCGATTTCCTCCAGATTTTCCATTTTGTTGGAGTATAGTTTTTCAAAGTAGTTTCTGATAATCCTCTGGATTTCTACGCTGTCAGTAGTAATGTCTCCATTTTCATCCCTTATCTTCATAATTTGGGTTGATTCTCTCTTTTTTTTAGTTAGGTTGGCTAGTGGTTTAACAATCTTGTTAATTTTTTCAAGAAACCAGCTTTTGGTTTTGTTGATTTTCTATATTGTTTTTTTTATTCTCTATTTCGTTAATTTCTGCTCTAATTTTAATAATTTCCCATCTTCTGCTGGCTTTGGGGTTCAATTGTTCCTGCTTTTCAAGGGCTTTGAGGTATGTCATAAGGCTATTTATTTGAAGATTTTCTGTTTTTCTTATGTGAGCACTCAGTGCTATAAATTTTCCTCTTAATACTGCCTTCAAAGTGTCCCAGAGGTTTTGATATGTTATTTCTTTATTTTCATTTGTTTCTAGAAATTTCTTGATTTCACCTTTTACATCTCCTATGACCCGTTCTTCATTCAGAAGTGTGGTGTTCAGTCTCCACATGTTTATGTTGTTTCTCTGGGTCTTCTTATAGTTGATTTCTAGTTTCATTCCATTATGGTCTGAAATGACACAGGGAAGTATGTAACATTTTTTAAATTTGCTAGTGCTCATTTTGTGTCCCAGGATGTGATCTATTTTGGAGAAGGTTCCATGAGCAGCTGAGAAAAATGTAAACTCTGCTGTGTCCAACAGGTCCATTTGGTTAATGGTGTTCTTTAGTTCTGAGACATCTTTACTGACCCTTTGTCTGGAAGATCGGTCTAGTATTTTGAGAGGTGTGTTGAAGTCTCCCAGTATTATTGTGTTGGGATTTATGTGTGACTTTATGTCACAAAGAGTTTGATTTATGAAAGAAGCTGCTCCTATGTTTGGGGCATAGATGTTGATTATTGTTGTTTCCTCTTGCTGGACTATTCCTTTTACCAGTAAAATGTGACCTTCTTTGTCTCTTCTAATAAGTTTGGGTTTGAAGTCTAACTTGTCTGATATCATAGTTGCTACTCCTGCTTGTCTTCGAGTACCATTATCATGGAATACCTTGCTCCAGCCCTTTACCTTGAGTTTGTTCCTATCTTTACTTGTAAGGTGTATTTCTTGTAAGCAGCAGATGGATGGATTCTGGTTTTTAATCCATTTTGCCACTTTATGTCTTTTTATTGGGGAGTTGAGGCCGTTTACATTCAGTGTGATTATAGAGAGATAATTTTTAATTCCCAACATGTTACAATCTTATTTCTGTTTGAGATACTGTTTATTCTTTTTTGCTTAGTTGTCTGCTGGATGGGAATTCTTGTTTCTTTGGTTCTGGCATGTATTACCCATTTCCTCTTTGCAGTTAATCTCCTTGAGTATTTTCTCTAGCGCTGGTTTTGAAGACATAAATTCCTTCAGTTGCTGTTTGTCATGGAAGCTTCTTATTTCCCCATCTAATTTGATGGATAGTTTTGCTGGGTAGGAAGTTTTTGGCTGGAAGTTGTTTTCTTTCAGAGTTTGGAATATGTTACTCCAAGCCCTTCTGGCTTTCATAACTTGGTTTGGGAAGTCTGGAGTGATTCTAATTGGTTTGCCTCTGTATGTCACGTGGCCTTTTGTTTTTGTTGCCTTTAAGATTCTCTCCTTGGCTTCCACATTAGTCTTTTTGACAATTATGTGGCGTGGGGATCCTCTTCTCTGATCCTGTCTAAAGGGAGTTGTATAAGTTTCCTGGACCTGTGTATCGACCTCTTGCTCTATTATTGGAAATTTTTCTGCTATTACTTCCTTGAAGAGATTGTTGATCCCTTTGGTTTCACTTTCTTTTTCCTCCTCTATTCCAATTATTCTTAGGTTAGCTCTCTTGAATAGGGCCCATATTTCTTCAATGTCAGATTCCTGCTGTCGGGTTTTTTTTTTTCTAAATTAGAAACTATGCGTTCATTTTTAGAATGATCATCTTCAAGAAGCGAGATTCTATTCTCCATGTGGTCTAATCTGTTGTTTATACTTTGAATTGAGGCCTTTACTTCATTAATTGCATCCTTTATCTCTTTTTCACTCTCTCTAAATTCTTTTCAAAAGTCCTCTATTATTTCTAAAGTTATTTTCCTAATTTGATCTTCTAGAGATCTTTGGATTTCTGTGTTATCAGATTCTGATGTTATGGGGTTGTTGGCATTCACTTCTCCATTGTTATTTCTCTTTCCCATGATTTTGGAAGTTTGTTCCTTCTCTGGGTTCTTCCCTGAGTCACTACGAGTTCACTTAAGATGCTCTGGATCTCGAGTCTGTGGTATCTCAGTCACCACTACTCCTTTACTGGGTTGTATCACAAAGTCTCAGACCCAGGGACTCAATCAAGGCTGCTTAGACTGTGGGGGGTGCCAAGTTGGGCGTTCTCCAGTGGGGAGTTGTGACTATGGTATGATATCTCTGCTACTGCCACTCCCCCACTGGGCTGCACTGCTAAAATCTCCGACCCAGGGAGACTATCTGCGCAAGTCCCTGGGAGTGCAGTACTGGGATTTCTTCCCTAGGGGCCGCAATTTGACTCACGGTTGTTGAGTGCGCTGATGGAGCTGTAGTGAACTTGGTGGATTCGCTGCTGCCGCCACTGGCAATATGGCACCACTGCCACGCCCTCGGCCGTGATGAGGCGTATTTCTTCTCTGGGTTTGAACTCCACTCTGAGTCCTTGCCAGTTGTGCTGTGCCCGGCCCTTGGGAGCTTTAGATGTTCCCTGCACCAACAAAACTGCTGACTGCCGCCCGGCTGTTCAGTACCTGCTCACCTCAGCTCGCTGTCCACCCCTCCACTCAGGCGCCTGGTGGCTGGTTGAGTGGGTTGGTCTAGGGCCGTTCGGTGAACTCGCTGCTGCTGCCAGCAGTAAGATGCTGCTTCTGCATCCTAGGCCGCGAGGCCAGAGTACCTCCTCTCTGCATTTGAGCTCTGTTTTGAGTCTCCCTCCTCTCTGGATCCTGGTGCTGCTAGGGGAGATATAGGCCGCGCCGCTCCGGCCGCTCTGCGCTGTGGCTCTGGCTGCTCCATACCATGGCTCTGTCCGGCTCCGGCTGCTCCGGCCGCTCTGCACCGCGGCTCTGGTTGCTCTGCACCGCAGGTCTGGCCACTCCGGCCTCTCCGGATGTTCCGCGACACGCTTCTGGCTGCTCCGGCTGTTCTGGTTGCTCCGCTCCGGCTGCTCTGGCCGCTTTGCTCGGCTGTTCTTTCCGCTCCGCTCCGGCTGCTCCAGCCGCTCCACTCCGCGGCTCCTGCCACTCTACGCCGCCGCTCCGCTCCGCGGCTCCGGCCACTCCGCGCCCCCACTCCGGCCAATCCGCGCTGCGGCTCTGGCTGCTCCGGCTGTTCTGTCCGCTCCGCTCGGCTGCTCTGGCCGCTCTGCTGGGCTGCTCTGAACCGCGGCTCCGGATGCTCTGCACCGCGGGTCTGGCCACTCCGGCCGCTCCGGCCATTCCGCGATGTGGCTCTGGCTGCTCCGGCTGCTCAGGCTGCTCCGCTCCTCGGCTACCCCCAATCCGCGCTGCGGCTCTGGCTGCTCCAGCTGCTCAGGCCGCTCTGCTCCTCGTCTCCCCCCAATCCGCGCTGAGGCTCTGGCCGCTCTGGCTGCTCCGGCCGCTCCACGCCGTGTGGGCGCGGCACTTCAGGCTGGTTTTTTTTCCGGTGTCTTGTTTTTCCAGCCCTTTTTCTCTGTCCCTTGTATTTACCGTTTTTATTTCTTTGCTGGTGGTGTTTTCTGGCTCTGAAAGGCGCTGGTTTTGTGGTAGTAGAGTTGGATTGTTAGCGGGACTTGTAAGTGCCACTTTATTCCGTCGCCATCTTCCCAGAAGTCCTCTGGTACACACTTATAATTCCCATGTTTGGGAGGCAGAGACATGAAGATGGCACAATTTTGAAGCCAGCCTCAGCTGCTTGGTGGGGCTCTCAGCAACATAGTGAGACACTGTTTCCAAATAAAATATGAAAGAGGTCTGGAAGTATAGCCCAGAGGTAGAAAGCCTCTGGGTTCCACCCCCCAGTACCACCAACAAAACAAAACAAAACAAAACAAAACAAAACAAAACAAAAACAGCCTGAGCTCTTAACAATGAATGCTGTTCTGTCTAACTTTAAAGGAAGTAATGATTGGACTTTTATGGTTTTATTGGATTAGAGATATAATATATAAAAATACCAGAAGTTAAATAAAATGTAATTCACTTTATTAATGTAAACTTTATTATTACTTACATATGAACAGATGATAGACAATGTTGGTAACCCTCATCCTTTAATTATTTCACTAATGTTATATTTTTATCTTGAATGATGGGTAGATATTTGTACTGATATGTGATTTATAAAAAGAAATAGATGACCCTCATTCTTTAATTAGATGATTATATGAAACAAATGTATATAGTCAATATAATTAAATGTAGGGTACAGAAATAGGAGCAAAAGAAAATGAAAATATAAGCATCTGCAGAAATGTTGTAAAGTGCCTGAAAATGATGTCTTTTCTCCCAATCTGTACAATGTGCATTCTTCAGAACTCCCTTTGAATAAAAACCTCCACAAGGCATCTTGGACCATTTTAATTCCTAGTAGTACAAAATTTCTCTTTGCATGTTTTGTTAGTCAGATTAGAACTATATTGTACAAATGATCTTATCCACTGTTTAACATTCATTTGATTAAGAGCTATTGAGGGTAACTCATAGCTATTTTGAAGAATGGCTATACCTACATGAAATTATGCTTTATTGTAAAATATATTCTAATTTTAGATGTTAAGATTTTTATGACATTGTAATTTAGGATCTAAATTGGGTCAAATGTGTTTATTGTATTATATGTACATATAGATTTATTGTTACTTATTATCTAATATGTGCATAAGAATATTATTCAGCCCTTAAAAAGGATATTATGGCACTTGTCACAGTATTCACACTATGGATAAACCTGGAGAGCATTAGGCTAAAAGAAAAAAGCGAGACCCAGAAATATAACTATTACATGATCTTACTTTTATAAAGAATTTAAAATAGTAAAACACAAGCAAAGAATATACTGGTGATTACCAAGGCCTGGGAGGAAGAGAAGTGGGGATATGTTAGTTAAAATATACAATGTCCATGCAAGATAAATAAATTCTAGAGCTCTACTACAGTGCCAGGGTGCCTAGCAAGTGTTGAAGTTCGTGTGTTGGGGAGAGAAGAGTCCAGGTTGAATGAGAGAAGATGCTGTCACACAAGACCAGGTTGAAGCTTCTCCATTTTATTCAGGATTTGTTACAATTTTTATGTTTTCTTTTTTGGCAGAAAAGCAAGGCATAGCCATGAAAGCAGGAACTCCAAGAACAGGAAAAGTTTTTTACAGACTTCAGAGCAGGGTGCCAGATATTTAAATAATCATAGAAAGTATGCTTTGTCTCATCACAAGGCCAGCTAAAACTTAATCTTATATATTGGTCAAAACTAAGGTCAGTTTGAACTTAATCTTTGGTTCAAACGTTATCCTTGGGAAAAAAAAAAATCTTTGCTGCCTGAGTCTCTCACAAGCCGCTGCCCATCAGTTTTAGTTATAATGGTTATACATAAAATTTCCAATTATACATATTGATCCAAATAATCCTAAAATAATTTTTTGAAGAAGGAAATGCTAGACATATTTCATAGGGGGATCTATGCCTTTGTGGGTCCCCTGACCGAGCTTTCTCAAGATCTGCATGAGAACTTCCAGGAAGATGGCGACCGAGAAAAGCGGGGCTTAAGAGCCCCGCTAACAACCAATCTCTATTACCACAAAATCAGTGCCTTTCATAGCCAAAAAACACCATCACCAGAGAAACAAAAAAATCACCAGGCTCCAGAGAGAAAGTGGACTGAGAACAGAGCTCAGAGCCACAGAGGAGATACACTGGCCTCACGCCCGAGGACGCGGCAGCAGCGGCATACTGCCGGCGGCAGCGGCAAATTCACTGGACGGCTACAGCAAGCCGAGGTGAGCAGCTGTGGAACAGCCGGGCGGGATCTTTCGGCGCACGGAGCATCTAAAGCTCCCAGTGGCTGAGCTCAGCACACGCTGCAGGGACTGAGTGGAACTCAAAACCAGAGAAGAAAAAATACGCCAGCCTCACGGCCGAGGGCATGGCAGCGGTGCCATATTGCCACTGGCGGCAGCATCAGTGAATTTACCAAGTCCAGTACAGCTACATCTGCGTACTCAAGAACAGTGAGTCAAATCGCGGGCCACAGAGGAGAAATCCCAGTACTGTATTCCCTGGGACTTGACCCAGTGGGGGAGTGGCGGTGACAGAGATATCACACCATAGGAGAACGTGCAACCTGGCACCCCCCATAGTCTAAAGCAGCCTCTATCGACTCCCTGGGTCGGAGACTCTGTGATACAACCCAGTAAAGGAGTAGTGGGGTCAGAGATACTACAGACTCGAGATCCAGAACACCTTAAGCGAAGTCATAGTGACCCAAGGGAAGAACCCAGAGAAGGCATAAACTTCTGAAATCATGGGAAAGAGGAATAACAATGGAGCAATGAATGCCCAAAACCCCACAACATCAGAACCCGATAAAACAGAAAATCAGAGATTTCTAGAAGATCAAATCAGGAAAATAACTGTAGAAATAATAGAGGTGGTTCAAAAAGAATTCAGAGAGAGAGCCAAAAAGAGATAAAGGATGCAATTAATGAAGTAAAGGCCTCAATTCAAAGCACAACCAATTAGACCACATGGAGAATAGAATCTCGCTCTTAGAAGATGATCATTCCAAAAATGAACGCATAGTTTCTAATCTAGAAAAAAATATCCAACAGCAGGAATCTGACATTGAAGAAATATGGGCCCTATTCAAGAGAGCTAACCTAAGAATAATTGGAATAGAGGAGGGAAAAGAAAGTGAAACCAAAGGGATCAACAATCTCTTCAAAGAAGTAATAGCAGAAAATTTTCCAAACATAGAGCAAGAGGTCGATACACAGGTCCAGGAAACTTACAGAACTCCCTTTAGACAGGATCGGAGAAGAGGATCTCCACGCCACATAATTGTCAAAATGACCAATGTGGAAGCCAAGCAGAGAATCTTAAAGGCAACAAAAACAAAGGGCCAAGTGACATTCAGAGGCATACCAATTAGAATCACTCCAGACTTCCCAAACCAAGTCATGAGAGCCAGAAGGGCTTGGAGTAACATATTCCAAACTCTGAAAGAAAACAACTTCCAGCCAAAAATTTCCTACCCAGCAAAACTTTCTATCAAATTAGATGGAAAAATAAGAAGCTTCCATGACAAATAGAAACTGAAGGAATTTATGTCTTCAAAACCAGCGCTAGAGAAAATACTCAAAGAGATTAACTACAAAGAAGAAATAGGTAACACACACCAGAACCAGAGAAACAAGATTTTCCATCCAACAGACAACTAAGATTGGTTATCTGTGTAGATTCATTATTTATGTTAGTCTTTTACCTATCTCTAAATTGTATTGTTTGCCTTTATTGTTGTTAATTTTTAGGATGTCTAGTTGGAATATTAATATACCTTCAGATATAGCATTTGGAAATATTTTATCCCATTCTATTAGTAACTTTTAACTCTGTTTACATTGTCTTTGGATATACAATTTTTTTTTTATTTTTTAGGGAGTTTGTATACTCTTCTGTTGCCTGTGCCATTGAAATCATATCCAAGAAATCACTGCCAATTTCAATGTTGTGAGGTTTTATGACCCAGATTTTCTTCTAAAAGTTTATAGTCTTAAGATTTATATTTAGGTCTTTTATCTATTTTGAGTTAATATTTGTATATGGGATTAGGTAAGGGTCCGATTTTATTTCTTTCCATGTAATTATTATTTTTCAACAATATTTAGTTAAAAGATTATTATTTCCACCACCAAATGTTCGTGGAAACCTTGTCAAAAATAACTTGACAATATAGGGAAGAATTTAGCTCTAGTCTTTTATTCAACTCCAATGGTTTATATATCTGCCTTTAGAACAGTACTACACTGTTTCAATTATTGTAGCTTTATATGGTTTGAAATCAGAAAATATATATCTTCTAGCTTTGTTCTTTTTCAAGATAATTTTTGGTATCTAGAGTTCATATTCCATATTAGGATAGATTTTTTTTCTGAAAAATAAATATATAAATATATGATAGTTTCACCTAAAAAAATAGAAAAAAAATATTCTCTGGTAAGAAAGAAAGCAAAAAGAAATATTGAAATGTTATCTTTAAGTTATCAAAAGCTTGGTATCAGATAAATGAAACTGTTATGTGAAATTATCATTTTTAATTTTGGATAAATTGTTATAATACTAGATGTCAACTACTAAGCCAAGCATGGGAAGGAGGGATGGGGAGAGAATGGGGTGGGGATCGGGTGGGGGCTGAGTGGGCGATGTGTGCATGTATGTCTACAAAAGTTTGTATCCCACTATGATGTATGAATACAGTGCACCAATAAAAAATAAATTAAAAAAAAGAGATCTGCATGAGATGCTGTAGCCCTACAGGACATAGAGCCTACTTATTAATATTGTATTCTATATCTAAAAATTTACTAAGTGAATAGATCTCAGGTGAAGTATTTTTATCACATGATAATGATAATAAAGAGTGGGAGTATATTTTTTGAGGTGATATGTTTACATCACAGATTATGGAAATTTTTTATAGGTATATACTTATCTCAAACTCATGTTGAATTTTGCAACATATACACATATGTTACACATATATATGAAGTGCATTAGCTTTTTACATTTAATCCTTTATTAATCATTTTTTAAAAAGATGGTAGTTAAGTGAAATTGTTTTAGTTTTATATTTTTTTATCGCCAGACTGTACAAATACAATTGATTCTTTTTTTGGTGGTACTGGGGATGGAACCTAGGGGCCTTCTACCTCTGGGCTACACTCCCAGACCTATTTTATATTTTATTTGGAAACAAGGTCTCTTAATCCAGCTGAGGCTGGCTTTGTCGAACCTGCGTGATCCTCCTGTCTCAGCCTTCCAAGCGTGGGGATTACAAGCGTGTGCCACCACGCCCGGCTAAAATTAACTATTTTGATTTTTATGTCCTGAAAAGTTTCTGTATTAAATAGTTCTAATAGTTTGTTAGTGAATTCTTGGGAGCTTTCAATGTCCAAGACATGCCATCTGTGACCGGAGATAGTTTAACTTTTTCTTTTTTAATATAGAGATATCTTTAATTTCATTTTCTTGCCTGAATTCCCTAGTTACGACTTCCATTATAGGGTTTAATAGGAACGGAGAGAGTGGACATCCTTGTCTTGTTCCTTATCTTTAAATAAAAGTACTCAGTCTTTCATAATTAAGTGGAATGTTCTCTATGTGCTTTGCATATATGCCCTTTATAGAATTCCCTCTATTCCTAGATTTCTGAGTTAATTTTGTTTTATCATGATTGAATATTAGGCTTTGTCAAACGTTATGTTTCTTACCTATATTATTGACATGATTTTATACATTCTCTTTTTCATTGTATACATATAGCCTATTATAGTGATTTATATTTGAATATTAAATAAACATATGCATGGGATAAAGCCGAAATTATAAGATAAAATATTTTAATGTTATTGGATTTGCTTGTATTATGTTGAATGCTTGTGTACCTATATTCCTAAGAGATAATACTCGGTCGTTCTCTTATGTCTATTTGATTTTTATTTATTTTTATGTACAAATTAACATTTATTGTGTTATGATTATTTTAAAATACTTTATTGGTGCACTGTAGTCTCACATCATAATATAGTTTATTGTAATATTGATGTACATGTGCAGAGCACTTGATGAGCTTTCCCCTGGTTCTCTCCCAATTCTCCCCCTCCCTTCCCCATACATTATATTGAGACTGGCCTTGGTATCCTCACTTCCATGCAATAGAAATGTTTCCTTAATTCTCCCTATCCCTCTCCCCTGCCCTACCACAGGGCCTCTCCCTTGCACCACTGGACTTTTCCCTCCGTTATCAAAAGTCTTCTTTTATTATAAGCACTTCCTAGCTACCTCTAGAGAAAATAAATGACCCTTCACTCTTGGGGACTGGGTAATCTCCTTTAACATCATAGTTTCCAGGTCTAATTGTTCTTTTATAGTGCTAAGTAGAATTCCATTGTGTCTATTTCCCATAATTTTGTAGTTTATTCATCCACTGATAGACATATAGTTTGGGTCATTGTGAATTGTGCTTCTAAACCTGGATATATATGTATCCGTATAGTATTCTGATTTCACTCTCTTTGAAAATATCCAGCAGTGGTATAGCTGAATCATATGGTAGACATTCTAAGTTTTCTGAAAAATCTTCATACTGATCTCCACAGTGATTGGACTAATTAATTTTCAGTCCCATCAACAGTGTAGAAGAGTTTCTATTTTCTTACATTCTCACCAGCATTTACTGTTGGTTGACTTCTTGAAGATTGGCAGGCTAATTGTTGTTAGATGGAATATTCTTTTGGCTTTGATTTGCATCTCCCTAATGGCTAATGTTGTTGAATATTTTTTGTATATTTATTGGCAATTTGTATTTCTTATTTTGTAAAGTATCCTTTTAGTTTAATTGCCTATTTCTTGATTGGATTATTTTCTTAAGTATTAAATCTTTTAAATACTTTGTATATTGTAGACATTAGTCTTTTAGCAGAGAAGTAGCTGTGAAAGATTTCTCCTATTTTTATAGGTTCTCTCTTTAGATTCTTGATGGTTTCCTTTCATCACATTTCTTAATTCATATTTTAACTTTCTGAGCTTTGGGGGTCTTATTTAGAAAGTTTCTCTCTGTGTTTATATGTAAGAGTGTTGGAACTGTGCCCTTCATTAATAATTTTGAAATCTCTGGTCTAAGTTCCATATCTTTGATCCATTTTGAGTTGATCCTTATGCAGGTTGAGAGGTTGGAAATTATTTACAGTTTTTACAAATGGATAATCAGCTTTCCCAACAGCATTTGTTGTAAAGGTCTTTTCTCCAACTTTATGTTTTTGGCCTCTTTGTTGAAAATCAGTTGGCTATAAGTGTTTCATTTGTTTCTCTATCTTCTGTTTCATTGGTTTTTGTGTCAATACCATGCTGTTTTTATTACTATAATTTCATCATATAGTTTTAAGTCAGGTATCATGATGGTATATATATATTTTTTTTTCTTAGAATATTGAGTTTTTGCTTATCTATATAAAATTTAGGCCTGATTTTTTTTTAGCACTGTGAAGAATTACATTGGTATTTTCATTAGGATTGCACTGAATCTGTAGATCACTTTTGGTAGAATGGCCATTTTGATAATTTATTCTGTGTATTCAAGAGCATGGAAGATCTTTGCATTTCTATATCTTCTTCAGTTTACATCTTTAGTGATTTATAATTTTCATTTAGAAGACATTCACCTCCTTAACTATATTTATTCCTAGATATTTTAGTCTTTTTGAAGTCATTGTGAATGAAATTCTTTTCTGGAATTTATTTTTCATTGGATTAGTGGTTGACATAGAAAAGTTATTGATTTTTTCAATTGATTTTGAATCTTGATACATTTGTAAAATTTTAAATCAGCTCCAGAAGTCTTTTGGTTGAGCTTTTTTAATCTTCTAGAAATAGGATCATGTCAACTTCAACTAGACATAATTTCAGTTTTTTATGTTTGTATTCCATTTATTTTCTTCTTTTTCACTCTGAGTAGAGTCTAGAAATCTTTCAATTTCTTTTATACTTTATAGTTTATTGAAGTATAAAATTTCAAAATAATTTCCAATGATTCTCTGGATTTTCTCACTATCTGGTGATATCTACTTTTTCATTTTTTATTTTAATAAACTAGGTGAATTTTTTTCTTTATTTTGGTTAGGATGGGTAAAACTTATCAATCTTGTTTATCTTTCCAAAGAACTAGCTCTTTGTTTTGTTGATATATTACTTTGTTTTCTATTTCATTGATTTCTGCTCTGATTTTAACTATTTCCTACCTTCTACTGTCTTTGGGATTACTCTAATCCTGTTTCTTGAGGTCCTTGAGGTGTGATATTAGGTTGCTTATTTGGTGACTTTTTGTTTGTCTCATGTGGGCAATTGGTGCTGTAAATTTTTCTCTTGAACCCACTTTCACAGTTCTCATAGATTTAGCATGTTGAGTCTCTATTTTTATTTAATTCTGGGAATATTTTTATTTTTCTTCTTATTTTATGGTCCAGACCTCACTCAAAAACAGCATATCATTCAATCTATACATATTTATATAATTTATTTGGTCTTCCTGTTCTTGATTTCTACTTTCATTCAAATATGATCTTAAAAGATACAAAAATTAATTACACTTTTTGAATTTGCTGGTGCTTGCTTTGTGGCCCAGGATATGGTATATTTTAGATAAGGTTCCATGAGAAGCTGAGAATAATGTGTTTTCAGCTGTTGTTGGTTTGAATAGTCTGTACCTGACTATTAGGTCTATTTGTTTTATAGTGTTATTTAGGTCTGAACAATATTTACTGATCTTTTTTTCTGGAAGATAGAGCTTATTATGTGAGAGGTATATTGAAGTTTTCTAATATCAATGTATTGGTGTCTGTCTGAGACCTAGTGTCCTGATGAGTTTGCTTTAAACTCAAATGAAGAACAATTGTTAAGTGAGATTAGCCAATCACAGAAAGTTAAAGGTCATATGTTTTCTCTAATAATTGAAGGATAAGGAGTAATTTAGATATAAGAGGAACTCTAGTTATCAGAGAAGAAGTATCAGTAGAGCTAGGGAGATGATCTAAGGGTAGGAAAGGAAGAAGACTGAGGTTCATTAGTAAAAATGCTACCATCAACTATGTGTATTCATGTGATTATACCAATGTCAATCTTGGCACTCTGTATTGGGAGGGAGAACAATGGGGAGGTGGAGGAGGGCACACAAAGTGCTGTGTGCATATATGTCATTGTATACATGATTTATATTATGATGTGAGACTATAATGCACCAATAAAGGCACAAAAAATAAAATGAAGGTTTGGTGAGTAAATGTTTACTATCATTTTATCTTCTTGTTGAGATTCTTACAAGCCCCATATAGTATGATTTTGTTCTTTAATCTACATTGCCAGTCTATTCCTTTTAATTGGGGAGATTAGACTTTTACTAGTCAATGTTATGAGAGATGACTTTTGTCTTCAGTCATTTTGAGTTATATCTTTTTTTATATATAGTAGTATTTCCTTTTGCTTAGTTGACATTTGATAGAATTCACCCTTTTTTCTGGTTCTATTATTAATTTTTTCCTTCTTTTAAAATGCCAGTTTGGTTGTCATGAATTATTTTAGTCTTTGTTTTTGTTTTTGTTTTGTTTTGTTTTGTTTTTGCTTATCTTAGGAGGCTTTTGTTAATCCTTCGATCTTGAAAGATATCTTTGCTGGATATAGCATTTAAAAAAATGTTTTATTTTAGGATTTGAAGTACATCTTTTTAGTTCTTGGATTTCATGATTTGGATTGAGAAATCCAGAGTGATTCTTAGTGTTTTGCCCCTAAATGTCTTTCATTCTTTTGCTCTTAATGTATTTAATATTCTATCCTTGACCTTTGTGTTAGATATTTTTATTACTGTTTGGCATGGAGAAGTTCTTCATTGATTTTTTTCTTATTGGGATTCTGAATGCCTCTTGTATGTGTATATCTATCTCATTTTTTTAATATTTGAGGGAGTCTTATCTTATTTCTCATGTCATATAGTCTTCTCTATATTGTTTACTGTGTAGTCAGTTTTGAATGAACTCTCTTTTAAAAGTGATATACTATTTTCCATGTGATGTTGTTTCCTAGAGGTGGTTTCTATTGAGGACTTCATTTCATATATTGTCTCTTTCTTACTGAGGACCTCTTTTTGGTTCTTATTTATGACCTTAATTTTTCTATTGATATTTTCATATCCTGTACATTTTTTCTTATTTTATATATAGGCTTTTGTCATATTAAAACCCCAAATTCTGAATTCTTATTCTGACATATTTTATAGCTTTATATTAGTGATTTCCCTTGTTTTTGAACTGTAGTAGTTTATTGTCTCTTCATTGGTGTTAATTCTCATGCTTTTGGAGTTCTCTGGTTTGTATCTCTGTTTTTTGCCATCCTATTCCTCTTATTGTGGGAGTCCTACATCTACTTGTTGTTTCGTTATAATTGATTCTATTATGGAGGGTTTTATTTGCCTCAATAAATCTGTCTCACTAGTAAGACATTTAAATTAGTCTCCCAGAACACCTTTAAAAGGTTATAGTTTTCTGTCCATTCAGATTAAGAGCAGTCTCTTTCTGAAAGTCTCTTGCTCTATTGGTCCAAACTCAGAAGTACCAGGAACTATAATGTTCTACTCAGAATTTACATCCAGCTGACTGAGGTTAAATGCTCCAGGAACACCTCTGCTGCTATTCTGTTTGCAAACATGTGAAACCCTATGGACCACTGACATCTGAACTCCATGGACATGGCCCAAGTTCAGCAAGGCCAGAGATTGTCTTGATCCCAACTTGTGGTGCAGTTGGCTGTGCTGATTTGGTCATGAACACATAGAGCTTTGTCAACTGTTGTCATCTTTAGTTACTGGGCAAAAACTTTGCTAACTAAAAGGGTGCTGCCTTCCCAGGCTGTGGTATGGCTATTTTAGTAAAATTTTTCCTGAGTGACTCCTGCTGCTCTGCCAACTGACATGATGTGAAACCCTGCTGACCTTTGCTTTCAGTGCTTCTTGCCTTCAAGGCTCATACTTTACCAGGGAAAGACTATACTATTCTGAACATGGATCTTGGGTGGCTGAGTTATTTAGCCCCTTGGATACCACTGTTGCTCTGGGCAGCTGCAATCCCATGAGACCTTGCTGGTTATAGGCCTCATTGCTTGTGACACCCAAATACCACTAGGGAAGAATTTATAGCCTTCTGTGTGCTTGGCTGAGTTATTTTAACCCAAAGACATCACTGCTATTATTCCTTTAGTGATTGCTGACACCTTATAGGAATGGAAAAAGCTGCTGACCCTAGGTCTCCTTTCTTTCATGTCCCTGTGCTAATTCATGTTTCTGATGTGCACATCTATATAGCCCCTGTCCCCACCTCTGTAGTGATGGTTTCTAAACACACAGATTCCACAGGTTTGTTTGTTGCCATGCAAGTTTCTCTAACTTCACAGGTGTATGCTGGGATGTTTTATAAACTCACAGTCTTAATGAGCTCTGTTGTACCTACTTGGGTCCCTGCAGGAAGTTCTGTAGTTTTTCAGTCCCAAGGAGTTCACTGGGCCATTTTGGAGGGTGGTGTGGAAAGTCACAGTAGTTTTGACAAGGAGGGTTACAGGCATTTGGGTCCCTGCAGGAAGGAACTATCATTTTCTCCCCTAGATGGTTCAGCTGCATCCACAAGGGTTTACTGACCAGTTGGCTTGGTGGTCTGGACACTTCTGGTCTTAAGGTATTTGAGCATGGAGAGAATACAATTCCTTTTTGGTTTTTGGTGTTGGTTACCTGGAGTCACTGGCTCAACAAGATTTATCTTCTCTGCTGGATTTGAACTCTTAAAGCCAGTGGATTCCAGCAGCCAACAGCTCCTAAATGGGCTCATCAAGATGGCTTCCACCATAGTTTTTTACTATACGAGACTCATTTCCCTCTTTTCAGTCCTTTGCTCTCTGAGTTGCCTTCAATTCAACCACATTGTGACTGTCTTTCTTCTGTTGAGATCTGTTTTTTTTTCCATGAAACCGTCTTCCCTCTGGTGCAGCTCTGAGTCATTGAGCATCTAAATGAACTACCTTATTCTATTCTTTCCTTTGTTTTTTTTTTGGAAATGTTTTATATAACCTACCAATGAAGCCACCCAAAATTGGACTTTTCTCTGTGGGTATTTTTTTGTTATTGTTACTAAGTAAATGTCTTTATTTGTTGTATGTTCATATTTTGTATTTCTTTTTAAAAGATCATATCTTAATGATGCATGGTTGGATAAATATAAACCCAATAGCTTTTGAAAACTTAAAGAAGCCTTGCTCTTATCTAAAGAGCAAACTAGTACATGTCAGTGTTAGGTCTCTAAATTGAGATACTTTTTATATAAATATTTTTGAAACTTTTTATATTTGTTTGGTATCACAAGTGTTTTTATCTTCTATTGTCATCTCTTATTTAAATTTAAAAACTATTTTTTGCACAAAATATAGTTTCATTTATTCAAATTACTCTTTATAGATGAGAACCAATACTCAGAAAGTTTACATTATTATCTATAATCTGAAAGCTGGTGTAATTTAAAAATAGTTATATTATTCCACATCCTATCATTCATCCCTTTTTATTATATTCACAATAAATAAATTGACTATCCACAATTCGGACGTAGTTTCTTTCTGACTTATACTGAATCCAAAAAAATGAGAAATGACCAAATATACTGGTTTTTCTTCCAGTCCATCTTATATTCTAGAGCATTAAAATTTTTCAGAAGATGAATCCTACTTCTGGCTTTAACAGGGTATCATTAGTTAGAATGACTCTCCATTGAGAATACCATAAAGGCATAGCAAAAATACAAAAGGCATAGTGAAGCAACCAAACCATCCAGGGTTTGAGGGTTAAATATCCTGTAGAAAAATCTGAGGTGAAGTTAAATTTCTCTTTGATCTTTTCTTAGAAGTATTCACTAGTTCATAAAGAAATGTCGCAGGGCGTTGGACCATCTCTTTGGTTAAGAATATGCAGGATGAAGTCCAGAGCTATGAGCAAAGTCAGGATCTGAGAGGCCAAGATCTTAGAATAGAACAACGCCTAAATGAGCCTAGCATTTTATGCTGCTTGACCCCTGAGGCATTTGATGATAAATATTATGGGCAGGGCCTTAAAACTAAGCAGGAAGAAATTTGGGCCAAAATCATGAAGAGTTTCCTTTAGAATCTTAATTTTGGGAATTCAAAAATTAAAGTTCAAAACTTTAAAATGGCATTACGTTCAAGAAAATAGGTAAAATATGGAGAATTCTATAACTGGAAAAAAATTAGTGGCAATTATCTACCCAGTAGTTTGACTTAACGGCAGAAGATAAGACTAAGTTAAGTATTAAAGATGTTTCAAAAAAAATTATTGAAACAGAAACTCTTAAGGAAAATATAAAAAAAATTTAAGATATATGAGAGAATGCAAAGATATTAAACACATACATAATTACAGTTCGAATATACAGGCATAAATAGGTCAAAAACAGTATTTTTCAAATACTGTTTTTCAATATTTTTCAAATAATATTTTTCAAAACAATATTTTTCAAATAATGGTCTGATGGAATGTATCGATATACTGCAATGGGAAGTTTTTCACTAAACTGCCAGAGTATACAGTTTAAATAGAAAAACAAAGAAGCACCACATACACATATTCAGTTTCATGATGATCTTGACATAAATAAACAGAATATACTAAAAATAGGTAGGAAAAATACACCTTACTTTCAGGTTTATAACAGAAGAAATGAATTAATCACAAATGACGGAATCCAGAAAACATTAAAATATATTCTTAACGTGGTCAAATAAAATAACATTAGGCATCAAAAAACGCAAAGTAAAATAAAATATTATCAGCAAAGAATATAAAATTCATTGTCAGGAGACTCACAATAAAAGGAAATTAGCAGAATTCCTTAAGCAGAAGGAAAATTATTCCAAATAAAACTTTTAAACTTTAGTAAGTAATAAAGAGTAAAGAAAGGTATGTGAATAAATCTAAATGCATATTTATATACAAAATAATAAACGTAATTTGAGATAAAATGACAATTAGATAAAAGACTGAAGAGGAGTGAGTGGAATTAAAGATTTCTAAAATCCTCCCATGGCCTTGATATTTTTTATTTGGAAACAGGGTCTCTTAAGCCAGCTAGGCTGGCTTCGAAACTATGTGATCCTCCTGTCTCCGCCTCCCAAGTGCAGGGATTACAAGCGTGCACCACCACCTCTGGCAATAGTTGAAGATTTTAATACACCTCTCAGTATTTGATAAAAAAAATTAGTAGAGATTTTAAATTTTGTCAACATATACCTCACTTAACTGATACATGTAGGTCATCTAACCTAGGGCTCATTCATTTAAATGTACATGAAATAGACAACATTTTGTTTCCTAATGCAAACCTTTACAAGTTTTGAAGATTAAAACCACACAGACTGATTGTAAAATGGAGTGAAATTAATGGGAGATCAATAACAAAAAAGATATCCTTGAAAAAATAAGTGAGAATTCTACTTAATACATATGTCAGAGAAAAAATTAAAATAACATTTAGAAAACATTTAAAGCTAAATAGTAAAAATTCTATGATTACAGCATGTGATACAACTATAGGAAAAAATATAGCATTAAATGTGTATATCAGAAAAGTAAAAAAAAGGAAATGATTTTATGATCTAATTCAGGGAGTTAGAAAAATATAAAATGCTCTAAAAATGGATTAATAGAAGATAATAGATAAAATAATAAAATAATAAACAATTTCTAATAAAGTCAATCCGCTCAAAATTTGTTATTTGAAAAACTAGTATGACTGAAAAATTCTTAATTTAGGTGAAATGGGTAAAACCCATAAAATATATTTATCAAAGCCGACACAGAGAGAAATGGAAACTGAGAATTGTTGTGCATCACAAAAAGAACCTGAACCAACAAAAATATAGACATAAATAACATTTTATAAAAGAAAATCGTGATAAAACATCTTAAAGAAAAAAGAAATTTCTACAAGTTTTACAGGGTATAAAAAGCACATAGTAAATTTCTTTGAACTATCCTCCCTGTAGATTCAGAGCTAAAAGATTTACTTTGATCAAATGTTTTTCCCCCTTTTTACATCTATTTGTAATACGCATGCATTTGATTTCTTTTTAATCCAATGAGAGTGGTGAAAATCAGTCATTAATTTTGAAATACTATTTGTACCCCGTGTTTCTACATAAAATACATCTATTTTACCCTATAATGATTTTGATGCTGTTATCCTTAGTTCTCTAGCATTTTTGGGGGGGATTTTTTTATAGTTTTGTTGGTACATTATGATTATATGTCATCACAAGGTTCAAAGTGATACAAACACATGTGTACACAGGTCTTGGTGTGTTTCCCTTCAGGTCTCACCCTGCTGTCCACTCCTCTCCCTACACAATAGTGAGATTGGCAGTGATACCTTCATATGTTGACATAGTGTAATTTGAATTATTTCTTTCAACAGTTCTTCATTTTTCCTTCCTTCCTTCCGTCCCTCTATTTCTTTCCACTATTTACTGTTCCTTCTCTTCAACTATGTAAAATCCCTTTTGTTAACTATTTCCACTTTAGCTTCCATGTGTGAGAGAAAAAATTTAATCTTTTATTTTCTGAAACTGGTTGGTCTCACTTAGCACATATTCTTTAGTTCCATCCACTTTTCTGCAAATGACATAAAGATGATGTTTTTATGACTGGGTAAAATTCCACTGTGTTTTTGTACTTTGCTTATCTTGATATAATTTATTTACTTATTTGATATGGAAATGTTTGGCTCATAATTTTACTCTTCTGCAATGCCCTATATAAGTTTATACATATTTTTAAGAACTGGGGGTTAAACTCAGGGTCATTCTAACTCTGAGCTATACCCCCAGACTGATTTTTTATTCTTTATTTTGAAACAGGGTTTCACTAAGTTGCAGAGGGCCTCACTAAGTAGCTGAGGCTGGCCTTGAACCTGTGATCCTCCTGTCTCAGCCTCCCAAGTACTGGGATTACAAGCATGTGCCACCATACCCGGCTCCTGGGAAAGTTTTGATATCACAGTCACACTAATTACATAAGGTGCGTTAAAAAGGATCAGATTTTTTTTTTTATTCTGTAGAACACATTGTGTGCAGCTGGCAATATTTCTTCCATAGTATCTTTTGCAAGAATTGGTAAAGCTATTTGTATCTGTTTTAGTCTGTAAAATTATTTCTTTCTTTGGATTTCTTTTTTGTGAGTTCAATTTCTTTCTTTAATATAGAATAGTTCTTCTGAAATGATTTGAAAATGGCTACTACCGTTTAATGTTTTTGTAAGTTTTAGCCAATATCAATAATATAAAAAGTAGATGTTTATAAAAGAAACAAACCAGTATTTATAGATATAATTATATATTAGAATGTCCCAAACAAACTGCAGATAAAGTACTAGAATTAATAAGTAGGTTGAACAAATTCTTTCAACTCAGATTCACCTCACATGCACATGAACACATCTCTACATATCAACAATAAACAATTAAACTAAAATGTTGAAATCTTATCATGCATAATAGTAAAACCAGGTAGATAATGAGGAATAAGCCGAGCAAGTCATGTTTATTTCTCTGGTCCAGATTACAAGAAAGCCTTATAATGAGAAATTTATCTCAGTAAATGGAGGATTATGTCATATTAATGGCCTGAAAGTATTAAAAAGTTTGTTATTCTAATTTTTGTTTTAATTAAAAGTTTTATTTCCTTCCAAACTAATGTAAAAATGCAATACAATTTTAGTTTAAAATCTCTGTAGTTTTCCTACAGAAATTGATAAATGATTTTTTGTGTGTGTGATATTAGGGATTGAATCCAGGAATATGCTACCTCAGAACTACACTCTGGCCCTATTTTATTTTGAAACAGGGTCTTGATAAGGTATTGAAAGTTTCACTAAGTCGCTAAGGCTATGCTTGAACCTGAGCTCTTCCTGTCTCAGCCTCCCCAGCACTAGTCTTTCAGGCCTGTTCTACCACATTTGGTAATAAATGATTTTTAGCTTTATTTTTTTAAGATTTAAAGAAGTTTTTTAGAAAGATAGAAATATAGAAAATAGAAATACAGCCCCATGCCAAAATGGCATGGGGGGGTGACTCAAAATGAATACACTCGACAAATGATTTTTAAATATATATAGAAATATACAAGAATAAAATATTCAAACAGTTACTGGGGGAAAAGCAAAATTGGAGGACTTAATCAGATATAGAGATGTAAAACTACAGTAATGAAAGGATATATTATTTACAGGAGGATGGAGAAGAGTCTAGTAATAAAGCCATATTCATAGTATCAGTTATGTTAAAGATAAGATGTCACTGCATTGAGAGTATGGGTTTTCTTTTCAATAGGCAGTCCCAAACAGTAGGATATCTAAATAAAAAACAATGATTTTATTTCCTTATTGACACCACATAAAAATAAATTTGGATCATGGACCCAATTTGAAAGGTAAGACATTAACAATTTTCAGAAGACAACATTAGTTCTTTTTGTGAACACGAATGATGGAAAGATTTTTACAGAAAATATATGTACTAACTATTCGAGAAAAAATTACCAATAAAATTAATTTCTTTAAAATTACTAACTTCTGAGCTGAGTGTGGAGGAACTCTCTTGTTATTCCAGTGCCTGGAAGGCTGAGACCAGAGAATCGCAGGTTCAAAACCAGCCTCAGATATTTAATGAGGTTGTCAGCAATTTAGCGAGACTCTGTTTCCATATAATAAAATTTTATTAAGAAAATTTTTGTTTGAGGTGCTGAGGATGGAATTCAGGGACATTCTATCTCTGAGCCATACCCCGAAACCTATTTTTATTCTTTATTTTGAAATAGGGTCTCACTGAGTTGCAAAGGGCCTCACTAAGTAGCTAAGGCTGGCTGCAAACCCAGATCCTCCTGTCTCAGCCTCCCAAATGCTGGGATTACAGGCATGTGACACCATGTCCGGCTCCATAAAATAAAACTTTTTTAAAAAGCTGTGGATGTAGGTCAGAGATAGAATGCCCCTGGGTTGAATCCTCAGTATGAATTTTTTTTTTTTACTAACTTCTTAAGTAAGAAATTAAAAAAAAAGTCATAAGGTAAAAATTTGCAATACACATATCTCACAAAAGATTTATACTGAGCATGTATACAAAGCTATTTAAATTGAAACAAAATTAGTAAATTGAATAATGGTCAAATGATTTAAATGAAAGTGTGTTCAACTTTATTAGTAACCAGGGAACTGCAAATTACAATGGCAATACAATACCACTGTACACCCACTAATTGCTAACATCAGTTCTGTCCAGGATGTGGAGCTACTGAATGTTTCATATACTGCTGGGGAATATGGAAATTGATAAAACTGTTCTGAAAAACTGAACCAGCAATTCCCTGTTAATTCTAATCTTATCAGAAATGCATACGTAAGTTTATCAAAATATAGGTATAAAAATGATCACAAAAGCACTATTTGTAATAACTGCAAGCTAGAAATATTCCAAACATCCATTAACAGTAAAATGGATAATTTATGGCATATTTAGATTCATATCTGCTTTAAATTTCAATAAGATACAAAAGAATCTTTGTTGCTGGAATTAGAATAGTGATTTCCTTGGCAGGGGAAATCACTTGGCAGGGAACTTCTTGGTTTACCAGTAATTTTCTCATGTCTTACTTGGGTTTCTCAAGCTATATATTTATGATTTATGTGCTTTTATTGTCATGGCTTGTATACTTTTCTGTATCTATTATTATATGTCAATAAAAGTTTAAAAGCTATAATGATTTTTCAAAAACTCATAAAGGAGCCATACATGGTGACTCAGGGTGGCCTGTAATCCCAATACTTGGAAGGCTGAAACAGGAGGATCAGAGGTTCAAGGCCAGCCTCAGCGATTTAGTAAAAGCCTTAGCTATCTGGGGATACTGTTTCAAATAAAAAATAAAAAAGGGGTTAAAGTTATAACTCATAGAATGTCCCTGGGATCAATTCTCAGTATCTTAAGTAAATAAATAAATAAATAAATAAATAAATGTAGCTTTTGGAAGGAGCTAACAGAAAAATATTAATAAAAATCAAACTGCCTAAATTGTCTAAGATGTGAGGAGGTATCCTTATAATAGATACATTGGTTTTATTTTCTGTTTATTCCTCTATCATGTGACCTTTCTGAGCCTACCTGGGTGACCTTTGTAGAGGTGACTTAATCTTCTTAAGAAGCAGTCTTTAAATATAGACTTTATTTCCATATTTAAAGCAACTGTGCTGAACAAAAGAGATGGATTAATTGATGCTTTAAAATCCTATAAAAATGCTAAATCCCAGCAAATGAAATCTGCCTTTTAAACAATCAATTTCCACAGGAGAACGTCTAAGCTCAGAAGAAACAGCCTGGCAAATTCATCTGGTGTTCTGTATAAATACAATTTTAAAATACCTCCACTATTTTTCATGCTATACCATCTGCCCAATGGCTCTTGGAATGGAATTTTAATCTTTAATTGCAAATGCAGGGATTAAAAAGGTTACATTCAAAATGTGCTAGGAGACCAACTAACAATTCAGAAAGGGGGAAAAATAAGTCTGTATCTGCAGGATTTGCTGGCAGAGATGTTTTCTGGAAATGATAACCTGGCACCAGGTCTTTCACGGGCAGAAGTGGAAAAGAAAAATCACCTCCTCTGATTGGGTCTGAACTCTTTTGGACCCTGTGTGAATTCCAGCTGCTTTTGACTGTGGAGTCAGAGCAAAAATGGACAACTTCACTCTTTCAATTCCTTAGAGATTACAGTGTGGTTTTATTTGTCATCTAAACAATTAAAGTCATAAAGAACATCTATAGTTTTTGCTTGGGGAGGGATGTAGGATAGTTTAAGTGAAATAGATAAAAAAGTCACACATAGAATTGATCCTTTTTTCACTAAAAATGTAAAATATCTAGAAACAAATGAAAAACTGACTTTCATGTTTCTAAGTTGGGGAGACAACGATAAAAAGTTTCATCTTAATTTTTAGTTTTAATATGTTTGGTATAGATAGCAACTCTCTTCCCTTCTGAGTTTGCTTTTCTGCTGTTTCTTTACTGGGTCTACTCCCCCCTGTTTTCACAATAGGAGAAATGTGTACACTGTGCCTCTAACCCTCTCATTTTCTGTGTTCACTGTTCTTCTTACTTGGACTAGCAAGCCAATTCACTTTCTACAAAGATTTCGACACCGTGGAGGGTCATTGTGGATCAGGAGTGTGAATACTTCTGATATCTGAATCATAGAAGCTTGGACTTGACTCTTCTTCAATTATTTCATATGGGCATATTTGGCCCAAACAACTCTTTATCAAGGACCATGACTTCTTGCTTTATTTTCCCTAAAAGAAGAGAGATAACAGGAGACTTAATAAAAGCCCTTGAAGAATTCAGCAAAAAGAACATTTAAGAATCATAATGCCTGTGTGTAATATAAAGGATAAATTTTATGATACATTTTTATTCTCACATATCTTATACAACTTAAAATGGGTCATATATGTCTTATAGTTATTATACACATGTGTGTGTATATATATATGTATGAATAGTCACTCTATATTTAACTTTGTAGCCTAAGGGATTTTCCTCTTCCTTCATCTCTAAAATGACCTAGAAAACCCAATGAAATGAACATTAGATGCACTAAAACAGCTCAGGTGGGAAAATACTGCCTTTCCTAGGAAGTCAGGCTAGTACAGCTGTGGTGAGTCAACAATGATCTTGTCTCTGAATATCGGCTCTGGTAAAAACCAGGTTTTGAAACTTGGTCATAGCTGTTTCTTGGTAAAGGGAAACAAGCCTCATCTAAAATGAGTTTTAAAGGAAAACGAGCCTTTAAAACCTGTAAAATATAAATATTCCTTTAGCAAGTCACTAGTAAACCTCTGTGAACTGAGCTTTGGTTTCATCTCTCTAAAAGAGTTGATTCCTGTTGGGAAATACTGTCTCACTTTTAAATTCTAAACGTCACTTTAAACTAATAAAGAATTTTATAAGTCTAGTTTGAGACAAAGAAAACAAAGTAAAAAAAAAGAAGCTGTGGACTTGTTAGTGATATGATCCATTGCATTTTTATGTGACCTTGTTAAAAAATGATAAGGGTAGAAAGCCTCCTCTAATTAATAACTGCAGTCCCAAACCTTTCAATATTTTCTCCTCCAATCATGTATTATTCTTCCATAGTTCATTTTTGAAAGAGAATCAGCAAAATAACACCTCAAAAGTCCAAGAAGTTGAGCTAGAGTGAGAGCGAGAGCGAGGAGAGAGCGAGGGGAGAGAGGGGAGAAAGGGGAGAGAGAAGAGAGAAGAGAGGAGAGAGAGAATGAATGAATTACATGAATTTCAGCCAAATCACTTGTTCTACAACACAGCATCATTCCAGCAAGGTAGCACAAGTCTTTAATATATTTGTTTGCCTCATTGCATGCTGGGTAAGCACTAATCCACATCTCCAGCACCAGTAATACAAGATCTAACGATTGCCTGGAACATTTGCTTGGGGAAGAGAGGCTTCTCAGTTATTGAGATTCTGATCTTTCATTATTCTTGCCTCTGACAAGACCCACCCTTGGTTCTTCTAAACTTTCCTTAGTAGACACTTGTTGAAGGGATAGATTGTTAACACTTTTCCAAGTCTGTTTTTGTTCACGAGATCCTATTTTTTTCCTTAGACCAAAAAATTATAATCCAGAAGATTACTACATGTTATGCCCAGCTGTAAGTTAACAAAATAATCCCTTCTTCTACTGCCTTGATTCATGAATATATAAACATGAATTTGAGCACAGGCAGAGGCTAACTACTGAGGAGTGGCTATATAAACCCCCAAATCCTATTTATTCTTTGTTCTAGGGTAGTTGTTTATTCAAAGGGCCTCTATATTCTGTTTTCCGAAACCAGAGTTAATGGAACAATAACATTTTTTTTTTTTGGTGGTACTGGGGTGGAACCCAGAGGCTTTCTACCTCCGGGCTATACTCCCAGACCTATTTTATATTTTATTTGGAAACGGGGTCTCACTAAGTTGCTGAGAGCCTCACTAAGTAACTGAGGCTGGCTTCGAACCTGTGTGATCCTCCTGTCTCAGCCTCCCAAGCGCAAGGATTACAAGTGTGAGCCACCACGCCCAGCAACAATAACATTTTTATGCCTAAATCTATGGAAATGGATAACTCACAAATTCTATACTCTCTTTTATAATGTGTGGCAACTAAGATTGTTTCCTACTCTCTGATGATTTTATAACTCCAACAGCAAAGAATCACTGAGTTACATCTAAGTATCCAATATCTGATATTAAGACACCTTTTGCAGAATATATATATATATATATATATATATATATATATATATATATATATATATACTTATATTTATTTATCTATCTATAGATATCTTATTTATTTAACCAAAATTGCTATTCACCTTGGGAGAGGCCAAGAAAGTCAAATGACATATTTTGCAAGTGGGGTTTTAACAGTAATCTATGGAAACATTCTCGTTGATTTTGCTGGTATCCACCAAGGAAATCTCAAAATAAAACAAAAGCGAAATCCCTGCCTTCCAAAGCAAAACAAGCACAAAGACCTTAATAATAGAAAACACCATTAAATTAACTGCTTGGTTTTAGTAAAAAATGGCTCTAATTTATTAGGCTGAAATCAAATAAATGTGCCCAGCATTTTATAACTAATGTGATTTCTCCTCATCCTTATGGAACCACTCTTGTTAAAGCTTTGACCTAAGTATCATATGCCTGGGGTTGGCATCAGAATGGAACATGATGTCAAAGCCAGCTGTCAGTGTGGAGAGATGAGGTGAGAAGTGGAAGAAATATTCTCAGTGCCTATTGAGTGTCGTGGAAGAACATGATGGGGTTATACCCTTCTGTACTGCCTACGTGAAGAGACTATAAAAACATGTTCCTGTCCTTCATAAATCTGTTTGGCAGAGACACAGGAACTTGGAGGCTGAAGAAAAGGTTTCTAAGGGATGGGATGTGGATGAGAGGGGTGGGAGAAAAGACCTTGATGCTCCAGGTAGAAAGGAAGGGGAACTATAAGGGGTTTAAACAGGAACAAAGGAATATTGAAAGACTTTGTTGAAAGATGGAGCCTCAAAGGATGGGCCTCTCGTCATCATTAGTAGGTATCTGACATGTGGAAGAGAGTTTATGTTCAATGACAAGGATTAAGTGTTGATAAGAAAGCATTTACATATAGTTTTCACATCAGCAACACCAACATCAAATGCTAGCTCCCAAGTCACTTGCTATTCTTTGTACAGGAGCAGAATTCCTGTCTTCTCCTTCAAAGTCTAATTATATTAGCTTGCTAAGCCAAAGTACAGCTGGGAAGCAGTTCAGCTTAGTTGAAACTAAGAAGGGACCATTTACGTCATACATCCTCCTAGGTATTTGGGGATATTCTTATTTGAATGGATAAATGTGGTGATGGTGAATGTACCAATTCCTGAACATTTAATCCTTGCTAGTGTGTCTTCATTTTGTATCTCAAGGAAAGGCCAGAATGTCTTTCAATGCATCTTCATTGAACAGAGAGATGGAGAGAGTATTTGCTTTCATTGTCTGAGGATGGTATTTGGTTCTATAGTTTTATTCTTCATGGAAAGAAATTATTCCATTGTCAAAAAATCTGTCCTATTTCTAGGTTTTAGGAATCAAGAGAGATGTATCTGAACTCATTCTGACTTTACTGGGCTCCTGTTGATAGTCATCAACAGGCCTAGGACGAGTTCCCTCTTTATTTATGAAAATATTTGCATTTCTTCATTTCCCTACACAGACTTCACTGCAGGTAAAGAACTCTCCTCTTGCACCTTGGTAATTCTTCTGATGATACATTTGAGAGCTTCTGCTTTATAAAGAGCATCTGGAGGAGAAACTTAGTTTGAAGATAGAGCATAAAACTGAAACACAGTTTAATATTGAGTGGCCAATACACATTTGCTGGTGGTTGGGATGAGGAGGACCAGCTTTGAAAATATTAGCAGAAGGAAATGACTTGCTTTGATGCATATAGAAAGCAGTATTTTGAAATCCTCCCTTTCAATAATAAAGCTGAGGCTAAATTTGGTGATCGGCAGTCAATTATTATGAGAAATTCTGACGGATAAGTGATCCTTGTAGAGTAAGCAGCAAAAGACAAAAGAGGAAGGAAATTTCCAAGGCTTACTTCCTTTCCTAGGTTAAAAAAAGTTTCTTATTGTAATGATTATGGATGCAGTTCCCTGAGGTTACTTCCAAGCTAATGAATAAAATCTTGGAAGTGAAGTCCAAGCATCTTCCATTTTCATAAATAATATTGACTGAATTTCAGTGGTAGCTGCTTTATCTTTTTGGTTTTTATTAAAGTTCAAATCCGTGTTGCTAGTTTCTACTGCTCTGCTTTTAGGGCACTTTAAATAATACTAGCTTTATGTTGAGAAGGAGGCTTAGAGGGATTAAAAGATGCAAAACATTAAATTCTAGCTGTGGATGATCTATTCATTAATTCTTTTGTCTTGCTCTTAATTTGAGCATCCTTACAAATTGTCCTCTTTGCCTTATTGTGATTTAGGATGTTTTCCTTTGAAGGAGAACTATTCAGTACCCTTACAATTCCCTAATGAGTATTAGTAAAACAAAACACCCATGTGTTCCAGTAAACATGAGATCTTTTAGTTGTTAATATTTTTTATTTTTGGTGTGACTTCAAGTTCCTTTTGGATAAAGTCTTCTTCCACAAACAAGCAAACAAACAAATAAAAAACTACTATTACAGGAACATTCAAAATTGTCTAATAATATTCAGTTATAGAGAGTTTAAAATTTGTGTGAATCAAGATTTGACAAGGCAAATATAAAACTGACACATTAATTGAATTTGTTATAGAGACTAAAAAAGTCACTGTTAGTTGTAAATAGGAAAGTATCAACAAATAGCTGCCCCCTAAAAATGAATGTAACAGTTATAATGTTCTAGGCCACAAAACATAGGTGAGCAGGAGAATATAATTTGTCTTTCTATAATTGAACACAGTTTGTATTTGACGTACCTGCTGGCTGAAAACATAAATCTTACATTTGGCAGCACACCCATATTTTAATGGTTTCAAAATATCATGCCCACTGAACTGATTTTGTTATAAATAGAGAGTTAGCTCTGCTTTGTTCTATTCTTCCTGTTTACATTTTGGGTGGTTTTAGAAATCCTTTATGCCTCCAGGAAGTAATATTGAAGCTCTTAATGTGATGGCTTATGAATTTATCAGTTTGGTCCCCAGATCAGTAGCATCACCTGGGATATTGTTAAAAATACAAAATCTTAGACCTCATTCCCAACCCACTGAATCACAGGCTCAGGGGGAGCTAACAGTTGAATGTTTCTGGCTTATGCTTTTTGTGCTGTGGTAACAAGATGGTCTCAGCAGCTAATCATAAGTTTGTTGTCTCTTAAGAGATCTACTATGAAAGAAACAGAAAAGAAATGATGAAGAATATGTTGTCACCCTCATAGGAGAAGTATGATAATTCTCCTCCTGTCATGAGTGCTGTGAATGTTTTTCCAAAATCCATAATTCTAGTGGGCACAGTGGGCCCATCTAAGAGCAAACAACTGAGCGATGAATGACAGATATAAGAACACTTTAAGTTTTTATTAAAAAGCATTATGCATTACAACTTAAGCATTTTTCCCAATGAGACTTTTTGGGGTTCAAATTAGCTTGGGGAACAAGGGAAGATAAATTGTTGTTTTTAAATATGCTAGTGAGGCTTTCTTTCAGCAAGTGATAAGGTGTGATACCATCACTATGCAGGGAACAAACCCAGATAAATGATTTGCCAGTTTCCAAAAAGGTGAAGGTAGAGAGAATACTGGCTTGTGGGAGACTGACCTTGAATTCTATCTCTAATTTTCAAAGGGATTTCTGTTTTCCATTCCATTTGACAACTGTGAGCTGCACCTCAGTGAACTCTTTAAAAGGATTATCAATAAGGATGCTTTGCTTTGCATCTCTAAGTCACACAGAAGCTACTTTTCTGTTATCTCTCACCTCCCAACTCTTCTAACTCTGCCTGGCATCAGCAACAAAACTAAAGAAGCTGATACAAATCAAAGAAGCAATTAAGTGGAAAAGTTTCTTTCCCTCTCCTCCTTACAGGATCAGATATTTTAGACATAGCGAAAATAATCTCTTGGGTGCTGAGGCAAAGCAAGATCCCCTCTTGCAATCCTCTTTCAAATCCTTAACTGATGCTCAGGAACTAAGAAATACATGGAATCATTGGAAAGCATGAAGAGAATAAGGTAATTCTTAATATCTTGAAAATAGGATTGTGGTGAATTACTACATACATACATAATATACGTTTTAAAATATCACAAATATAAAGATGCAAGTTGTAATATTGTAATTTAGTTCTCTGCTTAACAATAGTATACAAAAATAACTCACGATATTGCTAATCACACCAATTGATACGTATACATATATTTCTTCACATAACTTCAGATTTTCCACATAGTTCGAGTCAAGAGTATTTGCTCTAATCAAGCCTGTGAAATTAGCATGATTACTTGTTTGTAGATAATCACACTCAATCTCAGAGAAGTTTAACAAATTGAGCAAAGCCTGCACTCAACACTTGGTGTCTGTCTGGATTCCAACTCAGGTCTGCTAATTCCAGATAACACAATCTTCATTACACTACTCCAAATCCTTACTATTTAGAGAAGATTTCCCCCAGAGCTGAAACTACCTTTACTTTACTTTATTTCTCTTTTGTCAACCTAATGTCTTTTTTAAGGAAAAATTATCCAGAGAATAATTTTGAAGAGATTCCTGTGTTCCTTTAAACATTTCATCACGTAGAAAATTGCGCCTAGCATTTATTAAGAACTAGTAAATATTTGTAAAACACAGTTCATTTGTTGTTTAGAGCATATGTCTTTGATTGGTTTTCTGTAACAAAATGCTATAGAGAATTTATTTATTTATTTATTTTGAATATTTTATTTTATTTATTTTTATTGGTACATTATATTCATACATCATATTGGGGTAAAAAACTTGTGAGTACATACATGCACACATCACTAATTTAACCCCTACCCAATTCCCACCCCATTCCCTCCCCATCCCTCCCTCCCTTGCTTAGCTTAGTGGTTGACTTCCATATGTTTAAGTACATTGTGTGTTTTAGAGATTTTCCTCTTCCCCCCTCCTTTCTCCTCTTTAGGTTGTCTCGTTTGCTCCTCTATAGGATTTCCTTTTTCATCTAGAGTTCGTCCTATGACCCATTTCTCCTTAGCTTTCACATATTAGGGAAAACATCTGATTTCTTATTTTTTGTGACTGACTAATCTCACTTAGCATTATGTCCTCCAGTTCCATCCATTTCCCTGAAAATGATGTAATTGAGTTTTTTTTTTTAATGGCTGAGTAAAATTCCATTGTATACATATCCCACAGTTTTGTAATCCATTCATCTGTTGATGGACATCTTGGTTGTATAAAAAAACCTCATTTTTCTTAGTTTCCAAGGCTGTATGGCTCAAGACTTGGCACCAACAGATTGAGTGACTGATGGTCTGCTTCCCCTTAGACAGCCAGCTTCTGATTGTAAACTTGCATAGGAAAAGAATGAGGCATCTTTTAGAACACCTTTATCAAGGCACCAATCTCATTCATGAGGGCTGGCCCCCAAGACCTAATCATTTCACAAAGTCCTCAACAACTAATACCATCACCTCAGTGTTGAAGAGTTGAACGTATAAATTTGGGGTGAAGTAGGCATTCAGACTATAGCAAGATGGAATGCAATTGTCACCTTTTCTCTTTAGCATGAGATGAACAGAGACACAATACTTGAAGATATCTCTGCGTATCTCCATCTTTTCTTCATATGGCCCCAGGGCTTGAGAACTAAAGTATTTTACGAAGCTCCATATATTCTGTTAATTCAAAACGGCACTTCTGTGAGAGGCAGGTCTCTGGAGCCTGTGGGATTCAGCCTGCCAGCATTTCAATGTGTCTGGAAAGCGAATGTTGAATATTTATTTAACATTAGTGACTCCTACTCAGGACTTCCTTTGTCAGATGTGGTTACTTGAGTTTCATTTTCATTATACACCATCATTTCTGTAACTTATGACTGTGCAAGTGACATTGCATATTAGAAATCTTTTTATTCGGATTATTGCTCCTTATCCTACCTATCGTAATGATTAATATGGGGGATATAACTTTAATTTTTGCTTGCACATACCACCTATTATACAGTAATTATGCCTTTTGAATTATATATAAGGTCAAACTTCCTTTTAATTCCACCAACCCTGTAACTTATTGAATACAATTGTATATCAATATAGAATTTCATATCAATTATTTTGCATTTAAAATTATAATCATGGAAATGAAATTCCATGATGACAATCAGAATTTCTCAATTTTCATTAAACATAATAAATACCTAAGCACATACCTTAGATGAAAATGTAAAAATGTGGGTGTGTGTACATGTGTTTAGAAACAGTGGTATCAATAAATGGTATCAAAAAATTGGGTATCACAATGTATTATTTATTTTTAAAATGTCAGTCAAAAGGCAAGACAGGAGGGGACATTTTTAATCAAAACAGTAATTTTTTTTCTTTCTCTGTATCTGGTTCCTGTTCTTTACTTTTCCCTTAATTATAATTTTTAGTTTATGGTATTAAAGTTTCTCCTACAGTTAAATTAACTGTGATATCATGAGTTATATGTGGAAATAATAATCCAAAGTAAATGAATAGAAACCAAAAATCTGACACAATAATTATGTAAATAGGATCTAAAGAAAAAGAATAAACATTTGAGTTTTTCAGCAAAGACCAGATGATGTGGATAACCACAAAGCAGGCCTTTCTTTTCCCCAGAGAAGATAGTTTATTTGTCTACATATTATCTATTTATGTATTATATGCTGAATATGTCCCCATTGTCCTCCAGGCTAACCACCAAGGGTTTTCAAGAGAATCAGGTCCACTCTTTGCTCACGAGTTAATCATAACTTCTAGGCCTTAGCTAACCAACCCACATTTTTCAGTGATTAAATCAGAGGTGATCCATGGCTTATTCAGAAAAATTAAAAACCAACGATACAATGAGACACTTCTGGAAATTCTGGAAGATCTTTCATTGGTTCCTTTTGAATGTATAGTTTAGAAAAGAAGATGTGAGTTTAATCCGCAGTATAAGAGCTATCTAAGAGCAAAGAAAACACATGAACAGAGTAGAGCCAGATTGGAAGAATATGACACAAAATGTACCTAATGTAAGCTCTGCAGGACTTTTTTAATATATACTTTTATTAGTGAGTTGTAATCTTACATCATAATGTAGTTCAGAGTGATAGCGACATATCTGCATAAACATTTGGTAAGTTTTCTTCAAGCTTCCTCCCCTGATATTGAGATCAGCATTGTTAATTTCACATTAGTACATGACAATAATGGAAGTGTTCCCTTCATTAATTTTCCATCCCTCCCCCTCTAATTTCCACCTCCCCTATCCCCATTCCATTTCTCCACTGGGGTTTCTCCTCCATTGTATGAAGTCCTTCTTGTGTACTGATTAGTTCCTAGCTTTTGCATTAGAGGGAAATCATATGACCTTTATTTTTCTAACCAGCTAATCTCACAACATAATTTTCTCCAGGTTCATTCATTTTTTTTGAAAATGGCGTAATTTTTTTTTGATTTTGTAAAAATTAATTTATTTTTCTATTATTGGTGCACTGTATTCATACATCATAGTGGGATACAAACTTTTGTAGACATACATGCACACATCGCCCAGTCAGCCCCCACCCGATCCCCACCCCATTCCCTCCCCATCCCTCCTTCCCATGCTTGGCTTAGTGGTTGACATCTAGTATTATAGCAATTTATCCAAAATTAAAAATGATAATCTCACATAACAGTTTCATTTGTCTGATACCAAGCTTTTGATGACTTAAAGATAACATTTCAATATTTCTTTTTGCTTTCTTTCTTACCAGAGAATATTTTTTTTCTATTTTTTTAGGTGAAACTATCATATATTTATATATTTATTTTTCAGAAAAAAATCTATCCTAATATGGAATATGGATTCTAGATACCCAAAACGATCTTGAAAAAGAACAAAGCTAGCAGATATATATTTTCTGATTTCAAACCATATAAAGCTACAATAATTGAAACAGTGTAGTACTGTTCTAAAGGCAGATATATAAACCATTGGAGTTAAATAAAAGCCTAGAGCTAAATTCTTCCCTATATTGTCAAGTTATTTTTGACAAGGTTTCCACGAACATTTGGTGGGGGAAATAATAATCTTTTAACTAAATATTGTTGAAAAATAATAATTACATGGAAAAGAATAAAATTGGACCCTTACCTAATCCCATATACAAGTTTTAACTCAAAATAGATAAAAGACCTAAATATAAATCTTAAGACTATAAACTTTTAGAAGAAAATCTGGGTCATAAAACCTCACAACATTGAAATTGGCAGTGATTTCTTGGATATGATTTCAATGGCACAGGCAACAGAAAAATATACAAACTCCCTAAAAAATAAAAAAAAATTGTATATCCAAAGACAATGTAAACAGAGTTAAAAGTTACTAATAGAATTGGATAAAATATTTCCAAATGCTATATCTAAAGGTATATTAATATTCCAACTAGAAATCCTAAAAATTAACAACAATAAAGGCAAACAATACCATTTAGAGATAGGTAAAAGACTAACATAAATAATGAATCTTCACAGATAACCAATCTTAGTTGTCTGTTGGATGGAAAATCTTGTTTCTCTGGTTCTGGTGTGTGTTACCTATTTCTTCTTTGTAGTTAATCTCTTTGAGTATTTTCTCTAGTGCTGGTTTTGAAGACATAAATTCCTTCAGTTTCTGTTTGTCATGGAAGCTTCTTATTTTTCCATCTAATTTGATAGAAAGTTTTGCTGGGTAGGAAATTTTTGGCTGGGTAGGAAGTTGTTTTCTTTCAGAGTTTGGAATATGTTACTCCAAGCCCTTCTGGCTCTCATGACTTGGTTTGGGAAGTCTGGAGTGATTCTAATTGGTTTGCCTCTGAATGTCAGTTGGCCCTTTGTTTTGTTGCCTTTAAGATTCTCTGCTTGGCTTCCACATTGGTCATTTTGACAATTATGTGGCGTGGGGATCCTCTTCTCCGATCCTGTCTAAAGGGAGTTCTATACGTTTTCTGGACCTGTGTATCAACCTCTTGCTCTATGTTTGGAAAATTTTCTGCTATTACTTCCTTGAAGAGATTGTTGATCCCTTTGGTTTCACTTTCTTTTCCCTCCTCTATTCCAATTATTCTTAGGTTAGCTCTCTTAAAATGGGCCCATATTTCTTCAATGTCAGATTCCTGCTGTTGAATATTTTTTTCTAAATTAGAAACTATGCGTTCATTTTTGGATTGCTCATCTTCTAAGAGCGAGATTCTGTTCTCCATGTGGTCTAATCGGTCGTTCATGCTTTGAATTGAGGCCTTTACTTCATTAATTGCATCCTTTATCTC
Source organism: Muscardinus avellanarius (assembly GCF_963383645.1). Taxonomy (NCBI): domain Eukaryota; kingdom Metazoa; phylum Chordata; class Mammalia; order Rodentia; family Gliridae; genus Muscardinus; species Muscardinus avellanarius. Next base: position 15,975,913 of record NC_137793.1, read on the forward strand.
TTTTTGGCTCTCTCTGAGTTCTTTTCGAAGCACCTCTATTATTTCTACCGTTATTTTCCTGATTTGATCTTCTAGAAATCTCTGATTTTCTGTTTTATCGGGTTCTGATGTTGTGGGGTTGTGGGCATTGATTGCTCCAGTATTATTCCTCTTTCCCATGATTTTGGAAGTTTGTGCCTTCTCTGGGTTCTTCCCTTGGGTCACTATGGCTTCACTTAAGGTGCTCTGGATCTCGAGTCTGTAATATCTCAGACCTCACTACTCCTTTACTGTGTTGTATCACAGAGTCTCCGACCCAGGGAGTCGATAGAGGCTGCTTTAAACTATGGGGGGTGCCAGGTTGCACGTTCTCCTATGGTGTGATATCTCTGCCACCGCCACTTGCCCACTGGGTCAAGTCCCAGGAAGTACAGTACTGGGATTTCTCCTCTGTGGCCCGCAATTTGACTCACTGTTCTTGAGTTCGCAGATGTAGCTGTACTGGACTCGTTGAATTCGCTGCTGCTGCCACCGGTGCAATATGGCGCTTCTGCTACGCCCTTGGCCGTGAGGCTGGCTTATTTCTTCTTGGTTTTGAATTCCACTGAGTCCTTGCAGCGTGTGCTGAGCTCAGCCACTGGAAGCTTTAGGTGTTCCCTGCGCTGAAAAATCCTGCCTGGCTGTTCCGCAGCGGCTCACCTCTGCTTGCTGTGGCCGTCTGGTGAATTCGCCGCTGATGCCGGCAATATGGTGCTGCTGCTGCGTCCTCGGGCGTGAGGCAGTATATCTCCTCTGTGGCTCTGAGCTCTGTTCTCAGTCCGCTTTCTCTCTGGAGCCTGGTGATTTTTTTGTTTCTCTGGTGATGTTGTTTTCTGGCTATGAAAGGCGCTGATTTTGTGGTAATGGAGATTGGTTGTTAGCGGGGCTCTTAAGCCCCACTTTTCTCGGTCGCCATCTTCCCAGAAGTCCAAGAACTCGAAAATGGTGTAATTTTGTTCTTTATTGCTAAGTAGAATTTCATTGTGTTTATATACCATAATTTTGAAATCCATTCTTCTGTTGATCTAGGTTGGTTTCATAATTTCACTATTGTAAATTGTGCTGCTATTAACATGGATATGGGTATATCACTATAATATGTTGATTTCAGTCCCTTTGGAAAGATATCTACCTGCGGTATAACTGGATTATATGGTGGCTCCATTCCCAGTTTTCTGAGAAATCTTCACACTGATCTCCATAGTGGCTGCACTAAATTGAAGTTTCACCAACAGTGTATACAAATTCCTATTTACCCACATCCTCACTGGCATTTATTTCTGCTGACCTGTGATTGTCATTCTAATTTGAGTTAGGTGGAATCTCAATGTATTTCTGGTTTGAACTTCCCTAATTTCTAATGGGTTTGAACATCTTTCCATATATTTATTGGCCATTTGTATTTCTTCTTTTGTAAAGTGCCTGTGTAGTTTAATAGTGCATTTCTTGATCAGGTTATTTGGATTCTTTTAGTGTTAATCTTTTAAGTTCTTTATATCAAGCTCTCCAGTGCTGAGCTTCCTATTCACAAGAGCCAATAAGTTCCTTTTTGGCATGAGATTTAATTTGGGATTTCTGTCAGTTGCAGCTAAGATCCAGTATGCTCTGTCTTTATGAAGAGGGCATATAAAGAGTTGGCAACTAGGAGTTTTTCACTGTGGAGAAGAAACTATATTCTCTTCTGAGATAGGTGATAGCTTTATTCCATACCAGCAAAGTTTGGACTTGCAATCAGGCAGACATTACTGGTAGAAGAATGAGAGATTGCAGACATTACTGGTGGAAGAATGAGAGAATGCTACAATTTGCAAAGGCACCGCAGCAAAGGAAGGAGCAAACCAAGAATTGCTTTCACTTTCCAAGAGGCCCTTGGTACAACCCTAGTTAAAAGAGTTATTTTTTTTGTGTATGTATACATTACAAGATGCAATTGTCTAATTTTTTTTATTATTTAATCATCTCTGCCAGGGTTGTATGAGAAGAGGCCTTTATATATGCTAGAAATTATAATAAAAATCTATTGTAAGAGGAAAAAATGAATTCCACCATAAAGGTGCTAATGAATGCAAGTAAACTCCTGGATTGTTTCAGTAACTATGTGCCAAGAAGGAAATTTCATCACTGATGTTGTGGAACATATTCTGGGTCAGCTTGGAGTCTGAGGGTAGATACTAGAAATAAGAAAAATGATAAATTGCCAAACTAGAGAACCAGCCAAGATGTCCATCAACAGATGAACGGATTCCAAAACTGTGGGATATGTACACAATGGAATTTTGCTCAGACATAAAATAACACAATTGCATCATTTTCAAGGAAATGGATGGAACTTGAGGACATAATGCTAAGTGAGATTAGTCAGTCACAAAAAATAAGAAATTGGATGCTGTCCCTAATATGTGAAAACTAAGGAGAAACGGGTCATAGGAGGAAGTCTAGGTGAAGAAGATACTAGAGATGAGTAAATAAGGTGACCTAAATGAGGGGATGGGAGGAGGAAGAGGGAAACTCTCTAAAGCACAGGATGTACTTAAACAAACATACAGATGTCAACCACTAAGCCAAGCATGGGAAGGAGGATTGGGGAGGGAATGAGGATTGGTAGGGGCTAACTGGGCGATGTGTGCATGTATGTCTACACAAGTTTTTTTTTTTTTATTCCATTATGATATATGAATACAATGCACCAATAAGAAAATTAAAAAAGAAAAAAATAGAAAAATGATAAATTAGAAAAAATAGAGACTTTGAATTTCTTTCTTGGCATATAAAGAATTTCAAAGTTGCTATTCTAAAAACAAAATACTGAACAAACTAAAAAAAATCAACAATTCTTCTTAAATAGGTCACAAAATTTAGGTCATTGGGAAAAACACTGCTCCCAAAATTGTAGTGACAGACAGGTGAGTGCAGGTGAATATAACTTAATGGAGCAGAAACCTCTGTGGGAATTACTGGTGGTAAGAAGCCCCAGCACTGATACAAGTGTCTGATTTCTAGAGGTTCTGTGTGGACATGTTTGAGAGTTAAGAATCCCAGGGGACCTAATCAGATAGAGGTCCTCACACCTTTGGGAATTTTACTTCCAGGAGCTCAGTCATATTTTCACAGTTAATATAAGAGAAAAAAAAATCCCCTGTTGCTTCTGGTAGGGAAGCAATTTTGAAACAAGTAAAACATTCTGTTCTCAAGAAGGCATGCCTTCAAGAGAAACTATCTTGCAAAAGTTTAAACTATTGGAGGTTCAGACTAACCAACTAGGTTCAGAGCCTAAGCATCTTGGTTGACAAGAAATATCTAATTCCATCCCCTCTATACTTCCATATAGAAGAAAGGAAATATATAGCCCAGTTAGTACTAGCTTTTCTTCCCCCCCCCCCTTTTTTTTTTGGTGGTACTGAGGGTGGAACCTAGGGGCTTTCTACCTCCGGGCTATACTCCCACACTGATTTTATATTTTATTTAGAAATAGGGTCTCACTAAGTTTCTGAGAGCCTCATTAAGTAGCTGAGGCTGGCTTCAAACCTGTGCAATCCTCCTGTATCGGCCTCCCAAGCACTGGGATTACACGCATGTGCCACCATGCCTGACCTAGCCTTTCTTTTAGGGAAGAAAAGTGCTATCTATTTATCACTTCTCCAGCTAACCTGTTAAGAGGAAAACATCTGAAAAGCATCTGTGAAGCTCATTGTCTAGAGGCATAAGCTCATTAAAAGACTGAGATGTGCACACGAAAAATAAGCGTCATAAAAATGCTTATGACTACAATTCACCAATAAAAGTAAAAAAAGAATGCTGACATGTCATTGGGGAAATGCAAATTAAACAATAAGACATTACTACATATCCATTAGAATGGCAAAAACTCAAGCCCCAAATACAGGAGAGGTTGTGGAGGATCAGGAACTCTTGTTGCTGATGGGAAGGCTAATGATAGTCTCTTTTGAAGCCAGTATGGCAGTTTTTAGTGCTAAGCATACTGTAATGCTAAGCATACTGTTCCTATATGTGTCAATAAACACAGTCCTTGTTATTTATGCAAAAGAGTTGAAAACTTGCCTCCACTGGTACATAGGTTACTAGAACAGCTTTATTCATTATTGCCCAATCATAAAAGCAACAAAGATATCCTTCAGCAAGTGATTGGGTAAAACCTGCAACATTCAGCTGTTCAGGGTGGCGCAAGCCTATAATTCCAGCGCTTGGGAGGCTGAGAACGGAGGATCACACAGGTTCGAAGCCAGCCTCAGCTACTTGCTGAGGCTCTCAGCAACTTAGCGAGACCCTGTTTCCAAATGAAGTATAAAATAGGTCTGGGATTATAGCCCATAGGGACAAAAGCCCTGGGTTCTACCCTCAGGACCACAAAAACAAAATAAACAAAAAACTGCAACATACACACAATGGACTATTAGTGATAAAAATGAGCTATCAATCTATGAAAATACATGAAAAAATCCTAATGCATGCTGCAAAGAAATCAGTCTGGAAAGATCACATACTGTATGATTCCAACTATGTGATATCATGAAAAGCTACAGAGATCATAAAGGAACAGTGATTGCCATAGGTTGAGGTGAGGATGGATGACCATGCAGACACTAAAGGCTTAACTCAGCAGACGTATTTTGTAGGATACTATGATGATAGATGCATGTAATTATCCATTTGTGAAAATTCAAAGTGAACACTAATGTCAACTATAGACTTTAGCTAATAAGAGTGTATAGATAGTGGTTTGTCAATTATAACAAGTGTACCACACTAATTGAAAAGGTTAATAATAGGGGTAACAAACTGGAAAAGGATAAAAAAAGGAGATTATGGAAATTCTATGAATTTTACCAATTTCTTTTTATAAACCTAAAATTGGCCTAAAATGTTTTTTTTAATCTATAAATTGGAGAGAGGAAACGTTTATAGTGCAGAGGTATGTATGCCACCTTAACTAAGTGATCAAACAGTAGAGCATAAGTGATAGACTAAGCAAACATCATATGCCAATTGCTATTATACAATGCCAAACATACTTGCACTGCGTTTGTGATATTTTTGCCCAAAATATTTAATTTGGACATATTCATGAAGTATACACACTGACCAATCTGGAACTGTAAACTGTAGCAGTACAGATTGTGAAGGATTATATATATATATATATATATATATATATATATATATATATATATAACTGGTCTCATCTATTCCAAAGTATTTATATTACCAAATTTAAAAAAAAGAAAATTCAGATTTAAAGGAGACTAAATATTCATGATATTGACATCTAATTTATGATCCTGATTAAACCTTGATTTAATCTGATAGTAGATTTTGTGGTAAATTAGAAACCATATAAATTTTTTTTTATTTTTTATTTTTATTTTTTAATTTTATTTTATTGGTGCACTGTATTCATACATCATAGTGGGATACAAACTTTTGTAGACATACATGCACACATCGCCCAGTCAGCCCCCACCCGATCCCCACCCCATTCTCTCCCCATCCCTCCTTCCCATGCTTGGCTTAGTGGTTGACATCTAGTATTATAGCAATTTATCCAAAATTAAAAATGATAATCTCACATAACAGTTTCATTTGTCTGATACCAAGTGTTTGATGATTTAAAGATAGCATTTCAATATTTCTTTTTGCTTTCTTTCTTACTAGAGCATATTTTTTTCTGTTTTTTTAGGTGAAACTATCATATATTTATATATTTATTTTTCAGAAAAAAATCTATCCTAATATGGAATATGAATTCTAGATACCCAAAACGATCTTGAAAAAGAACAAAGCTAGCAGATATATATTTTCTGATTTCAAACCATATAAAGCTACAATAATTGAAACAGTGTAGTACTGTTCTAAAGGCAGATATATAGACCATTGGAGTTAAATACAAGCCTAGAGCTAAATTCTTCCCTATATTGTCAAGTTATTTTTGACAAGGTTTCCACGAACATTTGGTGGTAGAAATAATAATCTGTTAACTAAATATTGTTGAAAAATAATAATTACATGGAAAAGAATAAAATTGGACCTTTACCTAATCCCATATACAAGTATTAACTCAAAATAAATAAAAGACCTAAATATAAATCTTAAGACTATAAACTTTTAGGAGAAAATCTGGGTCATAAAACCTCACAACATTGAAATTGGCAGTGATTTCTTGGATATGATTTCAATGGCACAGGCAACAGAAGAGTATACAAACTCCCTAAAAAATTAAAAAAAAATATTGTATATCCAAAGACAATGTAAACAGAGTTAAAAGTTACTAATAGAATTGGATAAAATATTTCCAAATGCTATATCTGAAGGTATATTAATATTCCAACTAGAAATCCTAAAAATTAACAACAATAAAGGCAAACAATACAACTTAGAGATAGGTAAAAGACTAACATAAATAATGAATCTCCACAGATAACCAATCTTAGTTGTCTGTTGGATGGAAACTCTTGTTTCTCTGGTTCTGGTGAGTGTTACCTATTTCTTCTTTGTAGTTAATCTCTTTGAGTATTTTCTCTAGCGCTGGTTTTGAAGACATAAATTCCTTCAGTTTCTGTTTGTCATGGAAGCTTCTTATTTCCCCATCTAATTTGATAGAAAGTTTTGCTGGGTAGGAAATTTTTGGCTGGAAGTTGTTTTCTTTCAGAGTTTGGAATATGTTACTCCAAGCCCTTCTGGCTCTCATGACTTGGTTTGGGAAGTCTGGAGTGATTCTAATTGGTTTGCCTCTGAATGTCAGTTGGCCCTTTGTTTTTGTTGCCTTTAAGATTCTCTGCTTGGCTTCCACATTGGTCATTTTGACAATTATATGGCGTGGGGATCCTCTTCTCCGATCCTGTCTAAAGGGAGTTCTATAAGTTTCCTGGATCTGTGTATCAACCTCTTGCTCTATATTTGGAAAATTTTCTGCTATTACTTCCTTGAAGAGATTGTTGATCCCTTTGGTATCACTTTCTTTTCCCTCCTCTATTCCAATTATTCTTAGGTTAGCTCTCTTAAGATGGGCCCATATTTCTTCAATGTCAGATTCCTGCTGTTGGATATTTTTTTCTAGATTAAAAACTATGCATTCATTTTTGGAATGATCATCTTCTAAAAGCGAGATTCTGTTCTCCATGTGGTCTAATCGGTCGTTCATGCTTTGAATTGAGGCCTTTACTTCATTAATTGCATCCTTTATCTCTTTTTGGCTCTCTCTGAGTTCTTTTCGAAGCACCTCTATTATTTCTACAGTTATTTTCCTGATTTGATCTTCTAGAAATCTCTGATTTTCTGTTTTATCAGGTTCTGATGTTGTGGGGTTGTGCACATTCATTACTCCAGTGTTATTCCTCTTTCCCATGATTTCGGAGGTTTGTGCCTTCTCTGGGTTCTTCCCTTGGGTCACTATGGCTTCACTTAAGGTGCTCTGGATCTCGAGTCTGTATTATCTCAGACCCCACTACTCCTTTACTGGGTTGTATCACAGAGTCTCTGACCCAGGGAGTCGATAGAGGCTGCTTTAAACTATGGGGGTGCCAGGTTGCACGTTCTCCTATGGTGTGATATCTCTGCCACCACCACTCCCTCACTGGGTCAAGTCCCAGGAGGCCCAATACTGCGATTTCTCCTCTGTGGCCCACAATTTGACTCACTGTTCTTGAGTACGCAGATGTAGCTGTACTGGACTCGGTGAATTCACTGCTGCTGCTGCCGCCGGTGGCAATATGGCGCCTCTGCCACGCCCTCGGCCATGAGGCTGGCGTATTTTTTCTTCTCTGGTTTTGATTTCCACTCTGAATCCCTGCAGCGTGTGCTGAGCTCAGCCACTGGGAGCTTTAAATGCTGTCTGCGCCGAAAGATCCCGCCTGGCTGTTCCGCAGCGGCTCACCTGGCTTGCTGTAGCCGTCCGTTGAGTTCTCCGCTGTCGCTGGCAGTATGGCGCTGCTGCCGCGTCCTTGGGCTCGTGTGTCTCCTCTGTGGCCCTGAGCTCTGTTCTCAGTCCGCTTTCTCTCTGGAGCCTGGTGGTTTTTTTTGTTTTTCTGGTGATGGTGTTTTCTGGCTATGAAAGGCGCTCTTTTTGTGGTAATGGAGATTGGTTGTTAGCGGGACTCTTAAGCCCCGCTTTTCTCGGTCGCCATATTCCTGGAAGTCCAATTTTTATTAGTTATTATATCAAAGTTAAATATCGTGGGTATGAGTATGGTATTGTGGTTGAGTAGTAGATATTTGCACAGGTAGTTAAGGGCAAAGTGTCTTCATTACCTGCCATATTCTCAACTTTCAAAAAATAATATGTGTCCTCAATGGTATATAATAAATGTGAATTAGTTTATTTAGTCTTCCAATGTGAGAAAAGAAAGTAAAGATAATGTTTAGATATGATGAGACTTTATAAAAGTAAATACATACACTACTCATTGAAGTAGTAATCAGTACCATTTTCTGGGAGGCAATTTGTTACATTGAAACAATTAAAATGTATGTGTACACTTGGTCATCGTCATCGGAACTCTTAAATATCCTCAGTTAAAATAATTTGTATATATATGTCTATAATGACAACAAAAGGTACAACCTAAATTCCACCAGTATTGAGATGATGTTGCTCAGGTTGCCGATGTACATGCTAACCTGGCTTATCAGAGCATCCTGTCCTCTTACCTGCTCTGACTGGTTCAGGATGATGTGTATGACCGACCCTAGCAAAAACATGACTTTTGTTAGAATGATTAGGAGAAAAACTCACTTTGCTACTGCATCTGAAACTGAAATAATATAACAAAAAACTTGCAGGAATATATAAAATATATAACTTCTTTTTTGAGAAAGAAGTTAGTGCATAGAAAAATAGATTTAAAATGTGGAGAGAGACTCATTTAAAGACCTGGCTCCATCTGTAACTGAGATTCTGGACTCTTTCATTAAGGAAGTTACTGAGGTCGTTGCTGTGGTTTAAAGTTATTATTGCACTTCCCCCTCAAATTCATATTTTTGGAACTTAATCACCAAGACAAATGTTGGGAGATGTGATGCTTAGTTCTGAGGGCTCGGACTTCATGACTAGATCAATGCTGATTTTAGAAGGGTTTTCAGGATGGTTTGTTATCCCTTTCTTTATGCCATGATGAGAATAGTACTTCTCCCCTCTGAAGAATGAAATGTTCAAGGTATCATCTTGCAAGTAGAGAGACAAGGCCCTGACTTGTGAGTGCTCTGATCTTGGCATTCCAATCTCAGAACTGTGAGAGAATCAATTTATGTTCTTTATAAATCTCCCAGTCTGGTATTCTGTTACCACAGAACAAAATGGATGAAGACAGTGAGGTCTGTTTTTTTGTTTTGCTTTTGAGGTCTGTTTCTTGTTTTGCTTTTGCTTTTGTTTTGTTTTGTTTCTTTTTTTTCCCCTAGATATAATTTGAGTTACATTTGTAACAGAAGTCATTAGAGCAAACATATTCTTAGGCCTGAAAAGTAAAAAAGAACAAAAATAAAGGATGTACAAACATTTCTTGTGTACAGAGTATAGACCCTTTATTTACATTTGTAGTCAAAAATAAAAATTACTATTTAGTATGGTTTCAAATTGACATAATCATAAGCTACTGTTTTTTAAGTGTTATTTCAATCTTCTTTTATTTGCTACAACTTTTTCTTCAACTGTTTAACCAGATTCATCAGAGAAAAAGAGTCAGTAACATTCACAGGGTGATCTTTTTGTTTGTCTGTCAGATATCACCAGGCTTGTGTATATCAGAGTTTTCCCCTGTTTCATTCCCTCCTGAGTAACCTCTGGACATGTAGGCCAGCAATCTAAATTGTAATTCATGTTATAAATAGAGTAAGGAGGGCTTGAGGGAAAGAAAGATGAAAATAAGAATTTTCTTAGGTGAGGAGAGAGAACTTGCCATCTGAAGTATAAGAACTTCCACGATGATATTAAAAGTAGTTCCAAATGTTTTAAGTAGGTGGGTACTATGGATAGCCAATACATAACATATAAATTTGATTTTCTAAAGGCCCCTCTTAAACTCAATGTTTTAACATTTTGTGAAGCTGAAGCATTAAAGGTAAAGCTAAGTAACATATGACTTGAACTTAATGATTTTTAACCCTGACTCTTTGAAACAGTGCTTCAGAGATCCTCAGTACTATACTTTTCTTATTTGACTTTAAAATGAATTTTTGACATTGTAGTGAGCTAAAGGGTAATATCGACACCAAAACCCAAAACAAACAAAACACCAAGTCCTAAACCCTGGTCCCTGTGAATAATGAATTTATATGGGAAAAGGTCTTTGTGGATATAATTAGGGACCTTGAGGTGAGGTCACCCTGCAGTAAATGGTGGGGTACTAAATTTAATTACAAACATCTTTATAAGGACATAAAGGAGGAGGGCTGTGGTGAATGAGGAGTCAGAATCATAAAGCCACAAAAAGTACCAAGGGCTTCCTAAAAATGGAAGAGACAAGGAATGATTCTCTCTGGAAACTTTGCAGGGAGCACAGCCCCGTTGACACCTATTTTTGGGCTTTGGCCCTTGGGAGCTGTCAGAGAATAAATTTCTGTTATTTCAAAGCACCAAGTTTGCAGCAATCTGCTACATCCCTCATAATAAGACTATACAAATATATTTCTTAAAATTGCAATTAAGTTAGACTCCAAATGTACTCTGCATGTGTATAATCTAACAAATCCAAACAAAATAGAGACCCATTTATGCATTCTTCCTTTCAGATGATTCCATTTCTGTGAAGAATTTAGGTATCAGGATTAAGTTTACCTTCTCCTTAATAACACATACTGTCATAAGATTTCTCTTTCTTCCTTTCTTTCTTTCTTTCTTTCTTTCTTTCTTTCTTTCTTTCTTTCTTTCTTCTTTTTTGGTGGTACTGGGGGTGGAACCCAGAGGCTTTCTACCTCCAGGCTATACACCCAGACCTATTTTGTATTTTATTTGGAAACAAGGTCTCATTAAGTTGCTGAGAGCCTCACTAAGTAGCTGAGGCTGGCTTCAAACCTGTGCTATCCTCCTGTCTCAGCCTCCCAAGTGCTGGGATTACAAGTGTGCACCACCACGCCTGGCTATACTGTTATAAGCTTTCAAGATATAAGGTGTTAAAATAGTGGTGCTGTGCACTAATTACCTCAGTTAATCTGATTGATTAGTTGGGGAATCTTTCAGATGCAAATTAAACAAACTTGTAAAACGATGGAATGTATTAGTTCATAGATCTAAAACATTTTAGAATAGTGTGCTCAATTCAGAAACACTTAACACATGCTTAGAGTCAAATAAAAATTTTTTCCTTTAGACTAAGACTTCCTACAATGACTGGATTCTTCTTATTCATTGACTTAATCTCTTCCCATTTCTCATTTGTCACCTCAGCTACAGTAAATTCCTTGAAGTTTCTAGAATAGATTGAGTCAATTAAGCTTCATAGATATATCTGTTTGCCTGGCTTGCTAAACATCTTAATACATTTGTTAGACATTTTGGCTAAATTAAGACAAATATAAGGATCCAATGGCACTTTCCCCCAGTGGCCTAACATATCCCAAGTAAAGAGAGGTTGATTTAAAAAATAAAAGTTATTTTTGTCTTATGGGGAAAGAATAAACCCTAGGGGGATCTGTGAGAAGTCCATAGATATTTTAAGAGGGACATACTGGGAGAAGCAAAGTTCTGGGTGTGGTTTCACATCGATGCCATTTTTGACCTGTGCCTGCCTGTAGGACACTACATCAGAAAGGGCTTGTTGTGGGACTGATGCCGTGTCCATCTCAGCTAACTTGCGAGGCCCGAACTTGCAATGTGACAATATTTGAAGGTAGGGCTGTTGGAAGGTCGTCAGTTTTAGAGTATATCCTGAAGGTGGGGCCCTTATGATGAGATCTGTGCCCTTTTAAGAAGAGCCACAATGAGAGGCCTCTCTCTCTTTCTCCACATGCATTGCTTCAAGGGAGGTAGGATTAATAGATTCTTTCCAAAGAAAATGTGCCAAGATCATAGCCTTCTTTATCTTACACACTCATCTTTGCATGAATGGATGCTCCAACATTGAAGAATATGACAGCACTTTCATTTGGACCTTCCGATTTCTAATTGCGGATATCATGAGACTAGTTTCCTTTGTCTAACTTGTTCACTTTAAAGTCAGTAAATTGATGCTTCTGAAAAACTCATACTAATAAATCATTATCTGTTTTATTTTTGAGAGTTGTCTCTTGTTTAATTTGGAGAAACAGTAGAAGCAATGCTATTGAAATAAAAATTAGTGAGTCAGTCCTACATGCTGTACTGGTTTCTTTAGAGTTGCCTGCATCTTCTTAGTCTCCTTAAATTCTTGAGGGATATCACCTCACTTTATAGGAAACCTTTTTCCTACAGCTAGAGCTTTTCATCAGAAATCTATTTTTCAAAAAATATGAAAATCCACATACTACTTAACATCAGATTGTTTTATCTGATTAGTACCTTGAAAAAACTCTAAAAACATTGGTTTTGTTTTCCAAACACCCTATTTGAAGTCAATTTTTAAAAAGAACTTTATGGTTGTGTGTGTGTGTGTGTGTGTGTGTGTGTGTGTGTGTGTGTGTTACTCTTTCCTTTACTTCGGAGGCAAAAATAGGTTTAGAAAAACATCAGAATCTTGTCTCTTTCTATAATAGCTCCTACAGTCATATAGTTTGAGTTATGACCCATTTCCAGCCTGAATGTTTCAGGCCAGATAAATATGGGACAGATTCCTATATTCCAATCTTTAATCACTTGGCAGTGTTTGTTTGTATTCTTTGCTAGGTTGGCATTTTAGTTGTATATTCTGAGTAAGAAGCTTCTTCATTCAATATTACAGATTCCTTATGCACTTTTTCAAAGATTATATGGCTTAACAATAAAAGAGCACAGATATAGTTCCCAGCATTATTTAGAAAATGTCGATTTCAAGTTTTTACTAAGGCTTTTGTAGGTTTTTGTAACAACCACTTTGGAAAGGTAGGTGGAGTCGACTAGATGGTACTATTAGCAAACAACCAAGACTGATGAAATGACTGTTTTGGAACACCTCTTTTCAGCCAATTTAGAATCAAGGCTATATTTCTAAGAAATTGCATAAGTATCAGTTATTCCATGTTGTTTTCTAGGCAGTCTCAAATATTGTCATATGCTTGAGCTCCCTCTATAATTTTGTACACAACGAAACAAGAGAATTTGTTCTATTTTTGGTAAATACTAACATTGATAAAGTATAAGCAATAGTTTTTCTTCTGTACTTTCCTTCTTTGCCCATCTCATTAAAGTAAGCAAGGATAGAATTGGAACCACAGATAATCCATCAGAAAAGACACCCCCTTTCTCATTCCATGAATTACAGCATAGAAAGGATGTATTTCAAAGTGACGTGCATAGACGAGACTGCTAAATGGTCATACTCTAAATCAATGCCATCTATGAACATCTCACAGGTACCTTATTTTATAAGGAATTCTTTGTCTTTCTTTGCTTTTCTGTTTTTCTTTCATTTTACAGTGAATTCTAAATCTTTTCAGCAGCCCCCCAAATTATGTAAGATGCAAGAAGATGCCCATTGTTTTAGTTATCCCAAGAGTAAAAATGAATTAACACTCCATATTGATCATTCTAACTTCTCATCCTTTCCTGGAAGATAGCTGATGGGTCCTTCTGGTATACCCCAATGTGTCATCACTTTCTGCCAAGCTTTGGCACAGCTTTTTTTTTTTTTTCCCTTGGAGCCATCTGATCTAATCCATTCTGTCTTCTTATATTGAAATTAACAAGGCATATACCCTGAGGCACAGGCTATATCTACAACAGTGAGGCACAAATGAACTTGAACATGAGGTCAATCAAGTGCACAGAATACATCAGACAGTTATTCCAAGGCTCACGCTGTGTCTATAATTGCCCCTTGTTCGGTCATTAGAGCTCCCTTATAAGTCATTATTTTGAGTCAGCAGAGCTATGGGGAGTATTCTTCCTGATGGTTAGTATAAACTTAAGTTGATAACATAAATATCTCCCTGCACAAAATACAAGGAGCAGGTATTTAGATTGGATCTAATAAAGTGTGCAGCTGTTTGGTCTCTTTATGAATCCAAGCTAAAACAATAACAGAACTTTCTTCTCCTTCAGCAATTCTGTGAAAAAGATACTCTATTTTTTAAAATGAAGGAATATATGTCCTGTTACAATTTGCCTCTCTGTTTTTATCCTAGATTGATTGCATTTGGTCAAGATCAACATAATTCTGGTTTCATGGGAATTTTCCCTTATTCAGCCCTGGGTAAAAATTATTCTATTTGAAAGTAGAATCATCATGTATTCATTTGTTTTTGTGGAGGAAAGAGGCCTAAGTTTAATAATGAAATGATATACCTAGTTTGTGGCTTCAAGCATACTTTCAGAAGTATCATCTTTACTGGGGAAAACAAAATAAAAACCTAATTTTTATGCTCAAAGATGGTGACTAGCCGGGCGTGGTGGCGCACGCTTGTAATCCCCGCGCTTGGGAGGCAGAGACAGGAGGATCGCGCAGGTTCAAAGCCAGCAGCGCGCGCTGGCTTAGGAGACCCTGTTTCCAAATAAAAATGTAAAAATAGGTCTGGGAGTGTGGCCTTGAGGCAGAAGGGCTTCCAGGAACCCCAGTACCACCACCAAAAAAAAAAAAAAAAAAAAAAGATGGTGACTAACAGAACTCAGATGGGGCTTATAGAAAAGAATTGAGTACTTTATTCATGAGTATCCAGCCACTGGACAAAAATGAAAGCACCTGGAAAAATGGGGAAGAATGACTGAAATAATTAGGAAATATCCATTCACTCACTTAAGGAGATTAAGGGTTTTTTTTTTTTTTTTTGGTGGTACTGGGAGTAGAACCCAGGAGCTTTC